>NW_028270139.1:119180415-119483445 GCF_037043375.1 Chiloscyllium plagiosum
CATAAAAATCATTCACATAAATTTCAGTTTACATCTCAAGGTCCAGAATTCTTAAATTTGGGATTGTAAGTTGTCATGATGAAATCTGAATTACACTATTTATTAACAGTGGAGATTTGATAGATCTCTATTTCAAGAGAAATTAAGGTTAGCAGTTAGTACAATATTATGCAATATTTAGTACAATTTACTGAATATACATCCCTTCTTGTCATACTTTTTTCACAGCTATTCCTGTAGAATCATTACATGGATCACTGTAATTTGGATGCTACTGAAACTGGCAACAAGATACAGTCAAATCGGATTCTAAAATTCACACATTCCTCCAATGACAATGGATAATGATTACAACCAAGGAACTCATGACAAACTCTCAAACAGAATCGTATATCCGTACCAACAAGCACAATGCATTCGACACTCGCTTTGAACAGAAGATCAATGAAACAATGTCACCTCCCCCATCAGCCTCGGATGTGTCTGCACCCACATACAATGTCGCAGACGTTAGATCCATCTAACAAACCCACAGAAAGCGACCAGCCTGGATGGAGTCCCTGGCCACTTAGATCCTGTGTGGACCAGCTGGCAGGAGCATTTGCAGGCATCTTTAACCTCTCTTTCCTATGAAGATCCCACTTGCTTCAAGAAGACCATCATGATCCCAATACCTCAAATGCCTCAAATAACTACTGCCTGGGGGCTCTGACCTCCATAATAATGGCTTACATCCAGCCAACGAAACTGTCTTGATACTTGACAATCGGCCTCCTGATGCAACGGATCAACAGCCATCTGCCTGGCCCTACACTCTTCTCTGGATAACAAGGACACCTACTTATCGACTACAGTTATGCTTTCAATACCATAACTCCAAACAAACTCATCCCTAAACTCCAAGACCTAGGTCTTGGCTCCCAACTCTAAGTAGATCCTTGACTTCCTGACCCATAGACCACAATTAGTAAGAATAGGCGACAACACCATCTCCACCATAACCCTCAACACTGGTGCCCTGCAAGACTGAATACTCAGCCCCCTATTATATTCCATCTACACTCTCGACTGTGTGGCCACATTCCACCCCAAGTTCATTTACAAATTTTCTGATAACACCACTATTGTAGTGTGGATCTCAAACAACAAGACAAAGTACAGGAAGGAGATGGAGTGCTTAGCAACAATCCATCCATCTATCAGCAAAACAAAGCAGTTGGTCACTGACTTCAGGGAGCAGAGTGGAGGGCATACCCATCTGCATCAATGATGCTGAGGTGGAAATGGTCAAGAGCGTCAAAGCCCTGGGAGTGACGATTATCAACAATCTGCCCTAGTCCAACCATGTCGATGCAATGATCAACTCTCTACTTCCTCAAGAGGCTAAGGAAATTCATCATGTCCACAAGAACTCTCACCAATTGTTACAAATAGATCATAGAAAGCATTATATCTGGTCACATACAACATGGTTTGGCAACTGCACTTTCCAAGACCAAAAGTACCGGTCCATTACGCAACCAGCATTCCATCCATTAACTCCATTTGTACTTCCTGCTGCCTTGGGAAAGCAACCAGCATAATCAAAGATTCTCCCCCCCCCCCACCAACCACAGTCATGCTCTCTTCCACCCATTCCATTGAGCAGAAGATACAAAGGTTTGTATACACGTACAAATAGATTCAAGAACAGCTTCTTCTCCGCTGTTGTTCGACTTCTGAATTGACCAAGAGTACAATGGGTGAATGGGGGTGGGGATGAAGGTGATAGGTCAGAGAGGAGGTTGGAGTGGATAGGTGAAAAGGAAGATAGGCAGGTAGGACAAGTCATGGGGACAGTGCTGAGCTGTAGTCTGGGAACCCCGCACTGCCCGGTTCTACCTCCTTCCCAAGATCCACAAGCCTGACCACCCTGGCCGACCCATTGTCTCAGCATGCGCCTACCCCACTGAACTCATTTCTACCTACCTCGATACTGTCCTATTCCCCCCTAGTCCAGGAACTCCCCACATATGTTCGAGACACCACCCATGCCCTCCACCTCCTCCAAGACTCCCATTTCCCCAGCCCCCAACCCCTCATCTTCACCATGGATATCCAATCCCTCTACACCTCCATCTGCCATGACCAGGGCCTGCATTCTCTCCGTTACTTCCTCTCCCAACGTCTCCAACAGTACTCTTCCACCGACACTCTCATTCGTTTGGCCGAACTGGTCCTCACACTTAACAATTTCTCCTTCGAATCCTCCCACTTCCTCCAGACCAAAGGGGTAGCCATGGGCACCTGTATGGACCCCAGCTATGCCTGTCTCTTTGTTGGCTACGTAGAACAGTCCATCTTCCGTAGTTAGACCAGCACCACTCCCCACCTCTTCCTCCGCTAAATTGATGACTGCATTGGCGCCACCTCGTGCTCCCGCGAGGAGGTTGAGCAATTCATCAACTTCACCAACACATTCCACCCTGACCTTAAATTTACCTGGACCATCTCTGACACCTCACTCCCCTTCCTGGGCCTCTCCATCTCTATTAATGACGACCGACTTGACGCCGACATTTTTTACAAACCCACCGACTCCCACAGCTACCTGGATTACACCTCTTCCCACCCTACCTCTTGCAAAAATGTCATCCTGTATTCCCAATTCCTCCCCCTCCGCGGTATCTGCTCCCAGGAGGACCAGTTCCACCACAGAACACACCAGATGGCCTCCTTCTTTATAGACCGCAATTTCCCTTCCCACATGGTTAAAGATGCCCTCCAACGCATCTCGTCGACATCCCGCCCCTCCACCCTCAAACCCCACCCCTCCAACCATAACAAGGACAGAACCCCCCCCCTCGGTGCTCACCTTCCACCCTGCCAACCTTCGCATAAACCAAATCATCTGACGACATTTCCGCCACCTCCAAATGGACTCCACCACCAGGGATATATTTCCCTCCCCACCCCTTTCCGTCTTCCGCAAAGACCATTCCCTCCGTGACGACCTGGTCAGGTCCACGGCCCCCCCTACAACGCTCCCTCCCGTCCTGGCACTTCCCCTGCCACCGCAGGAATTGCAAAACCTGCGCCCACACCTCCTCCCTCATCTCCATCCAAGGCCCCAAAGGAGCCTTCTACATCCAAAGTTTTACCTGCACATCCACCAATATCATTTATTGTATCCGTTGCTCCCAATGCGGTCTCCTCTACATTTGGGAGACTGGACGCCTCTTAGCAGAGCGCTGTAGGGAACATCTCTGGAACACCCGCACCAATCAACCACACCACATTTCAACTCCCCCTCCCACTCAGCCGAGGACATGGAGGTCCTGGGCCTCCTTCACCGCCGCTCCCTCACCACCAGACACCTGGAGGAACGACGCCTCATCTTCCGCCTCAGAACACTTCAACCCCAGGGCATCAATGTGGACTTCACCAGTTTCCTCATTTCCCCTTCCCCCACCTCACCCCAGTTCCAAACTTCCAGCTCAGCAATGACCCCATGACCTGTCCTACCTGCCTATCTTCCTTTCCACCTATCCACTCCGCCCTCCTCTCTGACCTATCACCTTCATCCCCACCCCCATTCACCTATTGTACTCTTTGCTACTTTCTCCCCTCTCCCACCCTCCTCTCATTTATCTCTCCACCTTGCAGGCACTCTGCCTCTATTCCTGAAGAAGGGCTTTTGGCTGAAACATTGATTTTTCTGCTCTTCGGATGCTGCCCAAACTGCTGTGCTTTTCCAGCACCACTCTAATCTAGAATCTGGTTTCCAGTATCTCCAGTCATTGTTTTTACCTTCTGAATTGACCTGTTAAATTATAAATTTAATGTTGATCTCATTCTCTGTGCAACTTCTCCCTACAGCCGTAACAATATATTGTTCACTCAGTTCTCATGCACTTTGTATGGTATGGTCTGCCTGTGCTGCACACAAAATAAAACACTTTTCACTGTACCCAGATACATGTGACAATAATAAATCAAATCAAACCCCTCGCGTCCCTTCTAAACCTTTCTCCTTTCACTTTAGAAAATAAACCTTCTGGTTTTGAACTCCCCTACCCTAGGGAAAATGAGTGAATTCCACTTTGGACACTGTATTTACCAATTGCGCGACTGACTACATCACAAATAATTACATAAACCGTCATTACAATTTTTATATAAAGTCAGTGGGCATGCCTTCCTCCAAAACACTATTTCAGATCTCCAGCAACCACAATTCTTGGCATTAATTACAATTTAAACCTTGATGAAAAAGTTAGATGTGTACAGTGCAGCAATCATGAGCACCTTCTAAAGGCAGCAATGGTTTATGTCTGCAGTTCAAATACAGAAAAAGCATTGCTCGACATTATGCACTCAAGAAAACTGGCAACTCAAAGAACATATGAACAGTCAATTTAACTGCAGACTAACAGTTCAAAAACATTTTACACATCTGAGAGATTAAATTCATGGATTATTAAGGAAGTATGTGCGCATATTTTTGCTCACAGCTAAGTCAGTTTAAGTTGGTTTATTATCGCAATCCCAGGTCCCTAAAAGCATTTACAAATCCAGACCGCATTGAGTAAATTATGATTTGCAGAGATACACAGCTAAAGACAGAATAGACTTTCTTTGATATCAGATTTCCAGTATATAAAAAAACAAGCTTCAAACTAATGAAACCTTCAAACCATTGATGTTTAAATAAACTAACAAGTAGAAAACATTGGATACTAATGTATGTTTCGATAGTTTGCTCAAGTATTTAGTATGAATACTAGCTTCAACATTACTTTTACTTTGTTGAACGCAATATTGTCGATTGTATTTCCAAGTATGATTCCAGTTTCTCATAACTTGACATTGTTCTCAATAAAGAAATTGCATCAGCCATATATAAAAGCTCTAAGACACAGCAAATAAAATAGCTTTAATACTGGCCCTATCCCATAACATAATTGGAACTGCTGTCTACTTTGCACCTTTGGAAAATGCAAGGAATATAAATGAATTAGAAATATAAAAATTGCAAGATTGATAGACATGATGGCACAGCATCAAGTGGTGTTTTAAGAAAATTGGAATGCTGGTGCTTCAGTGAATTATCAATCTTCTTGTGTTGTCCTTGTGAAGTGCACAGGACAAATGCCAAATAAATACTTGAAAGCAGATCAGACAGCATCGAGCCAAACACATTTAACACCAAAAACAACTTACATTTATGAAGCATCTTTACCTTATTAAACCAACAAGGAATTTCAAAGATGCATTAACAAATTTTCAAATCAAGTCAAGTGATCAAAATATCAGTCAATAGTTTTGAAAGAGTATCTTAAAAAGGAATGAGGACCAGAAAAATTGGGTAAGGAATTTAGAAAGTATATGCCAGGCACTTGAACTGTGGAACAAATAAAATCAAATCAAATCAAACATAACTAAAGAAGTTGAAAGTGTGTATTAATCTCAGAATTGCAAGGTTGGAGGTTGTCACAGTTCTTTTCGGTGGTGCTGATGGGGTGGGGATGAAGATCATGGATGTATGTGAAAACAAGCACAATATCTCTTAAAATTGAAGTCTATCAGAACAGCACACAATATAGGACAGTCAGAATCAAGACAGTTGAGTTTGGGAATAGAGGGTAGGTGAGACCAGTCAAAAATACACTGGAAGAGTTTCTAGAATGCAAGTTGAACTCCAGAGGCATCAGTCAAGGGTTCAACAGAGATGAACTGAGACAGGAATGGAAGAGAGTCATTTTACAGAATTGAAATGGGGTACTTATGATGGAACACATGTGTACTGGAAGCTCATCTCAAGGTCATTTTGACCTTAGACACTGACCAGGGAAACACTGGAGGCTCAAACGT
Organism: Chiloscyllium plagiosum; assembly: GCF_037043375.1. Lineage (NCBI taxonomy): Eukaryota > Metazoa > Chordata > Chondrichthyes > Orectolobiformes > Hemiscylliidae > Chiloscyllium > Chiloscyllium plagiosum. Next base: position 119,186,269 of record NW_028270139.1, read on the forward strand.
AGAGCTTGCAGTAGAGACCAAAGACAACATTAATCCAAGGCTGGATGTCAGACAAGAATTAAAACTAGTGATGGGGAGGTAGATTATCATCAATGCACACGTGTAATCTGATGTTTTTAGACAATGTCATCGAGGGGACGAACAGGGTCTCCATTTAACATCTTATCCAACAGACAAGGCAGCTTTTCTCAAATAACACCATATAGAATCAGTCTAGATTTGTGTGCATAGCTATCTGGAGTGGGACTTTGATTCACCACCTCAGGGAACAACAGTGCTACAAACTGAAGTAGAGATACTCAAGGGCAGCTCCTCTTACCGATGCAAATCAGTTTTGCTATCCACATTTTGACCAAAACTTGGGTTTTATTTGTTCATGTGATAAGGGGATTGCTGGCTAGGCAAACATTATCCAAGGGCAGTTAAGAGTCAGCCACATTGCTGTATGTCTGGAGTCACACGATGGCATAACCCTACTCCAGATAAATGTAGTTAGGACCAGAATTCAGTGGCCTTGTGTAGAATCCAATCTCAGCAGGTTATTACTTGATGATAGGAATTCTCTAGACCAGCAAGTTGAGGAGGTTAAATCACAGGTATTTAAAGCAGGTAGATAGACTTCAGCTATCAGAGTGGAGGGCTATGAAAAGATGGCAAGAAAGAGGAGGCTTGGTGTATACCAGCAATGAGCTTATAGAATGGGTGTGCAGGTTTGCTGCAGCAACTTCTAGGAGAAAGTGGGGACTGCAGATGCGAGAGATCAGAGCTGAAAATGTGTTGCTGGAAAAGCACAGCAGGTCAGGCAGCATCCAAGGAGCAGGAGAATTGATATTTCGGGCATAAGCCCTTCTTCAGAAATCTTTTGACATTCCTGAAGAAGGGCTCATGCCCGAAACGTCGATTCTTCTGCTCCTTGGATGCTGCCTGACCTGCTGCGCTTTTCCAGCAACACATTTTCAGCTGCTGCAGCAACTTCTCAAGTTCTTACAGTAGCACTACCAATAGTACCTCTTTTTCTGCTTGGTTGACATGGAAAGTCAGTTGACTAATAGTGGTAGGTGATGGGGATGGCCCTGAAGAGTAAATGCAAATTGAAGATCAGGGATTTGGCGCAGGCAAGTCTCTCACTCATGGAATGAGCTGCCAGAGGCAGATACGGTTGCAACATTTAAAAGTCAGTTGGACTGGTACGTGAATAAGAAATATTTTAGAGGGACATGGGCCAAACGCACGCAAATAGGACTAGTAGAAAAAAATCTTGGCCGGTATAGAGAGTTAGACAGAAGAGTCTGTTTCCGTGCTGTATGACTCTGATACACATAGACAGAGCTCTGGACGTGGCCAGCACCTCTCTCTGAGAACATACCTGAGTACTGCCGGGCCAGCTTGCTCAGGTCTTCCCGGTTGAACACGTGCTCCTTACTACTTAGCCACGCGCGGAACATCCAGAAGCCGAGCCCGGCCACAGTCACCAGGACAACGGCACGGCCCAGAGTGAGCTTCATGTCAGCGGCTCGAGCCCCTGGGGAAGGAGCGCGACAAACCGTCCCTGGGGGCTACAGGGGGGTGATAGGACAAACCGTCTCGGAGGGGAAGGAGGAGGGACACACGGCAAACCGTGCAGACTCCCTGCACAGACTGTCTGCTTCCGGCCCCCACTTCTGGCACCGACAGAAAACGCCGGTTCTCCCCAGGGCGCCGTTTGCGACCCCACCTCCTCACCACGCCCACGTCATGACTGACAGCGCGATCTGCCGATCAGAGCCAGGGATTTCCCAGGATGCCCCGCCCTCCTGACCAATCGGCGCGGCTCAGTGTCGCAGGGGGCGGAGCAGAAATGGCCGACTGAAAGCTGTTCCGAAGTTTCCGGAACGCTTGTTGATCGTCCGCTTCAAAACATGCATCGACTTCTGACAAACTGCTAAGTGAACGACTAAATTTTAATTTATTAGCTTGTAGTCTGCATCCTATCCCATGAGCCCCCTTACCTCAACACAGAAACAAAATTCTGCAGATGCTGGAAACCTGAAACAGGTGTTGGTGAGCGACTGTTCAGGTCAGGCAGCATCGATGGAGAGAGAAACAAGGTTAAGTTTGTGATGAAAGGTCATGGAGCCGAGGCGTTATCTCTCTTGCTCTCTTTCCATACACGCTATTAAGCGTGCTGAGTATTGGCAACATCTGTTTGTCTTCCTTGAAAAACCTCAACCTTGTTTCAAACTCCTTTACAAGCATACGCACTCTTTATTAGACTCTTGTGATGCTGTGGTCGTGTCTGGGACAAGAGCTTGGAGAAGTGGTGCTGGAAGAGCACAGCAGTTCGGGCAGCATCCGAGGAGCAGGAAAATTGACGTTTCGGGCAAAAGCCCTTCATCAGGAATAAAGGCAGAGAGCCTGAAGCGTGGAGAGATAAGCTAGAGGACAAGAGCACCGAGTTTAGATCCCACCTATTATGAAATGTGCGTCATAGTACAAACAAAGATTGATTAGAAACATAAAAAGCCAAAACTTCTCAAGTGAATGTAAAATACCTCAGGAATACACTTGTTCTGCTGACTGTATATAGTTTATTGTAGTCTATTAATATGTACCATTCATAACCATTGATGTTAGAATGGTCCTTGCAAACATGTCAACTTTCTCCAGTACACCGTTAAAACTTTGTTCCCCCCACCCCGCGTCTTTCATTACAGAAGGCATGAAGTAAAGTTAGTGAAGCTGAATTTTCATCATAAGGTACACGTTTGTGTACAGGTATGAACAGATTCAAAAAACATCTTATTCCCCGCTTTTATCAGACTTATGAATAGTCCTAGAGTCATAGAGATGCACAGCATGGAAACAGACCCTTCCGTCCAACTCGTTCATGCCGACCAATTATCCCAACCCAATCTAGTCCCACCTGCCAGCACCCAGCCCATATCCTTACAAACCCTTCCTATTCATATGAGGAGAAAGTGAGGACTGCAGATGAAGGGCTTATGCCCGAAACGTCGATTCTCCTGTTCCTTGGATGCTGCCTGACCTGCTGCGCTTTTCCAGCAACACATTTTCAGCTTCCTATTCATATACCCATCCAACTGCCTTTTAAATGTTGCAATTGTACCAGCCTCTACTACATCCTCTGGCAGCTCATTCCAGATACGTACCACCCTCTGCGTGAAAAGGTTGCCCCTTGGGTCTCTTTTATATCTTTCCCCTCTCACCCTAAATCTATGCCCTCTAGTTCTGGACTCCCCCACCCCAGGGAAAAGACTTTGTCTATTTATCCAATCCATGCCCCTCATAATTTTGTAAACCTCTATAAGGTCACCCCTCAGCCTCCGACGTTCCAGGGAAAACAGCCCCAGCCTGTTCAACCTCTTCCTATAGCTCAAATCCTCCAACCCTAGCAACATCCTTGTAAATCTTTTCTGAACCCTTTTAAGTTTCACAACATCTTTCCGATAGGAAGGAGACCAGAATTGCATGCAATATTCCAAGTGGCCTAACCAATGTCCTGTACAGCTGCAACATGACCTCCCCAGCTCCTGTACTCAATACTCTGACCAATAAAGGAAAGCATACCAAATGCCTTCTTCACTATATATATCTACCTGTGACTCCACTTTCAAGGAGCTAAGAACCTGCATTCCAAGGTCTCTTTATTCAGCAACACTCTCTAGGACCTTACCGTTAAGTGTATAAGTCCTGCTAAGTTTGCTTTCCCAAAATGCAGCACCTCACATTTATCTGAATTAAACTCCATCTGCCACTTCTCAGCCCATTGGCCCATCTGGTCAAGATCCTGTTGTAATCTTCGCTGTCCACTACACCTCCAATTTTGGTGTCATCTGCAAACTTACTAATTGTACCTCTTATGCTCGCATCCAAATCATTTATGTAAATGACACTCTTTCATGTTAATGCTGATCTCTCTCTGCATCATGGCAGCTGTAACTTTGTATCCTGCGCTTGGTTGTTACCTTGATGGGCTTGTATAGTACGATCTGCCTATAAAGCACGCAAGACAACACTTTTCACTGTACTTCACTACCCACACACTATCCCACATATGTCAATGTGGGTCTGACGTGCAAGAATCTGGGAGAACTTGTTCAGGACCCAGAGTATGTTATTAGAGGTATTATATTCAATGGTAATGCTTTAAAAAGGAAATTCATTCTTAAGTGTTTCGTTTGAAGTGATTCTTGGACTTTTCTATTTATAGTTTGCAATGCATTCAAGAGAATGAAAAATATGGAGAAAAACAGAATTCTTGGAGTGAACAAAAACTGTCTAAAACTGATTTTTTAAAAATTGTTTTGTGAGGTGTGGGCCAACATTTATTGCCCATTACTAGTTGCCCTTGAAAAGTTGGTGGTGAACTTCCTTCTTGAACCACTGCAGTCCATCTGCTGTGGGTTGACTCATAATGCCATTGGGGAAGGAATTCCAGGATTTTGGCTCAGTGACAGTGAAGGAACAGCAATATATTTCTAAGTCAGAATGGTGAGTAGCTTGGAAGGGAACCTGCAGGTGGTGGTGTTCCCATTTTATCTGCTCACCTTGTCCTTCTAGATAGAAATGGTCATGGGTTTGGAAGGTGCTGTCTGAGGATCTTTGGTGAATTTCTACTATCTTGTAGATAGTACACACTGCTGCTACTGAGCATTGGTGGTGGAGGGAGTGGACATGGTGCCAATCAAGCAAGCTGCTTTGTCCCGAATGCTGTCATGGTTCTAGTGTTGTTGGAGCTGCAATCATCCAGGAAAGTGGGAAGTATTCCAACACGTTCCTGACTTGTGCCTTGTAGATGATGAACAGACATTGGGGAGTCATGTGGTGAGTTACTCGCTACACTATTCCTAGTCTCTGACCTACTCCTGTAGCCAATATGTTTAGTGAGTTTATGCAGCAGGTCTAGTTGAGTCTTTGATCAATGGTAACTCCTAGGATGTAGATTGTGGGGGAATTCAGTGATTGTATGACAATTGAGTGTCAGGGGGCAGTGGTTAGATTGTCTCTTACTGGTGATGGTCATTGCCTGGCATTTGTGTGGCCCGAATGTTTTTGCCTCATGTCAGCCCAAATCTGGATATTGTCCAGATCTTGATGCATTTGAACAAGGACTGCTTCAGTATCTGAGATGTTGCAAATGGTGCTGAACATTGTGCAATCATTGGCAAAGATTACCCACTTCTGACCTTAGGATGGAGGGAAGGGCACTGATGAAATAATTGAAGATGGTTAGCCATAGGACACTGTACTGAGGAACTCCTGCAGAAATGTTCTGGAGCTGAGATGACTGACCTCCAACAACTACAACCATCCTCCGATGTGCCAGGTATGACTAACTGGCAGAAAGTGCCCTCTGATACCAACTGATTCCAATTTTGCTAGGGCTCCTTGATGCCAAACTCAGTTGAGTGCAATCTTGATATCAAGGGCTGTCACTCTCACTTCATCTCTGGAATTAAGTTCTTTTGTCCATGTTTGAACCAAGACTGTCATGAGGTCGGGTGTTGTGTGGCTGTGGCAAAACCCAAACTGGGCATCACTGAGCAGGTACTGCTTGATCACACTGTTGATGACAACTTCCTTCATTTTACTGATGATCGAGAGTAGACTGATGGGGCAGTAATTGGCTGGGTTGGATTTGTCGTGCTTTTTATGTACAGAGTATACCTGGGCAATTTTCCATACTGTTGGGTAAATGCCAGTGTTGTAACTGTATTGGAACAGCTTGGCTAAGGGAGCAGCAAATTCTGGAGCACAAGTCTTCAATACTATTGCTGGAATGCTGTCAGGTCACACAGTCTTTATAGTATTCAGTGCTTCCAACTGTTTCTTGCTATCACTTGGAGTGAATCAAGTTGGTTGAAGACTGGCGTCTGTAATGCTGGGGACCACTGGAAGTGGCCAAAATGGATCATCTGCTTCTGGCTGAAGTTTGCTACGAATGCTTCAGCCTTACCTTTTGGATTGATGTTCTGGGCTCTTCCATCATTGAGGATGGGGATGCTTGTGCAGAATTATAAAATTTCAACAGTGTGGAGCAGGGGCCATTCATGCCACTTGGTCCACACCAACTCTCCAAAGATTATCCCAACCAGACCCACCCAATCCCTGTAACTCTGGATATCTCATGGCTAATCCACATGGCTTACACATCCCTGCACACTATGGGCAATTTAACATGGCCATTCCAACTAACCTGTACATCTTTGGTCTGTGGGAGGAAACCAGAACATTTGCAGGAAACCCACGCAAAAACAGGGAGAATGTGCAAATTCCACACAGACAGGTGTCCAAGGGTAGAATCAAACCTGGGTCCCTTGTGCTGAGGTAGTAGTGCTAACCATTGAGCTACTGTGCTGCTCCCCCTCCTCCAGTGAGTTGTTTGATTGACCACCATTCACTACTGGATGTTCCCAATATACAAAATGTTTTGACAATTAACTTCACCATGTAAATATTCTGCTAGATTATATGTAAAGCTTTGTGTGGACAAAGTAAACTTAATGTTTCTAATAATGTCTCTAATTCTCTAGCGTTATCAATTTCAGATCAAAGTCAGACAAAGGTAGGTTTGGCGACATGTTGGAATGTTTCTTACATTACAACAGTAACAACATTTCAAAAACATTTAATTGACTGTAAAATAGTTTGAGGGATCTTGGGGCTGTGGAACATAAATGAAATACTGTACATTTTTTTGATTTACATGATGTAGTGATACAATTTGCTTCCCCCAGGCTAGGGAGGGGAACAATATCGACCCCGTGGTAGCTATTTTGTGATTTCACCCATTTAATTTATCTCCTGAACGCTCCGTTGTTACCTGAAAAGTGTCCTATTTATCCCACTATATTCTTTTATATTCTTAGAAAACCACAATCAAGTAACCTTATCTTTCATTGTAATCCAAATCTTTGGAGCTCTGGTGAATCTGCACGGCATGCTTCCGAGGTACATAAAAACTAAGATGTGAGTCTCCTGGTGTGGTCAACCGAGCCTTTGTTCAGCTGTAGTGCATGGAGAAAAAACACTTTCAATCTTTTGTTTTTCAGTTCTCAATTTGTGGACACTAATACCCCATTAGCTTTTTGAAAAATATAAATTTGCGACATTTAAATTTTAGTGATCTGCGTACTTGAAGAGGACTGGGGAAAAGGCGGGGCGAAGTGAAGGAATATGAACGTTATAGGGTTTAGTTATGGTTGGCCTGATTATTAGGTTGGGGAAAATAAATCATCCTGGAAAGTGAGTTTAAATAGTTTATAATTCAACGCAGACGAGTTCTTTTGCATAGTTTTATAGGCAATTGTTACTATTGTTTGCAATGGAACAGGCGTTTGAGATAGCAGACGATAATGATCTTCCCAGGAACTGACTTCCAGATAATTTGCAGGGGAGGGGTCAGTGATAGAGAGCATAGGACTCAGGATGGAACCGCAGGTCACCAGCAAGCAGACCTTCGAACCCAATGGTAATTTGCACAAAAAATTACGAATTTTACTCGAAAACGGATGTTGTCCTTGTTGATGTTACAGAAGGACATTATTTCTACTGTGATTTTTTTTGCGGGGGAGGGTTTGGTTGCTTTGCGTGTGCTGAATCCTATTCAATATACTAACTTGGAACTTCTATTTTCCGGAACGCACGTTGCTGCAACAAAGTGTATGTACTTACCCCGGACACGCCTAGGTTTTTAATATTTTTGTGTTGGCAAGTTTCTGGAAGTTGGCAGCCTGGGACTTAGGTTGAAGAAAGTATCTCCTTAATCAGTGAAAGGATGATTAAATAAAAAGTGAAAAGTGTGTCAATTCAGAAAGGATGAGAAAAAGGTAAAAACAATGACTGCAGATGCTGGAAACCAGATTCTGGATTAGTGGTGCTGGAAGAGCACAGCTGTTCAGGCAGCATAAGGTTGAACTCGATCTCAAATTAGGATCAAAAAGAATGGACTGGGAAGGAGAGATAACTGATAAAGATGTATTCGAAACCTGAGAGAACGATACTCCACATTTTAAAGTTAATTTTCAACGCTTAAAACCTTATTTGGTAGTATCACTTCATTCAAAGGGGTTGTGGACTGAAATAGATATCACTGAATTTTTACAGCGAGTTTGTCTTTGTGAACGTACATGCTTAATAGTCAGGTAGATGCCTTGTTTACCGAGTATTGGATAGCAGATTTCGAGTTTCTCTATGAATCAGACTACTGTCGTCACTTGAAATTATTCTGGCATTTGAGCATAACAATGAGTGTCATTAGCTTTACTATTACTTTGATAGCAATTTGTAGACATTGTATAATTTGTAACTTTCTGATGTTTAATCATGGGCGATAGTAACAAACTGCGATATATTGTATCTTTTATTCTCACATTCAATCTCCCCAGTACACTCCCAAAAGTACATACCGGCAAAGTTGCTATTTCACAAAGATCTTGATTCCTGAAGGAAAGATTTAATACTTTTTAAGGGCTATTAATGTCGACATGTGTGGTTCTGACCTTGCTGTGGATCACTGAATGATCCATCCATTTATTTATTGATTGATCTAATGAATTTATTTATTTTATTCCTCGATACATGTGACTGACTCCTGTATAAATATTTAACTGAGCTTTGAATTAGCTTTGTCAGTGAGATGAGATGTTTTACATTTGCTTAGATTCTAAGAATTAGAAATATACTGACATGTTTTCTTTGTTTTCCCTCCCTCTCTATACCATCTCATAGTTTTTAAGAGATGGTGAACTGGGGGGAAATCCAAAAATACTGTTGTTTGTAATGTGGAGTATCAAAAGAAACCCATCAATATGTAACATCAAATACTTCCACTGTTTTACTCATATAGTAATGAATATGCTGGAAGAAACATTTAGTAAGTGCTTTCTATGTGATTGTATTACACAATGGGGCTCAGGAATGGCAAGAATGTATCCATGTCCCATCCCCCATGCCATGTGTCCCTTCCACCATATCCTAGTTCATTTGTGTCAGTCTGTTAATACATTTGAAATGTGACATGCTACATACTTTACCTTTTTATAATTTACTTCTCTCACACACATTCTGTATGACTAAGAGTAACTTGGCCCAGTTGAATTTATGTCTATCCCATGAGGTTTTCATCCTAATTCTCCACGTCACAGGGTAAATTCCATTCTCCTGAAACAAGGTTAATTTCTCTGTTACTTAGATTTTATAGTAAATTTCCAAGCCTGCCATCATGATTCTCCCTCTTATTCAACTCTCTGCATCATCTGTCTTATTTTGATGAAAATGCCACCAGAAAGATACCTGGAATCGCTCCCTCTTCTTATTCTTGTCTGAATGTGGGTAACAATCCCCAACTATCAGCATATTGTAGTTGTTTGCAGGTAAAAGGACGGCTGGAAAATGAGAAGCCTTCAAAAATGAGAACGAGAGTCCAGAGACCGTATGCTCTTGTTAATGTGAAGGGCAAAGCTGGTAGGTGTAGGGAACGCTGGATGACTATAAAAATTGAGGCTTTGGTTAAGAAAAAAAAATGAACCATATGTCATGTATACACAGCAGAGATCAAGTGAATCCTTAGAGTATAAAGGCAGTAGGAGTATACTTAAGAGGGAAATCAGGAAGGCAAAAAGGAGACATGAGATAGCTTTGGCAAATATGGTAAAGGAGAATTCAAAGGGATTTTATAAATACGTTAAGACAAAAAAGGAACTAGGGACAGAATAGGCAGCCTTGCTCATCTTCAAGGTGCCCTATGTGTGGAACTGCAGGAGACGGGGAAGAAACCAAACAAGTGTTTGCATTGGTGTTTACTGTGGAGAAGGATATGGAAGATACAGAACATGGGGAAATAAATAGTTACATCCGGAAGAAGGGCTCATGCTCGAAACGTCGATTCCCCTGCTCCTTCGATGCTGCCTGACCTGCTGCGCTTTTCAGTTCACATTTTGAAAAATGTCCATATTACAGAGGGGATGACGCTGGACGTCTTTAAAATGCAAAATGGTGAATAAATCCGCAGAACTTGATCAGGTCTACCCTAGAACTTTGTGGGAAGCTGGGGAAGTGATTGCTGGACCCTTTGCTGAGGTATTTGTATCATCAATAACCACAGGTGAAGTGCTGGAATACTCAAGGTTGGCTAATGTGGTGCCATTATTTATGAAAGGTAGTAAGGAAAAGCTAGGAATCTACAGAATTGATGTCAGTGGTGGTAAGTGGTTGAAGCAGATTCTGAGAGGCAGGATTTACATGTATTTGGAAAGGCAAGGACTGATTAGGAATACTCAGCATGATTTTGTGCATGGGAAATTGTGTCTCACTAACTTGATTGAGTGTTTTGAAGAACTAACAAAGAGGGTTGATGAGAGCAGAGTAGTGGATGTGATCTATATGGACTTCAGAAGGGTGTTCAACAAGGATCCGCATGGCAGACTGGTTAGCAAGGAGTACAGGGAGAATTAACCATTTGGATACAGAACTGGCTCAAAGGTAGAAGACAGACGGTGGTGCTGCAGGTTTAATTTTTAGACTGGAGGCCTGTGACCAATGGTGTGCAACAAGGATTGGTGCTGGGTCTACTGCTTTTTTTTTTCATTTATATAAACTATTTGGATATGAACATAGGAGATATGGTTAGTGGTGTAGTGGACAGAGAAGAAGGTTACCTCCGAGTACAACAGGTTCTTGATCAGATTGGTCAATGGGCCGAGGAGTGGCAGATGCGGTTTGGATTAGATAAATGTGCAGTGTTGCATTTTGAAAAGGCAAATCAGGGCAGGACTTAGTTCATGGTAAGTTCATGGGGAGTGTTGCTGAACAAAGAGACCTGGGAGTGCAGGTTCATAGTTACTTGAAAGTGGAGTCGAAGTAGGTAGGATAGTGAAGATGGTGTTCGGTATGCTCTCCTTTACTGGTCAGTGCATTGAGTATAGGAGTTGGGAGGGCATATTGCGGCTGTACATGGCATTGGTTTGGCCAGTTTTAGAATACTGTATGCAGTTCTGGTCTCCCTGCTGTAGAAAGGATGTTGTGAAACTTGAAAGGGTTCAGAAAAGATTTACAAGGATGTTTGCTAGGGTTGGAGGGTTTGAGCTATAGGGGGAGGCTGAATAGGTTGGGGCTATTTTCCCTGGAGTGTCGAAAGCTGAGGGGGATGATCTTACAGCGGTTTTATAAAATCATGAGGGGCATGGATAGGTAAATAGACAAGGTCTTTTCCCCCCGGGGTGGGCATGTCCAAACTAGAAGGCATAGATTGAATGTGAAAAGGAAAGATTCAAAAGGAACTACAGGGCAACTTTTTCACACAGTGGGTGGTGCATTAAAGAAATAAGCTGCCAGAGGAAGTGGTGGGGGATAGTACAATTACAGCATTTAAAAGGCATTTGGATGGGTATATAAAGGTTTAGAGGGATCTGAGCCAAGTACAAGCAACTGGGACAAAATTAATTTAGGATATCTGGTCAGCATGGATGTGTTGGACAGAAGGGTCTTGTTTCTGTGCTGTGCCTCTCTATGACCCTATAACGATTGGTCAAAAGCTTAATTGTGTGAGTCACATAAATACGGTCTCTATAAAAGCAGGTTCAGAGGCTAGGGCTCCTTTAGCAAGTAACTCCTGTCTGATCTACTCAGTACTTATCTGCTAGTCAGAATATGTTGAAATACTCCCCATTTGCTTGGATGGGTGCAGCTCCAATAAAATTTAAGAAGCTTGACACCATTCAGGACACAACATTGCCTTGATTGATGCACCATCAACCACCTTCAACATTCACTTCCTCTACAAGGTGCTTTCTGCAACTCACCAAGGCTCCATATTGTGATTTCCAAACCAACAACCTTTACCACTCATAAGGAAAAGGACAGCAGATGCATGGAACAATATACAAATGAATGAATCATGAGCGGAAATATGCCATTTGATCCTTCAAACCTGCTGTGCCATTCAGTAAGATCATTGCTAATTTGTTTGTTTTAGCACAACCTGCAGGTTCCTTTCCAATCCAAGCCACACACCATCATAACTTGCAAGTATTAGATTAGATTACTTAGTGTGGAAACAGGCCCTTTGGCCCAACAAGTCCACACCGACCCGCCGAAGCGCAACCCACCCATTCCCCTACATTTACCCCCCTACCTAAGTATATCTCTTTTCCTTCACTGTGGCTGGGTCAAATTCTATAACTCCCTCTTGAACATTAAGGGCATTTAGGGTTGGGCAATTAAGTGCAAGCCTAGCCAGTGACACCCAAATATGAAAAATTCTGTTTGTATCAATGCTGTAAACTGACTAAACCCAACCATCCTGACTTTAACTACTGGGCTTTTTACAAGTGTCTGTTTTCATTCATTTATTTACCAGGATATAATTTGCAACCTAACCTGTTTTACTGGCATTTTCCTGTGTCTACTTGCTGTGTGTTTTGGCTGTCACTCTAGCCTGAGTCCATCACTTCTGTTATCTCCACTTTTCTCTTAACCCCTCCTCGGCCTCTCTACTTCTTATGCCTCCTTTCTCTCCTTTCTTGGGAACTTTACCCCCAACATTTTCCTAGTCTTTCCTTCCTCTTGCATAAGCCCATATGCTCTTTGTTTGTCTCACTTTCAAAGGTCCTTTTGTGGGATTTTTTCACTGTCATCTTTTGAGCAACAATGTCAACTGGCTCATCCTACTTTCTCAGTGACATTCCACCCAACAGACTCACTGGGCTTTAATCATACTAACTTCTCTCTATCCTAGTCATCCTTTCCAGTGTTGACCTTGTGAAATCTGCCTGAGTAATAATTAGTAAATTGGTAATATTTTAATAAACTGTAATTTGGGGAATATACTACCCAGACTAAATTTTCCATAATGACTACTAGTGAAATTGTAAAAATGGAGCTGGTATTAAAAATAAAATTATTGCCTAACTAAAGAAGCACTGATCATGCAATAATGAATAGTCAATAAGGAGAAAGTTAATTCTCACCGTTGTTTTCAATTTATTTCTAAATCTAGAACACCAGCATATCCGCTATAACCCTCTCCGCAATGAGTGGATTCTGGTCTCTGCTCATCGGATGAAACGTCCTTGGAAAGGACAGCTTGAGAAACCAACAGAGGTGAACATTGCACGACATGATCCAACTAACCCTCTCTGTCCTGGAGCAACGAGGGCGAATGGAGAGGTAATGTTTGGACTGCCTTTCATAACAAGGTTACAATATTGGAATCTGTGTTCATAGTTAACAAACTTAATTTAACCAAAACAAAAACATATTGCTGCTGAAACTCAGGTCTGGCAGTGCCTGTGGAGAGAAAACAAAGTTAACTATTCATAGAGTCATAGAGATGTACAGCATGGAAACAGACCCTTCGGTCCAACCTGTCCATGCTGACCAGATATCCCAACCCAATCTAGTCCCACCTGCCAGCACCCGGCCCATATCCTTCCAAATCCTTCCTATTCATAGACCCATCCAAATGCCTCATAAATGTTGCAATTGTACCAGCCTCCACCATGTCCTCTGGCAGCTCATTCCATACACGTACCACCCTTTGTGTGAAAAAGTTGCCCCTTAGGTCTCTTTTATATCTTTCCCCTCTCACCCTAAACCTATGCCCTCTAGTTCTGGACTCCCCAACACCAGGGAAAAGATTTTGCCTATTTACCATATCCATGCCCCTCATAATTTTGTAAACCTCTGTAAGGTCACCCCTCAGCCTCTGACATTCCAGGGAAAACAGTCCCAGCCTGTTCAGCCTCTCCCTATAGCTCAAATCCTCCAACTGGCAACATCCTTGTAAATCTTTTCTGAGCCCTTTCAAGTTTCACAACACCTATCCGATAGGAAGGAGACCAGATTTGCATGCCATATTCCAACAGTGGCCTAACCAATGTCCTGTACAGCCGCAACTTGACCTCCCAACACCTGTAATCATTACTCTGACCAATAAAGGAAAGCACGCCAAACTCTTTCTTCACTATCCTATCTACCTGCGACTCCACTTTCAACAGCTATGAACCTGCAACCGAATCCAGTGACTCATCATCACCATATTGTCTTCATCGGATTCCAAACTTTAAATCTGCTTTTTTCTCACAGACTCTGCCAGAGTTTTGCCAGCAATTTCTGATTATGTTTCTGATCTCCAGCATCCACAGTTCTTTGTTTTAGTTCAATCAAACCATGGCACTCAACATATTTTTTAATGTTTGCCAAGTTGGGGTTCTCGTTATAATGTTGAATTATCTCTGTGTGCCCTGCAGCTCTACATCTGCTGTTCAATATTTTGAATTACAATCAGCAGAGCTATTATTGCTGATGCCAAAGAAAGGTGTTTCTATTCTCTGCCTCACATTTAGCTTTAGTTCCAAGCCTAATGGAAAAGCTGCTTCGTGGTATCCTTCTGACAAAGCTATAGGCTCAGATCTTTCTGTCTAGACAAATGGTTTCTGAATGAATAAAAGTTGTCTCCATTGACATACAAGTTAAGAATAAGAAAGTTGACATAAGGATGCTGAGTGTTTCTATCCAGTTGAGTAAAATAATAAAAAGTACACACCACCATGATTGTAAAACCATGCAAATGTATTAGCACTAAGTATTTGTTTCACAGGTGCAAACCTGATTCAGAATTGAAAATTAAAAAACAAAAAACTGAGTGTGCTGGAAATCAGATACAAAAAAAAAAATTGCTGGAAAAGTTCAGCAAGTCTTGCAGCATCAAGTTGTTGGAGAGGTTACTGAGGGGTAGGATTTACATGTATTAGGAAAGGAAGGATTGATTAGGGATAATTAACTTGGCTTTGTGCATGGGAAATCATGTCTCACAAACTTAATTGAAATTTTTGAAGAAGTAATGAAGAGGAGTGATGAAGGCAAAGTGATGGATGCAATCTATATAGACTTCAGTAATGTGTTTGACAAGGTTCTCCATGGTGGACTGGTTAGCAAGGTTAGATCTCATGGAATACAGCTGCTTGGATACAGAACTGGCTCAAAGGTTGAAGACAGAGGGTGGTGGTGGAGAGTTGCTTTTCAGACTGGAGGGCTGTGACCAAGTGGTGTGCCACATGGATTAGTGGTGGGTCCACTGCTTTTCATCATTTAAATGATTTGGGTGTGAATATAGGAAGTCCTAGCTAGTAAGCTTGCAGATGACACCAAAGCTGGAGGTGTAGTGGACAGCGAAGAAGGTTACCTCAGAGTACAACAGGACCTCGATCAGATGAGCAAATAGGCTGAGGATTGGCAGATGGAGCTCACTTAGACAAATATGAGGGGCTGCATTTTCGGAAAGCATTTCAGGGAAGGACTCATGCACATAATGATTAAGGTCCTGGGAAATGTTGCTGAACAAAGAAACTTTGGAGTGCAGGTTCATAATTTCTTGAAAGTGGAGTCACAATTAGACAGGATAGTGAAGAAGACGTTTAGTATGCTTGCTTTTATTCGTCAGTGCATCAAGTGTAAGAGAAGGTTGGACATGTTGTAGCTGTACAGGACATTAATTAGGCCACTTTTGGAATACTGCCTTCAATTTTGGTCTCCCTAGAATAGGGAAAATGGTGTAAAACTTGAAATGGTTCAGAAAAGATTTAGAAAGATGTTGCCAGGATTTGAGCTAAAGGGAGAGGCTGAATAGGCTGTGCTGTCTCCATTGGAGCATCAGAAGCTGAGGTAGAAGTTTATAAAATCATGATTGGTATAAATAGGATCAATAGCCCAGGTCTTTTCCCTAGTATAGCAGAGTCCAAAAGTAGAGGGGAGTGAATTAGAATGAGAATTCCTACAGTGTGGAAGCAGGCCCTTTGGCCCAACATGCCCACACTGACCCTCCGAAGAGTATTCCAGCCAGACCTATTACTCTACATTTCCCCTGACTAATGCACCTAACCTTGATAACCCTGAACACTGGGAAATTTAGAATGGCCACCTCCTAGCAGAGCGCTTTAGGGAACATCTCCGGGACACCCGCACCAATCAACCACACTGCCCTGTGGCCCAGCATTTCAACTCCCCCTCCTACTCTGCCGAGGACATGGAGGTCCTGGGCCTCCTTCACCACCGTTCCCTCACCACCAGACGCCTGGAGGAAGAACGCCTCATCTTCCGCCTCGGAACACTTCAACCCCAGGGCATCAATGTGGACTTCAACAGTTTCCTCATTTCCCTTTACCCCACCTCACCCTAGTTCCAAACTTCCAGCTCAGCACTGTCCCCATGACTTGTCCGGACTTGTCCTACCTGCCTATCTCTTTTTCCACCTATCCACTCCACCCTCTCCTCCCTGACCTATTACCTTCATCCCCTCCCCCACACACCTATTGTACTCTAGGGTACTTTCTCCCCACCCCCACCCTCCTCTAGCTTATCTCTCCACGCTTCAGGCTCTCTGCCTTTATTCCTGATGAAGGGCTTTTGCCCGAAACGTCAATTTTGCTGCTCCTCGGATGCTGCCTGAACTGTTGTGCTCTTCCAGCACCACTAATCCAAAATCTGGTTTCCAGCATCTGCAGTCATTGTTTTTATCTAATTCATATAACCTGCATATCTTTGAACTGTGGTAGGAAACCGGAGCACAGATAGGGGGAGAATGTGCATACTCCACACAGACAGTCGCCTGGGGCCGGAATCGAACCTGGGTCCCTGGTGTTGTGAGGCAGCAGTGCTAACCATTGAGCCACCATGCTGCCCTGAGTGGGATGGGAAAATTAAAAGGGCCGTATGGGGCAAAGTTTTCACGCAGAGGATGGGGTGTGTGTATGGAACTAGCTGCAAGAAGAGGATGGTGTGTGTATGGAACTAGCTGCAAGAAGAGGATGGTGTGTGTATGGAACTAGCTGCAAGAGGAAGTGGTGGAGGCTGGTACAATTACAAACTAAAAACCGAAAGAACTGTAGATGTTGTAAATCAGAAATAAATACAGAAGTTGCTGGAAAAGCCCAGCAAGTCTGGCAGCATCTGTGAAGAGCAATCAGTTAATGTTTCAGATCCGGTGACCTTTCCTCAGAAATGATGGTTGCTAGAACAATATTGGTTTAGATGCAGAAGATAGTGTAGGGTCAGGGTAAGGAATAACTAGTAGGTGGGGATAGAGTCCAAAAACAGAGAAGAACAGTTGGACAGGCAAAGGGGTGGATAATAATCTGGAGAGGAGAGTGATTAGCTATTAATGGAGACTATTTGTGGCTGACAGTAGGTAGTGTGTAATGGCAGATTATGTGATAACAAAGCCTGGTGTAGGGCTAGGACATGAGAGTTCAGGGCCTAAAATAATTGAATTTGACATTGAGTCTGCAGGGCTCCAGGATCCTGAAGTGGAAAATGAGGTGGTGTTCTCACAACTTCTGCTGAGATTCACTGGTAAACTGCAGTAGGCCTGAGCCAGAGATGTTGGCCAGCGAACAGGATGGTGTGTTAAAGTGGCAGGCACCTGGAAGCACAAGGTCTTTTTTGCAGGCAGAACGTAGATGTCTCCACTTCGTTTCCCCAGTGTAGAGGAGACCACATAGTGAGCAGCGAATGTTCTCTCTCGCTTTAGGCTGTATCACCACCTTCTGTTTACTCCTTACCTCCTCGCCCCCAGCCTATCGTTTGCATATAAACTGACATTTTCCTAGCTGCTATCAGGTCTGAGGAAGGGTCATTGGACCCAAAGCATCAACTCTGATTTCTGTTCACAGATGCTGCCAGACTGCTGAGCTTTTCCAGCAATTTCTGTTTTTCGTACAATTACGGCATTTAAAAGGCATCTGGATGGGTATATGAATAGGAAAGGTTTAAAGGGATATGGGCCAAATGGAACTAAAGTAATTTGGGATATCTGGTTGGCATGGATGAGTTGGACTAAAGGATCTGTTTCCATGCTGTGCAGCTCCATGACTCTGACTGTATCTGTGTGGAGAGAAATCAGAGTTAACGTTTCGGGTCCAGTGAACCTTCCTTAGAACTCAAAAATGAAAATTATTTTAATTCCAGTAACTGCTACCATTCTTGATCCTACAGGTAGATATTTCATGATGTTTGGTGTCATTGCTACTTTAGATCACATTGGGTTTTTTTTTGTATTTGATCTGCTAAAGGAAATATTTATTATAAAGTTGACTATTTGAATGGTTCTTGTCATAGTTTTGTCAGAAAATGTTCTTTTGTTTTATTTTACATTTTGCAGGTGAACCCAGAGTATGAAAGTACGTACGTGTTTGATAATGATTTTCCAAGCCTGCAACCTGATGCTCCAGACCCAGGTACTTCAAACTTCATGTTGACCAATTAATCCGAAACAACACTTCTCACCTACAACATAAATTATGTTTTCAAAAAATCTTCCTATTGTTATTATAGTAATCACAACCTTTTTTCAATAATAATCAGGAATCTTGATTCAGTTTCAGACCGAACCATGGTGTTCATGTTCATCATGGTGCTAGCTGAGGAAAACCATGCTCTGCCAAGACCAGGCATTTCATATTTGCAGCTGAGGAACCCAAGTTTTGGTGCCATTCTTCTTCCTAACCTCAGTCACTCTCTTTCAGCCCCAGTTGTCAGGCTTTTTGCAGCAGTTCTCTGATGTACCAATCTTGGTGGCTAATACTCAATATCTAGTTTCAAAGTTACAGGAAGCACTGAGTCAAGCCCTCAATCTTTGGTACACATGACAGTAAATCAACCTTTTAATCAATCAATCCACTATTCCATAAGAGGTTGGTAAGCTATTGGTGGGGAAGTTATTGAAGATTCTAAGGGATAGGATTTACTCCTATATAGAGCAAAATTGACTTATTAGGGATAGTAATTATGGTTTTAGGCAGGGGAGGTGTTCTCTCTCAAACTTGATTGAGTCTTTTGAGGATGTGATAAAGGTGACTGAAGGTAGGGCAGTGGATGTCAAAATGGATTTTACTAAAGCATTAGTCAATGCCCTTCATGATAGGCTGGTCCAGAAGATTAAGTCACTTGGGCTCCACGATGAGTTGACAAGTTGAATACAGAATTGGTTTGGTCTTAGAAGACAGAGGGTAGTTGTGCAGGGGTATTTTTCTGACTAGAGGTCTGTGACCAGTTATATTCCACACTGGCTAGTGCTGGGACCTCTGTTATTTGTAACATATATACTGTATATACTTGTGTAAAAGTCGATCTTGTGTAAATGTCGACCCTATGATATCGCATTATAAACCTCTTACAAAGGAAACTGCATGTTTACGTTAACCCACTTAAAAGCGAATTTGCAATCATTCATTCACACTGGTAACTCTACTCATCACTCTTTGTTTACTATATTTCATTTCTGTTCATTCATTCATTCATAACTCTACTAAGCCCACTTGGTTTACAAGAGCACATTTTGATTGATTGATTCATTCATTCATTCGCTCACTCACTCACTCACTTACTACTTATCACACTTTGTTCACTGTACATACAAAAGTTAATTATTTTAATTGTGTCATTATATCTGAATAAAAGTGAGATATATTAGCTGCATGTATCTTTAATTCTTTGAAAAATTTGTTAATGTTGCTGAGGCTCATTACATACGAGAGTAAATGGGAGGGAAACCGAAGAATTTGGCAGGAAAGGTCAAGACGCTTACATTTTAAGAATATAAGAAAATGTGCCATTATACCAGGCCATGATGTTGAACAGTGTCATTTTGCAGGATTTCAACGAATCTTTGACATGTTAAATTTTTGTGCCAGTATGTATAAAGAAAATGTATTACCAGTAATTCATTCTTGTTTCTCTTGCTTCCATCTGATATTTACCTTTTACCCTCATTCATTGTGTTTTTCTTCTTTACGCGAGTTAAGTTGAGTGATCAAATTGACTTCTACTAATAATACAGTATTTCGAACTGCAGCATGGATTTTAGCCCCTCAACACTGGTGCCTGTGTAATCGTCAACCCTATAAATTGAACCTTTTAAAATAATCTAAAAAAGTTGACTTTACATGAGTATATATGGTAAATAATTTGGATGAAAATGTCAGTCAGCTGATTAGTAAGTTTGCAGATGACTGAAAATTGGTGGAGTTGTGAATAGTGTGAAAGGTTATCAAAGGATGCTGCAGGAAATAGATCAGTTGGAAAGTTGGGTGGAGAAATGGCAAATAGAGTTTATTTTGGAAAAATGATGCATTTTATGAGGTCAAATGCAAAAGGAAAGTATATAGTAAATGGTTGGACCCTTAAGAGTATTGATATACACAGGGATCATCAGGCGGAAGTCCATGGCTCCCTGGACAACCCAAGTGGATAAAGTGGTAAAGAAGGCATATGGCATGCCATGATTGGAATATATTAGCTATAAGGAGAATAAACTTGGATTGTTTTCATCGGAGGCTGAGGGACGATGTGATAGAAATATATAAATTTGAGGGGAATGGATAGAGTGGGTGGTTGGAGCCTTCTCCCCCGGATTGAAATGTCAAATATTTGGGGGTTTAAAGTGAGAAGGAAAAGTTTTTTGAAGGAGTTGTGTGAGGAAATGTTTCTACACATAGGTGTCTGGAACATGCTGCCAAGGGAGGTGGTAGAAGCAGCTACTTCAGCAAAGTTTAAAAGGCATTTAGACAGACAAATGAACAGGCAGGGAGTAAAGGGATATGGACCATGTACAGGCAGGTGGGATTAGTTTAGGATGGCATCATGGTTCACACCGACGTAGTGGGCCGAAGGACCTGTTTCTGGGTTGTACTGTTCTATATTCCTACACTACGCATTGGGTCTTAAATCTAAACTCTCTCTGAGGTCCTCCTATCAAAGTCTCCTTTTAAAACCTCAGATTCTCATTGCTAACATCCTTTCTAAAAATGATTGAAGTTATAATTGCTTGAGAGCTCTGATTCTGGTTGAATGTCTTTAAGAGGTAATTGGAAAAGAGGGCGGCACGGTGGCATAGTGGTTAGCACTGCTGCCTCACAGCGCCAGAGACCCGGGTTCAATTCCCGCCTCAGGCAACTGACTGTGTGGAGTTTGCACATTCTCCCCGTGTCTGCGTGGGTTTCCTCCGGGTGCTTCGGTTTCCTCCCACAGTCCAAAGATGTGTAGGTCAGGTGAATTGGCCATGCTAAATTGCCTGTAGCGTTAGGTGAAGGTGTAAGTGTAGGGGTATGGGTGGGTTGTGCTTCAGCGGGTCAATGTGGACTTGTTGGGCCGAAGGGCCTGTTTCCACACTGTAGGTAATCTAAAAGAGTTTGAGAGAGAAAGGGAGAACTTGTATTTATATCACATTTTTCCTGATCTCATTTGGCCAAATGTACTTGACAACTAATTTAACTACCTTTTTGAAGTATAGTTACTATGATAATATAGATTGCATGTAGCAAGGTCAGAAAGCATTATGATAATGAACATTTGATTAGTTTTAGCAATGTTGGTTCTTACTCTTCCTTGAAATAGGATCTTTTATATCCATCCAAGCGCATGGTTTCACTATTAGATTACTTACAGTGTGGAAACAGGCCCTTCGGCCCAACAAGTCCACACCGACCTGCCGAAGCGCAACCAACCCATACCCCTACATTTACCCCTTACCTAACACTACGGGCAATTTAGCATGGCCAATTCACCTAACCTGCACATCTTTGGACTGTGGGAGGAAACCGGAGCACCCGGAGGAAACCCACGCAGACACGGGGAGAATGTGCAAACTCCACACAGTCAGTCGCCTGAGTCGGGAATTGAACCCGGGTCTCTGGCACTGTGAGGCAGCAATGCTAATCACTGTACCACCGTGCCGCCCAAAACTATTCACAACTATATGATACATGTTGTTGTGAATGTTTCTTTTTCTTCAATTAATTCTGCAGTTGCCTTCATTCCTGAGTTAAATATGCTGACAATGTTACAATAAAAGTTCTATTTTTTTGAAAAAAATGTTTTAAGTCAACAGTAAACAATGTACAACATACTTTTTTTTAATCATAATGATATAAAAGAACCCAAAACACAATACTGAATAAAATGCTTTCCTTGCATTCTACCTTTTTTTTAATGATCTTTCTTTTAACTCCATAGGTCCCAGTAAACACCCGTTATTTCAGAGCAAAGCTGCTAGAGGAGATTGGTAATTATCTTATTGTGAGGATCTATATAGTGGAAATGTTGTGAATATATAAAACTAATGTTTGAATCAATGTAAAATTTATGCTTTTATTGTGAGTGCTGGTTTAGTTCCTTTTAAAGCATGTGATTATGTTTTCATGTACTAGAGGAAGAGCATGACAATGAATTGTCCAGAAACATCTGTCTGTAATACAGGTGACAACCAACTTGACTGCTGTCACAAACCTAGTCCCTTTTTGTCTAAAAGCTGTTCTTTGGCTCAAGAAGACTCTGTCCTTGATTTTTTTTTTCTCAGAGGGGCAAGAAACCTGGCCAGGCTCCGATCAGTCTGGTTTGGTGCAGAGATGAAAAGGATTTTTAGAAGCCTTTTGTGTATATGTAAACAGATGAGACTTCAGGCCAAAGTGCTTTAGGAGTGACCTGTATAAAGAGAGGGGAGTGGTCAGTGCTCTAGTTACCTGAGCTGAGCAGTTTTCAGGGAGGTGTGTAGAATCTCTGTGTCTCGCTCGCTCGCTCTGTGTCTCGCTCGCTCGCTCTGTGTCTCGCTCGCTCGCTCTGTGTCTCGCTCGCTCGCTCTGTGTCTCGCTCGCTCGCTCTGTGTCTCGCTCGCTCGCTCTGTGTCTCGCTCGTGCTCTTCTGTGTCGCTCTCGCTCTCGCTCTCTGCCCGTCAACCAGTTCCATTTATACTGGTTTTTAAAGGAACTTTGCTTATTGGGACTGTTATGTATATTCGGAAAAGCATAATTAAGTCTAGTTTAATAGGTTGAGTTCTGTAGGAGTTCTTTATTCTGTTCTTTGTGTTTCATTGTGTAGCTTTGTGAATCCATTTTTGTCTGTTTTTAAAATCCAGTAATTACTAGGTAAAAACAATGACTGCAGATGCTGGAAACCAGATTCTGGATTAGTGGTGCTGGAGCTCCTTGGATGCTGCCTGAACCGCTGTGCTCTTCCAGCACCACTAATCCAGAACCTAGCTATCTTACTGCAGGTCATTTTCACTGTATACTTAGAATGTGTCTAAAGTTATGGTCTGAGGCGGCCTGCTTAATGTTTTGAGTGGTGAAAATGTGTTGCTGGAAAAGCACAGCAGGTCAGGCAGCATCCAGGGAACAGGAGAATCGACGTTTCGGGCATAAGCCCTTCTCCTGAAGAAGGGCTTATGCCCGAAACGTCGATTCTCCTGTTCCCTGGATGCTGCCTGACCTGCTGCGCTTTTCCAGCAACACATTTTCAGCTCTGATCTCCCGCATCTGCAGACCTCGCTTTCTCCTAATGTTTTGAGTGGTCTAGCCTAGTTCATAACACTGCAATAAGTTTGGCACAGCACGACCTAGTTGTAATTACTGAATTGTAAAACACCCATAATCACTCAGTAATGCAGATTAACATTTTCAAACCGTGAGTTTAAGGGAAAACCATTTCTATCTAACTTAATTCCTTCCGATCTTGTAGATTAAATAGAACTTACAGCATCGAAAGAACCAATTTGGCCCAACAAGATATTTGTCAGTGTTTAAGCTACATATAATCTCACCCAGTGTATTATTTTTATCTCACCATAATATCTTCTATTCTTTTCTGACTTATATATTTTTCTAGTTTTCCCCTTAAGTGCATCTATGTTCTTTGCCTTGATCACTTGATGTGATTAGATTAGATTAGATTACATTACAGTGTGGAAACAGGCCCTTCGGCCCAACAAGTCCACACCGACCTGCCGAAGTGCAACCCACCCATACCCCTACATTTACACCTTACCTAACACTACGGGCAATTTAGCATGGCCAATTCACCTGACCTGCACATCTTTGGACTGTGGGAGGAAACCGGAGCACCCGGAGGAAACCCATGCAGACACAGGGAGAACGTGCAAACTCCACACAGTCAGTCGCCTGAGGCGGGAATTGAACCCGGGTCTCCGGCGCTGTGAGGATTCTCACTACTTTGAGAGCATTTCTTCTGAATTCCTTGTTGGATTTTTTTTAAAGACTATCAGATTTTTTTTATTTTTATTTGTTTGTTAAATGTAGATGCTTCTGGCTTGGCCAACATTTATTGACCATCCTTAATATCCCTGGAGAACATGATGGTGAGTTGCCTCCTTGAAATGCTGCAGATATTCAAGTGGAATGCGCCTGTAGTGTAGTTAGAAAGGAAGCTCCATTGTTTGGGTTCAATGGCTGTGAAGGAACGGTAACATCATTTCAAATCTGGATGATGCATGGCTTTGATGGGAACTTGCAAGTGCTGGTATTTCCAAGCATCTGCTGCCCTCGTTCTTCTTGTTGGAACCTCTAGTTGTTAGCAGTCATGGATTTCGAAGGTGCTGTTAGAAATGCTTGCTGAATTACCACCTTGAAGAAACCTTTTGATTACCACTCCCACAAGCCCCTAAAAAAAAAATAGCAAAATGTTTTTATGTCTACCCGATCAAATGCCTGTAATTTTGAAAACATCTATTAGGTCATCTCTCAGCTTTTGTTTTGATAAGAGAGCATCTTTGTCCTGATACTTGTACTCTCTTTGCTTTGGTATTATGCTTGTAAATCCTGCTTATACTTTGTCCTGTTTTCTCCCCAGTTTAGTTTGTCTGTCTCTCTGTCTGTCTCTCTGTCTGTCTCTCTGTCTGTCTCTCTGTCTGTCTTCACACTAGCTTACAATAAATGGTTCACTCTCCTCCAGTATTATACCTCCTCCTGCCTTACACCAGGTGGGTGTGACATGGTATTGTGGGGAGGTCAGTTGAAGGAAGAATTGTCTGGACGTCATGGTGTGGAACAGGATTGATGGATCAACATGTTGTTCGCTGTGTATGTTTATATCTTCAAAAATGCCATAATTGCTCCATCTTTAAAATACTCTTCCTTCAACCCAAATTTGACTAGTCTTTTCCCTTTGTTCTATATATGTTGCCCAATGTTTCTGGTAACTTCCTGTTTCTTTTTTACAAAGCTTATTCCCTTTTGACAATTTTGTAACAGGCCTAACTAAAGTCACAAGTAATATTTGATGGAACTGTTACATACTTTCTCACAGTTTGACCCCATTACCTTCCTCTAAGCCTAAATTCCTCAGACAACTTTTACTTATTCTACTCTTACCTGATATGGCTGAAAAAAGGCATATTTTGTCATTTTCATCTTGTAGTCATCAGGAATTTTGCAAGTGTACCAACTCAGGGGACCACTAACATGTATGCTGCATGAGAGAAGAATACTGATTGATTGCCATATGGTCTTTTATTGGCCAAGGCAGTATGATGGTGATTACACATAGACAGTTAATAGCCAGGCTTTGTTTATAGATATTTTCTAATCAACTAGAGTTGTTAAGGCTTGAACAGGTGCCACCAGAGCCACCGGTAGAGACACTATCGCTGCATCACAAGAGCTCCTCAGACTTTGTTTTAAATCAGACAGGCTGACTCTGGTCAGTGATTACCGTGACAAATAAAAAAACATCTTTTATTTTGTAAAAGTGAAACCGGAAAACGTATTTTATCTGCAGAGAACACCGCCCTGTGAATGTTAGATCTTGCAGTACATGCAAGTCTAACACACTAGGAAAAACCGGAACACAGCCTTGCTGTTTACTGTCAATTAGCATTAGTAGGTTTACCATGGCAATACTTCTACCAATTAGAGTCCTCTAGCCAATCTATCAGTACTCCTCTCATACAGTATATTATGTTGGCTTTCCGCCTGAATTGTTATTCTTTTGAATTGTTCTGATAGGTGCAAGTACTAAACCACCAAATAAACTAAGTAAGAGTCAGATAGCTCAGTTGACTGGATGACTGGTTTGTGATGCCAACAGCATGAGTTCCATTCCCATGCCAGCTAATGTTAGCATGAATGTCCTACCTTCTTGAACTTGCTCTTTGCCTAAGATGTAATGACCTTAAGGTTAAACCACCACCAGCTGACTCACTTGCTCTCTACTGACAGAGCTACCCTATGATCCTCCTGGTCTATAGTGAGTTTACCTTTTACTATCAAATGACCATCTTACCTGGTAGTGGTGAGAATGTCTCTGTCTCTAGAATTGGTTTGGTGTTCAGCTTCGACTGTATGCACCCATTGGCCATAATTTTTGAAACCATGGCAGCAGCTTCCTCATGCACATGGGCTTCTACACACATCATCCATACTTCCTATGAGGAAATAGTTTAAGTACTAATTTAGATAGATGTAGCCTCTTTAGTAATGTAAATGTTTGATATATGAGACAGAAGAAGTGAATTTAACACATCATTGACTGTATGATGGAAGTTGGGAAGGCTGTAATGGAATCAACCTACGTAGCATATTTAGGTACAGGGAGACAGTGTATCATTATGTCACAAAAGTAGTCTAGGCATGGGGACAATTGATTCTTTCCTTTAACTAGTTACACAGTATGCTTGCATAAATAGATACAACCACTAGGTGTTAGAACCTAACAAACTGGAATTCAAATATGTGTGTAGGTGGACTAGGATCATCTTCCATGTTTGATATTGCCCTGAAAGTATAGGTTGTATATCTACTTGGTTCACAGCACAGGAAGGACACTATGGTTCCTTAGTCCAGCTGTACAGTGGAAGACATTGTGTACCATTGTTATTGTCACAATTGTGGTATGTTTGTTACTCTGTGAGCATATTCCAACACTGTCCTGTTAACATTCCTGGTGTTGCTGACATTACCAGTAGGACACTTTGGCATGCGACCACCCTCCGTGTCAATGTTGAAATGTGTCTGTCCAGTTGTAGTCAAGCATGATAGCAATATGACAAGCTGCACATAAATCCATGTGAATATTGTAACTAGAAACATGACACAATAAATTAGATGCTCATTCCTTCTTGTACCACTTGTGTATTGCTGAGGAAAGCATCACAAATCAATGGATTAATGGTTCACTGTTAGATTAAGTTGTCCTTGGTTCAAGCAGTGAGCAGTTCCATTGTACATGTATCCATCTATTTGTTGAAAGCTCCTCAGTAGGTATGTGGAAAGTAGTATCCTCACCACATGTCACTGTCATGGTTAGCATGATTCAGCTATTCCCATAACTAAGTATTCTGGGAAATAAAAATTAATTATTGATTTGCTCCAATTGCAACTTGGGCTTTGAATGACTTATGCCTTTTTTGCGTCTGTACAGCACCCCCCCCCACCCCCACCCAATGTAATCTTTATCTTCTACGCTTGGTATCTCAAATTGTGCTGTTTCTGCCTCTACTTCCTTATTGTGTAGTTTCCATTTGCAGGTTTTACTTCCAGTATATTCTTCAATGCTGTTCAACATGGAGGAGTACTGATTCATCAGGGGAGGGAGGATGGTCTGTAGTTTTTAGCAGAATTCTTGCCCATATTTGACCTGATTCTATAAGACTTTCTGGGGTTCAAGTCAATGGTAAGAACTCCTAAGGCTGACTAAAACCCTCTGATCCATCATCACTGCTTTGTATGTGCCAGGACATATGTAGGAATGGTGATAGTGTCTGAACATTCATTTACTTCCTGTCTCTTCCAGAGACCCTTAAACAAACCATCAACACCACTCACTCACTCCTTAGAATATGTCCCTTAAACTCATCCATTTAAAAGCCGCCTTCTCTGCCACCTAAGGCCTTTTGCTTCTGGAGTTTTCCCTTATTAACTTCAAAGCTACTTTTCTTCTGCTCGGACTGTTTTGAAGGTTGCTGAATTGCACTGCAGATCCTACAGGCCTTTTCTTTTTGAATGACCCTCCTCTCTTGAAAGAAAC
This sequence comes from Chiloscyllium plagiosum, assembly GCF_037043375.1. Taxonomy (NCBI): domain Eukaryota; kingdom Metazoa; phylum Chordata; class Chondrichthyes; order Orectolobiformes; family Hemiscylliidae; genus Chiloscyllium; species Chiloscyllium plagiosum. The sequence continues at coordinate 119,214,079 of NW_028270139.1, forward strand.
CTGCACACTCACTGACTTTCTGAATAGTTCTCTCTTTCTAAAATAACATTTGTTCCCACCTGTCTCTCTGTGTCATAGGGCAACAGCAGTGATTTTTTTTCTCTTGCATTCTTACTTTTAAATCTTGGCACTATTTTTGTTTTCAAATGGTTTTTAAAAAGGCTTCATTTAAATGTATGCACAAGTTTCATTCAAATCTGTAGCAGTTACAAGGCAAAACTCTAAAATGAAACTGAAATTATCAACCGAATCTTATAAGAGTATGAACGATATGGGCTCCGGTGAAATTTGTATTTGAATCAGAAGACATTTTGCAACATCGGGAGCATGTCACCACATCTTTTATACTTTTGCCAAGCAATTAGTGAGTCTCTTGCTGAGTAATAGTGAGTTTACAATCAAGGATGATAATAGCTAGTTCTTGAATAACAATGTAATTACCTCATTTAATATATAGTTTTTTAATGAACATGACGATCATGCTAGACACTGAAAATTCTTGAGGTGGAAGTCAGAACATGTACCTTGTGACTTCAGCTTGCTGTTTACTCCAAAGGATCTCCATATTGGGCCCCAAGTAGCAGCATCCCAGGGCCAGCTCAGCTTGATTGCACCAGAAACTATCACTATAATACTCCTGTTCAGGTTTACACAACCAGCTCATGAACTGGACCAGGCTGCATTTCTGGCCTGTTTACTTTCTGTCATAGTGCTCATTCACTACCTGCATACTTAGAGCATCCCTGCCTTGAATTACTTTGCCTTTTTGAGCTTTTTGTCCTCAGCCAGAGCTACCAGCTATCTTGCTGTATTGTTTTCTGCTGACAGAAAGCCAGGAAGCTTGTCATAGTTGTCAAGGGGCCTCAGTCAAGTCAGGAAGATAACCTTCACTCAGAAGGTACCAGCGCAGTAAGACCAGGGCAAGTTCTGATACCAGGAGCTTGGATATGGTCAGCCAGCCACTCTGGACTGTCAAAAACAGGATGTTCTCCATCTAATATTTTGGAGCTGACCACCTGTCTTTACTCTTTACGCCTATTCTGGACTACGTTCCAACTGAAGTGAGAGAGAGAGACAAGTAGGCAAGACCAGTATTACTGGTGGTACAGGTGGGAAGGTGTCCCAAATGAGTGAGTAGGTGCAAAGGTATGCAAGGTTTGTGACATTTTGTGTTGGGATGGGTGAGAGTGAGTAGGGAAGATGTTTCGGGCAATGGTGAGAGTGCTAGCACACGATCCTTAGTGGGAGGTGGATAAAGTAGCAGAGATAGAGTTAATGTGAGGTTTCAAAGACAAGGTGGTGACATTTATGCTGTTGGAGTGGTGAAAGTCTTTGACTTCCTTCCTGCAATGCTGTGCATTCCTCCAAGTGGCTGAGACTGCATGACAGCAACCTTGGACCAGGCTGGCACAATTTCCCATTGTTTGCCATATTCAGAAAGATATTAAGAATAATGCAGGGTTACAGTGGACTGACAGTGCTTGTCCGAGCGCACAGAACCTTTTTAAAGATGATGCTAGCTCGGGATCTCCAGTAAATACTGAGTTGTTCCAGGAATGGCAAGTGATAAGATGGTACTTCGCTCTGAGAGGAATGCCTTTGTCGCAGGGTGGATAGTAAATGATGCAAATTTGGTAAGACACAGTGATAACTCTCACAATGCCTCATGGCAAACAGCCAAAAAACATAAAATTCAGCTCTAAGTGCAAGAAACATCCAGGTTTTTTATATGGTTGTGTTGTCTCCTTTCTTAACTCTCTTAGAACTACAAATCAAACTTAAAGCTGTACATGTTTCTGTTCACTTTAGAACTCAAGTTTTCAAGCAAAAATCACATGTTATGAACCATCATTTCTCGAGAGAAATAAATACAAGTATATAATATATAATAGGCCTAATTACCAGGACTCATGGGAGTTGTACAGAATTTATCTGTTCCATATGAAAGCTGGTGTAGAATTAATTGTATCCACCCACAGACTGTGTAACATCACCAGACTGTGGCCAGATCACTGTAACATGATCACTGTAACATGAATGTTAACTCTTGCAGAAATTTAACTCCTCCTTAATTAACAAAGTTATCCCATTATACTACAGAAAGCAGTTTCAGGCCTTGTAATGGAATATTTCTTTGTGGTAATTACTTATTCAATGTTACAGGCATGATACAGTTCTTCATTTCTAACTTTGTATATTGTACTCAGTTGCATATTCTGTTTCAGTAAGGTCATGTGCTTCCATCCTCATTCCGATGTCACCCTGCCATTGATGTCCATTCCAGAAATCAGAGCTGTGATTGACAAATGGGTGGAACTGATGGTAGAACTTGGATCCAAATATCAATGGGTGCAGGTAACTAGAGACTGAGAGCCATTAATTTTACCTTTAACGTGGATGCGGCAATTTCATTCTGTATTCTTAGCATTCCAGAATTATATGCATCTATTTTAAATTATTTCTCCATCTTTGTTTCATTGCTGTTTTCTCCTGGCAGAATTCTTGTTCCAGAGGTTCAGAAATTTCTTCTGAAACTTCTCTACCTTTTCCTTCTTTTAAGAACTCCTTAAAGCTTACCTATGAGACCAAGTCTTTTTATATAGCTTGGTGTCAATTCTATTTTGGTAGCATTCTTGTAAAGCGGCCATGATATTTTCTATGCAAAATATACTATATTGAAGTTGTCGATGATGGTGGCCAAAGTGTCTCCATCCTGTTGAAAATATCAGATCTGAGAGTACAAAGAAAGTGACCAATGCAAAATCTGACTCTCTTCAGTTGGAAAGTACATAGTACCCTCAAAGTTAATGAAGGAAAAAACTGGTTTTAAAAGGGACCTGTTTGATTCTCTAAATGGGATTCAGGTGTAAGAAGTAGAAAATATGCCAAAGAAGTCTTGGTTGGAAATTGTACGGGTTGGTAAATTTATTTATTATATAAATTGGCTGTGCTTTAAAATCTTAATAGTTTACAACATATGGGCACAGGAATGTTGTAAAATGTTGCAAAAAATCAGTAGGTATGTAAGGGCGGCACAGTGGCTCAGCAGTTACCACTGCTGCCTCACAGTGCCAGGGATCCAGGTTCGATTCCCATCTCAGGCAATTATCTGTGTGGAATTTTCACATTCTCCCCGTGTCTGCGTGGGAATCCTCCGGGTGCTCCGGTTTCCTCCCACAGTCCAAAGATGTGCAGGTTAGGTGAACTGGCCATGCTAAATTGCCCGTAGTGTTAGGTGTAGGGGAATGGGTCTGGGTGTGTTGTCCTTTGGAGGGTCGGTGTGGACTTGTTGGGCTGAAAGGCCTGTTTCCACACTGTAGGCAATCTAACCTAATATGTCAATGGGGAGTAAATATTAAGCAAAATGGTGTAAATCAGATAACTTTGTGGCAGCATGGTGGCTTAGTGGTTAGCACTGCTGCCTCACAGCACAAGGGACCGAGGTTCCATTCCAGCCTCAGGTGACTGTGGAGTTTGCGCATTCTCCCTGTGTCTGCATGGGTTTCCTCTGGGTGCTCCGGTTTCCTCCCACAATCCAAAGATGCAGAAGTTAGGTGAATTGACATGCTAAATTGCCAACAGTGTTCAGAGTTGTGTAGGTTAGGTGGATTAGTTAGGGTAATTGTATAGAACTAAGGTAGGAGAATAGGTCTGGTTGGACTATTTTTCGGAGGGTCGGTGTGCACTTATTGGGCTGGGTGGCCTGTTTCTGCACTGTTGGGATTCTATGAAAAATCAACTAATGAAATTGTTTCATCAATTTGGTTGTACCATTCTTGATTATCAGTTTGCATCTTCAGTCAGGTTAGTTTACATAATTGAAAATAACACAACCACACAAAAAATGTAAAATCCTGAAAGGAAAATCTGCTATTCCATGCTGAAAGGGGTTTGCAATAGTTTGTCCACTCCATTGGTTTGCAGTTTTGCAGCATGGTCTAACTTTCCCTTCTGTTCTCACCATCTGGAGGGTGGCTAATGTGGTGCCACTGTTTAAGAAAGGTGGTAAGAAAAAGCCAGGGAACTAGACCTGTGAGCCTGACGTCAGTAATGGGTAAGTTGTAGGAGGAGATTCTGAGGGACAGGATTTACATGGATTTAAACTGATTAGGGATAGTGAACATGGCTTTGTGTGTGGGAAATTGTATGACACTAACTTGACTGAGTTTTTCTTAAGTGGTGACAAAGAAAATTGATGAAGGCAGAGTCATTGATGTTGTCTATATGACTGGTTAGCAAAGGTATATCACGTGGATTCCAAGGAGAACTAGCCATTTTGATAGCCACAAAGACCGGTGCTGGATGTACTGCTTTTTGTCATTTATAGAAATGATTTGGATGTGAAAAAGAAGGAATTGTTAGTAAGTTGGAGGTGTGGTGGACTGCGAAGAAGGTTATCTCTTGAGTACAACAGGACTTTGATCAGCTGAGCCAGTGGGCTGAGATATGGCAGATGGAACTTATTTTGGAAATGAGAGGTGTTACATTTTGCTAAGGCAAATCAGGGCAGGGCTTATATACTTGATGGTGGAGTGTCTTGCTGAACAAAGAGACCTTGGTTGTAGATTCAAAGTTCTTTGAAGGTTGGCTCGTAGGTAGACAGGGTGGTGAAGAAAGCATTTGGTATGCTTGCCTTTATTGGTCAGTGCATTGAGTATAGGAGTTGGGAGGTCATGTTGTGGCTGTACAGGACATTGGTTAAACTACTTTTAGAATCCTGCATTCAACTATGGTCTCCCTGCTACAGGAAACATGTTGTTATACTTGAAAGGGTTCAGAAAAGATTTACAAAGATGTTGCTAGGGTTGGTGGGTTTGAAGTAAAGGGAAAGGCTGAGTAGACTGGGGCTATTTTCAGCATCTGAGGTTGAGGGGGTGACCTTATAGCGGTTTATGAGGGGCATGGATAGAGCAAATAGCCAAGATCTCTTTCCCAATGTAGGGGAATCCAAAACTCGAGGGCATAGGTTTAAGGTGAGAGGGGAAAACTTTAGGTGTGACCTAAGGCGCAACCTTTTCACGCAGAGGATGGTACGTGTATGGAATGGGCTGCCAGAGGAAATCAGATGTACAGCATGGAAACAGACCCTTCGGTCCAACTTGTCCATGCTGACCAGATATCTCAACATAATCTAGTCCCACCTGCCAGCATCCGGCCCATATCCCTCCAAACCCTTCCTATTTATATACCCATCCAGATGCCTTTTAAATGTTGCAATTGTACCAGCCTCCACCATTTCCTCTGGCAGCCCATTCCATACATGCACTACCCTCTGCATGAAAACATTGCCCCTTAGGTCTCTAACAGGCTGGGGTGTTTTTCCCTGGAGTGTTAGAGGCTGAGGGGTGACCTTATAGAGGTTTATGAAATCATGAGGGCGTGGATAGGGTAAATAGACTAGGTCTTTTCCCTGGGGTCAGGGAGTCCAGAACTAGAGGGCATAGGTGTAGGGTGAGAGGGGAAAGCTATAAAAGAGACCTAAGGGGCAACGTTTTCAAGCAGAGGGTGGCACATATATGGAATGAGCTGCCAGAGGAAGTGGTGGAGGCTAGTACCATTGCAACATTTTAAAAGGCATCTAGATGGGTATATGAATAGGAAGGGTTTTTGAGGGATATGGGCCGGGTGCTGTCAGGTGGGACTAGATTGGGTTGGGATATCTGGTTGGTATGGACAGGTTGGACCGAAGGGTCTGTTTCCATGCTGTACATCTCTATGACTCCATTATGGTATTTTATTCCAGATTTATTTATTTATTAAATCACATGCTTAAATCCCAAATTTAGTGCATTTGAACTCAGTTCTCTGGAGTCTTAGTTTTGCTGTATGGTTTATTAGTCCAGTATCCGTACCACTGTGTAACCATTCAGGAAGAGATATTGGTGAGGCAAGAGCAAAGAAGTTGCCACTTACTTGGTGGATTCATTTAATTGCATGTATGAAGCGTATTTCTCTTTCATTCAGGTGCTTAATGTATATTTTTTAACAGTTTGGTTGCAGTGCTTTGACTTTCAAAAAATATTCATCAATACAGAGATGCAAGAACTGTATTTAGCTTACATAGTAATCGTCAGAAACCACATGAGGATTTCGCAACTCCAAAGATTTTGTATGGTTGAAAATTTTATGATCTGATTTATTAACATGAAAAGAATGCTTGCAGTTATAACTTGAGTAATTATAGCATTGTTACTGTTCTTCATAGAATTGATTTTCTTTTTGATTTCAGATTTTTGAAAATAAAGGTGCTATGATGGGATGTTCAAACCCACACCCACACTGTCAGGTGAGCTTGTTACACTTTGGCATCTTGCAAGGTGCGCAGTTATCTTCTGTTTTATACTTCATTTATTAGGATTATGAAATGAGTTAAACCTATTCCATTCCACAAGTTGTTAGAAGAATATTGCATATTCTATTTTGTGTAAAGAAATATAGATTTAAACCAGTTTTTCTTTTCAATGTAGGGGTATTTCTGAGGGAGTTCAGTGCTCTAATTTATTGTTGAGAGTGTGGTGCTGGAAAAGCACAACAAGGTCAGGCAGCATCCGAGGCGCAGAAGAATCAACGTTTCGGGCAAAAGCCTTTCATCAGGAATGACACTGTTGACTCTGATCTCCAGTACCTGCAGTCCTCACTTTTTAGCTCTAATTTATTGTGCTGTCTGTAGTGTGTAAACCTGTACCCCTTTGGATTTATTTTTGATCTTGAGACACAGGCAATCCCAGAAAGGCTGGAATTATTGAGATGTCTGGTTATGTTGAGAAGGCGGTTTTGATGGTGAAAAATCTCCATGAACCACCACAGTCCATTCTCCCACAATGGTGTTCCATTGAGAGTTCTGTGATTCTTATTCACTGACATTTAGATGGCTTAATGGTCTTATTACTGGACTGTTAATCCAGTGACCCAGATAATTTTCTTGGAACGCAGGTTCAAATCCCGCCACAGCAGAAGGTGAAATTTGAGTTCAATTTAAAAAAAAAAATCTGAATTAAGAGTCTAATGATGACCATGAATCTATTGGTTGCGCTGACAATTGACAATCTGGTTCACTAAAGTCCTTTAGGGAACGCAACTGGCCTCCTTACCTGGTCTGGCCTACATGTGACTCCAGCAATGTGGTTGACTCTTTAAATGCCCTCTAAGCAATCAGGGATGGGCAATAAATGCTGCCTAGCCAGTGTTGCTCTCATCCTGTGAATGAATATAGAAAAGAAAACAGTGGAGGAATAATGATCGGCATCCAAGTCATTTGTTGCCTTACTCGAAGAGGAACATGGAGGTGATAGTGTTCCCAGCACTGTTGATGGGCAAAGGTTGTCACCCCGTCTCATACATTTACATCAAGACTCACTTCTCTGCTCAGGTGGATATAAAAGAACCCATGGCACTATTTAGAAGAAATAGATGCATTCATTACCACTCCCGAGGATGTTACCATTAAGTGTATAAGTCCTGCTAAGATTTGCTTTCACAAAATGCAACACCTCACATTTATCTAAATTAAACTCCCATCAGCTACTCCTTAGCCCATTGTCCCATTTGATCAAGATCCAATTGCACTCTGAGGTAACCTTCTTCGCTGTCCAGTACACTTCCAATTTTGGTGTCATCTGCAAACTTACTAATTAGCCCGCCTATGTTCGCATCCAAATCATTTATATAAATGATGAAAAGTCGTGGACCCAGCACCGATCCTCGTGGCACACCACTGGTCACAGGCCTCCAGTCTGAAAAACAATCCTTCATCACCACCCTCTATCTTCTACCTTTTGAGCCTGTTCTGTATCCAAATGGCAAGTTCTCCCTGTAGTCCATGAGATCTAACCTTGCTAAGCAGTCTCCCATGGGGAACCTTATATCTTGAGTAATAGACCATGTGTGAGAGATTGCAACAATTTTCAACCAGGAGTGCCAAGTGACCTCCTTTGGAAGTCCCCGGCATCTCAGGCAGTCTTTAGTCAATTCAGTTCGGCTCCATGTGCTATGAAGAAATGGCTAAGTATGCTGGCTACTGCAAAGGCTGTCGGCCTTGGATAACATTAGGCGGCACGGTGGCACAGTGGCCTCACAGCGCCAGAGACCCGGGTTCAATTCCCGCCTCAGGCGACTAACTGTGTGGAGTTTGCACATTCTCCCCATGTCTGAGTGGGTTTCCTCCGGGAGCTCTGGTTTCCTCCCACAGTCCACAAAATGTGCAGGTTAGGTGAATTGGCCAAGCTAAATTGCCCGTAGTGTTAGGTGAAGGGATAAATGTAGGGGAATGGGGTCTGGGTGGGGTTGCGCTTTGGCGGGTCGGTGTGGACTTGTTGGGCCGAAGTTCCTGTTTCTACTACTGTAAGTAATCTAATCTAATCTAAAATATTCTAACAACAGCACTGAAGACCTATTCACTGGAATTTGCCCTGCCTGTAGCCAAGCTGTTCCACTGCAGCTACAACACTATCATCTACCCGACAATGTCAGATCTGATTCAGATCAGATTCCCTAGCGTGGAAACAGGCTCTTCCGCCCAACAGGTCCACACCAATCCTCTGAAAAGCAACCCACCCAGACCTATTCCCCTAACACTCCGGGCAATTTAGCATGGCCAATTCACCTAACCTGCACACCTTTGACTGTGGGAGGAAACTGGAGCACCCGGAGGAAACCCATGCAGACACGAGGAGAATGTACAAACTCCACACAGTTGTCTGAGGTGGGAATTGAACCTGGATCCCTGGCGCTGTGAGGTAGCAGTGTTAACCACTGAGCCACCATGCCACAACAAAAGAGCAGAACAAAATCAATCTGACAATTATCTCTCCATCAGTCTGCTCTTGATCAACAGTAATGTGATAGAAGGTAGCACCTGCTTAACAATAATCTGCTCAATTGCATTTGTTTGGGATCTGCCAAGGCCAGTCAGTTTCAAAACTCATTACAGGTCAAACACTGACCTCAGAATCTCAGATCAGAGGAGCAATGTGTGGTAGTTGTCTGTGTGGGCTAAAAACAGTGAGGGACAGGAGCTCTTAGTTGGAGTTATTTATCAGACACCAAACAGTAGTGGTGGTGTGGTACATGATATAAATCAGGAGATGAGAGACGCTTGTAGTGTGTGCAACTCAGTAATCATGGATAACTTAAATCAGCATCTGCATTAAACTAAATGGAAAGGCAGGTTATGAGATGGATACATACAGTTTGCGGAGAGCTATTGATAGGGTAAGGAAGTGGGCAAAATAGTTCACGGATCAAGTATAATGTGGGAAAATGCAAAGTTGTTCATTTTGGGAGAACAGAAGAACATATTATTTAAATGGAGAAAAACTGCAGAAAGCTGCAACAGAAAGAGGCTAGGTGGTACTTGTGCACAAAATACAGAAAGGTAGCACATAGGTGCAGCTGGTAATCCGCAAGGCTAATGGAATGTTGGCCTTTATTTCAAAGGGGTTGGAGTATAAGAGTAGGGAAGTCTTACTGCAACTGCTGCTGAGACCACATCTGTGAGCGGTTTAGGGTAAAATAGCATTTCATTAGAGGCAGTTCAGATATAGTCAACTAGGATGATCTCTGGTATGGAGAGATTTTCTTATGACCAAAGGCTAAACAGGTTGGGACTCTTTTCTCACTTGGAGTTTAGAAGAATGAAAGGTCATCTCATTGAAACATATAGGATTCTTAAGGGGGCTTGAGAGGTAAATGCTGAAAAGATGCTTCCCCTCATGGGAGAGTCTGTGACCAGAGGGCGTACTCTCAGGATGAAGTGGTGTTAATATAAGACTAAGATGAGGAGGAATTTCTTCTGAGTGTTGAGTCTTTGGAATCCTTGCCACCACGAGCTGTAGTGACAGTGTCCTTTTGGCTGAAGTAGATAGTTGGATCAGTAATGGAATCAAGGATTATGGGAAAGGGCAGGAAAGTGGACATAAAGAATGTTGGATTCGCCATGTTCCTATTGAATGGCGAAGCAGGCTCGAGAGGCCGAATGGGCTACTTCTGTTCCTGTTGGTTCTGGATATCGACTCAGGAAACTATTGAACACTAACACTATTGAGGATCAGTATCTGGGGTGACTTCGGAAAAGTTTTCTACAGCAGCATATTGAAGAACCAACTGGAGGTCTGGTTATTTCAGATTTAGGAGTTTCGTTTAGAATTGTGTGACTTCAGTAGTTTAGAATACATTATGCTTGAAAGTGTTGTAGTTAAGTTTGAAGCAAGAGTTTTTAATTTATGGATGTACATTTGCTCGCTGAGCTGGAAGGTTCGTTTTCAGACATTTTGTCACCATGCCAGGTGACATCATCAGTGAGCCTCTGGTGAAGCGCTGGTGTTATGGCCGGCTTTTTATTTGTGTTTAGGTCCACATACAAATAAGGCCATACCACCAGTGCTTCACCGGAGGCTCACTGATGATGTTACCTCGCATGGTGACAAAATGTCTGAAAGCGAACCTTCCAGATCTGCGAGCAAACTTACATCCAGAATCTCAACCTGAGTGACAAATCTTCTCAAAACTCGCTGGTGTTTAATTTGAATTATGTAAATTATGAAAACGTCGCACAAATGGCTGAGCTGGATCATGATAAAACTTTAAAAGATATGTACGTAGGTGATAGATAATCTTTAAAGAAGATCTTGCTTTAATCATGAGCTGCCTCATCAATGACCTTCCCTTCTTAGGGTAGGAAGGCAGATTGATTGTACAGTTCAGAATCTGAGGAGGCCTGGGCAATATCCAGGCTTAGGCTGACAAATCGCAAGTAATACTCATGTTGCACAAGTGCCAGGCAATGACTGTCTCCAACAAGAGAGAATCTAGCCACCAACCCTTGACACAAAATGGCATTAGTATCACTGAGTCATCTGCAATGAATATTCTGCAGATTCTGTTAACCAGAAATGAAACTGGAATGGCATGTGACTACTGCAGCAGATTAAAAGCTGGAAATTCTGCATGATTAACTCACCACCTATCTCTCCAAAACCTGTTCACCATCAACAAGATGCATGTCATGAGTTTAATAGAATCCCCAGTTAACTGATTAGTGTACCTACAACAATATATAAGAAGCTTGACAACATCTAGGACAAAGTAGTCCACTTGATTAGTGCCACATCCACAAAAATTCAACCTCCTCACTACTGGCACACAGTAGCAGCAGTGTGTACTTCTCCAAGATACACTGCAGAAATTCCCCAAAGCTCTTTAGACAGCTCCCTCCAAACCTGCAACCACTACCTTCTTTAGATTAGATTAGATTACTTAGTGTGGAAACAGGCCCTTCGGCCCAACAAGTCCACACCGACTCGCCGAAGCGCAACCCACCCAGACCCACTCCTCCACATTTTACCCCTTCACCTAACACTACAGGCAATTTTGCATGGCCAATTCACCTCACCTGCACATTTTGGACTGTGGGAGGAAACCGGAGCACCCGGAGGAAACCCACGCAGACACTGGGAGAATGTGTGGAGTTTGCACAGTCAGTCGCCTGAGGCGGGAATTGAACCCGGGTCTTTGGCACTGTGAGGCAACAGTGCTAGCCACCGTGCCGTCCACATCTTCTAGAAGAACAGGGCAGCAGAATACCACCACTTGCAAATTTCCCCCGACCCATTCCCCATCCTGACCTGGAAATATATCGCTGTACCTTCAGTGCCACTAAGTCAAAATCCTGGAACTCTGTCTTTAACAGCACTGTTGGTGTACCTAGACCAAATGGACTGTAGAGGTTTAAAAAGGGAGTTCACTGCCACTTTCTCAAGGGAAACTAGGAACAGGCAATAAGTTCTGTTCCAACCAGTGACATCCACATCCCGTTAATAAATTTATTTTAAAAACTGCTCTTTCTACTTTCATTCTTGTACTATAAATTTCAAGTGATTTCTTATTGTCCATCGTTTTCAGGAACCACGATTTGTGCTTATTGTTTAATGCCTGAGAGCCCCTGTTGTAATTATAGTTATTTTTAGGATGTATCAAGGGACATTGCAGAGTGAAAAATCATTTGTCCTAATTATATTAAGACATTTCAAATGAATGTAAATTGCTAAACTTCAGTATGAACTCCTCAGTAGGACAAGAGGGTACTATGGGTCAGCATGATGTACTTTCATTTCAGGAATCCGTCTTACACTGATAAGAAATCCCCTTTGCAGGAGTAGCAATCCTACCTGAAATTGCCTTGGTGGCTTTAACAAGTCGGTTTTGGCCTACAATCCAAAACTGTGTGTCTTGCAAAGGCAGCAAAAATCACGGTGCTGGAAATTAAAGAGCACCTGCTCTCTGTTTAGCTTTTTAAAATACATTTATAGTGCATCTTAAGACCAATGTTTAGAGCTCTTTCTTATTCCTGCCTATCTAGTCACTGGGGGTGATTAATGTTCCAGCAGAGCTTGGGAATTAGATTGGGGACTTGCTAATCTAAACCAGGCAGCATCTTTAATCACTTGCCATTGGTGAAGTTGTAGAAAACATGACCCTGTTTTTAATTGGTGCCTGACCCAAGAGTGCTTGACGTTGAGAACGAATATAATATGTTGACATCTTTGAGTGTTTACCAGATGTTAGTTAATTTTTTGCAAGAGAATAATTGTAAGCATATTTTAAGGAAAATCTAGGTGCATAGATTTTGGAGAGACATTTGTTCATGTAGTATCTAAGCAGAATTAGCTGTGGGGCCAGTACCTGCATGACATTAGTTAAAGCTGTCAATGAAGAAAGCTGCTTCAGCCACACTGTTTATAGCCTGCAGGGCTGATTGATGTAGCCTGTGTAGCCTTGCTGCCAACACTATTACATGAACACAGCATTTGACTGTAACATTTCTGAATGAAACAGTAAATAGGTGCAAGTTCAGTTTTCTACAACTGTGATCTGATGAGTACTTAATAAGTCTACCATTTCTTTATTATTCACAGCAGCCTTACCTTCATCCATTCTTAATGGATCCACGTCTCTCTCTTTTTCATTCTATCTCAATGAATTTTTTAGCAACAAGTTTTATTTATAAATACTAGTAAACGTAAGGTCGCCATAGTCCTACTGGGCCATTGGACTTCTCTCTCATTAGAGAGAGAGTGATGACTGGTGATGGTTTTACCAGAGGGTCACCATGCCTCAAGTGAGAGGTAAGGTTTAGAAGGAGAGCCCTTCATGGTAAACTCAGCAGGCGTGGGAATTGAACCAATTTTTAAAATTTAAAATGTGTCCTACATTAGATTACTCACAGTGTAGAAATAGGCCCTTCGGCCCAACAAGTTCACACCGACCCTCCGAAGAGCAACCCACCCAGACCCCTGCGTTTACCCCTTCACTTAACACTGCGGGCAATTTAGCTTGGCCAATTCACCTAACCTGCACATCTTTGGACTGTGGGAGGAAACCAGAGCACCCAGAGGAAACCCATGCAGACACGGGGAGAACGTGCAAACTCCACACAGTCATTCGCCTGAGGCAGGAATTGAACCTGGGTCTCTGGTGCTGTGAGGCAGTAATGCTAATCACTGTGCCACCGTGGTGTTCATCAATGCTGTTCATCACTGCAATGTAAACAAGGCATTCAGCCAACTTGTATTTATGATTTAAAATGTTCTGTGCACTTCACGAAAGTGTCATGAATTTCCTTATAAGTATCATAAGGAAACATTAGGGCCAGTGATCAAATCCTTGTCCAAAATGATAGGAGAGTTGTCGCTAATTAGAAAGATTTAGGGAGCGAGATCAAGAGCTTACGGTTGAGATATGGACATCAACAGAAGAACAAAGGATGTTTAAGGATGCAGGGGAGACCAGAATTAAAGGAATTCTGAATTTATGGAGGGTTACAGGATTCGAGAATATTAAAGATCGGGTGGAGAATCTTGTAGATACGTAAACACCACCGGGGTAAGGACTGGCAGGTAATGAGCATATGAATGATAGCTAATGGGACTTGCTGACAGTTGTGTAACAGCAGACACACTTTGAATGAGATGAAATGTTTGGAGTGTGGATGCTGAGAGATTGGTTTGGAGAGCTTTGGAATAATTGAATTTAAAAGTTATAAGTATATGTATGAGCTGCAGATGCGCTGTGAAGAGCAAAAGTATAAATTATCTGCTCAGGATCAAATAAAATCCCATAACTTTATACAGTCAGAGAATCATGGAAACAGACCCTTCAATCCAACTTGTCCATTGTTAATGAAGTTTCCCAAACTGAATTAGACCCACTTGCATGCATTTGGCCTGTTACCCTCTTAAACCTTTCCTATTCATGTACCTATCTTCTAAATGTCTTTTAAATGTTCTAATTGTACCTGTATCTACCACTTCCTCTGGCAGTTCATTCCACATACAAATCCACTTGTGCGTGAAAAAAGCTGCTCCTCAGGTCCCTTTTCAGTCTTTCTTCTCTCACCTTAAAAATATGCCCCCTAATTTTGAACTTCCCCACTCTAGGGGAAAAGACATTTGCTATTTGCCTTATCTGTGTTGCTCGTGTTTTTATAAACTTTCATATTGTGCGTGAATTTTCTCCATGTTCATTTTCTGTGAGTGATACTAGAGGATTTGAATATTACGTATGGCAATATGTAAGATACAAAGCTCATCCTGTTAATATCTCTGGCTGTCTGATTATAACTTCAGTACAATCTCCAGATTTCACCTTAAGTTGTTAGGAGATGCAGCCCCTTAATGTACTGAGTTACCTGGGATGGGTAACCTACTTCAGTTGCAATGATAGATTTTATTTTTGATTACAGTAATGCCAAACTGTACCCTGCCCCTGCTTATTCCTGCCAAAATGTTGGTCAACTTTTTTAATTGCAGCCTCAATTCTTGAATGCTCAGGAACATAGGATCATGGGTGGGGCCACTCACCACCTTGATCATTGTAAATCAGGGACCTCAGTGCCATTCTACAACCCATTCCCCCCCACCCCCACCCCAAATTGTGGCTTGATGTCTAGAAATGTATTGACCTCTGTCTCAAAACATTTTAATGATTGAGTTTCGACAGCCCTCCGAGGTAGAGAATTCCAAAGATTCACCACTTGCTAAGTGAGGGGCAGCTTTTACACACAGGTAGTGGTTTGTATGTGGAATGAGCTGCCAGAGGAAGTTGTAGATGCAGGTACAGTTATAACATTCAAAGACACTTGAACAGGTACATGAGCAGGAAGGCTTAATGGGATCTGGGCCAAATACAGGCAAATGGGACTAATTTAGAATGGGAAACCTGGTCTATCTGTGAAAATATTCCTCTTCTTTTCATCCTTGGTAACTTGCTCCTTATTCCTGTTTCCACTGGTTCTAATTCCCACAGTCAGGGAAACATCCTTTCTGCTCCATCATGTTTGTTCCTTTTTAATTAGTTTCTATGAGATCACCTCTCATTTTTCTAAATTCCCGAGCATTCTGGCCCAGTCTCTTCAATCCCTCCTCAAAGGAAAGTACTGCCGTCTCCAGAATTAGTCTAGTGAACCTTAGTTGACCACCTGGTCACTCAATTCTGTCATTATATGGTTTGCTTTAGCACAGTCATCTACTCCTGGACCTATAATCAAATTGTATGGATTGCTTTCACTACAGTTGACAAAATATCTTCTACTCTTAGCTCTTGTTATCACTTATTCAGCTGTTTTCTTCTGTCTTGGCTTGCTATCCATGATCTCCTTGTTTACCTATCTCTTTCTTCTCTCTCTATCTGTCTACCTCTACCTAACTGTCCACATGTTCTCTCCCTCCCCTTCCAAATTTCTCATCAGTATATATCACTTTTTCCCTAGTTCCTGACAGTTCTGATGAAGGGTCACTGGACTCAATGTTACCTCTGCAGTCTTCCCATGAATGCTACCAGACCTGCTGAGTTTCACCAGCAATTTCCATTTTTGTTTGATCTTCCTTTATGTACAGTTTGTAGTTTTAAACACCAGGTGGCAGTATGATCCCATTGCTTGCAGGCATACTGGAAAGGGAAGAGTGATTTTCCATTTAAGAAATTACTGTTCTCTGTAAATATTGTGCACTGCATATTGACTGTTTACTTTAGAGATGGTGAGAAAAACAACAATAGAATAGTAACCATACAATAGAAACATTTAGACAGGCACATGAACAAGCAGTAGATAGTGATATGGATCCGGTGCAGACAGTGGGATTAGCTTAAAATCGCATTACAGTCGGTATTCACATGGTAAGCGAAAGGGCCTGTTCCTGTGCTGCACTAAAATTTATTGTATTCCAAAAGCATCTTGGAGAAACATAAGTGCAACATAAAGGTGTAGAACAGGATAAACAAATGTAGCGAATGTAGAATTTCTGAACAGAAATATTGTGTAAGTTTATGTGTATTTGGTAATCCCTTGGAGCATGCTTGCTTGTGGGAAGAACTTGCACATGGAATTTTTAATGTGTTAAAGCTGCTGTGTTGCAGCTATCAGATGGTTCTAGATAACCAGGAGATATTTGTGATTTTACTGCCTGCTATAGGCATGTGAGAAGGATTGTCACCTCGCAGATTAATTGTCAATGTCCAAATTCATTAAGTCTTTGAGGTGGTACCCAGAAGTGGGAATGCTACTACTGCAACATAGTATCTGCCATATCATGCAAATATCTCCATTAAAAGTGAGCAAGCTGTAAGGTAAACTTGATTGTGGGAAATCATTTAACTGTTTCTAATACTAGGAGAATTGCATTTAAGTTGAGGGGCAAGTTCAAGGAGATGTGAGGGGCAAGTTTTTACGGACAGAGTGGTAGGACTCTGGAAGGTGCTGGTAGGGGCATTTCAGGGACTTTTAGGTAAGCACATGAATATGCAAGGAATGGAGAGATATGAGAGAATGACAGGCAGAAGGGATTAGTTTAATTTGGCGTCATGGGCATCATGACGTTGTGGGCTAAAGGACCTGTTCATGTGCTGTACAGTTCTATGTTCTAATTACTTACCAGAAATGGGTTTCTGCAATTCAAAACAATAAATGAACAAAATAGTCTGTATTCTACTTAATTTATTTCATCCTTGTTTATAAGTTCATGTATGTTTATTATCTGCGCAAGAAATACAGTAGTTCAAAGACAAAGTCTCAGACCATCAGTTCCAAACAATTTGAATTTGACAATAAATGTATTTTTGCTACATCTTGGGTAGAGTTTTATAATCCTTGGTGAGCAGGGTTGGGGTAATTAATAATAAGCACCTTTACAGAGGCCACAAGGGACAGACAATAAATTTTGATCTTGCTAATGATGTCCATATCCCATAAATAAATAAAAATAAATTTAAAAATATGGATGTCTTTTATATTTTAAAGAGGAATGATAGGTGATTTTATTCACACACCAGAGGGAGCCTGTGTGATATATCTGTTAGTAATTGTTGACTGAAAATGTCTACACTCAAACTTCTGTTGGAATTCCCATTATCTGTAGCCATTTACAACTACAAAAAGGAGATCCTGTGGGCAGACCAGGTAATGAGAATGATGCATCCTCCTGGCAAGGGAACCCAGATCGTGGAAACTCAAATGTTAAAATTAGAAACAAGTGGAATAAGAGCAAATACCAAAATAATTAACTTAGCATAAAAGGTTCTGAGAGTGTGGAATGTCCTATTAGAAACCAAAGATGCAGAATCATTTGGATGTGGGTAAAAAGGGATACAATGCCCTTACAGTGTAGTCATCTGCATTCATATTGCACATGGAACATAGACGAAGCTCATAGGCACTTCAGAAATGTGGAGAAAATAGACCTCAAGCCCGGGAATACAAAGTTAGATGGGGGCAACTGAAGATGTGTCAGAAGTTAAGGAGATTGTGAAGAAGAGAAGGAAGGTGGGTGGCTTTAGACTGGAATTTCTAGAGCATGGTGTCTATCGGCTATATATTTACTAAAGAGAGGAAGGAGAAGCACAAGAAACTTGCATCAAAGATTTGGGTTATTTAGTGTTGGACTGGAGGTTGTCATGAAGATTGAGAGGAACGAGACCGTGGAGATACACGGGAGCTGAAGAATACTTGGAGAAATGAAATATGTAAATGAAATATCAAACACAATACAGAATCAATTGGTGTGCTGTTTAGTCTGCTCTTCAAAAAACATGGTTATTAAATATTCCCAAAGAAGGAATTTGTTCATGAACTACTTATTGAATCTCTAAACTTAATTTTGCAAGTGTACTTTCTCTTCAAAATATTACCTCAGTGTCCATTTGGCTGTAATTAACCTTTGTTATAGTTTTGTTGTTGATGCCTCAGATACCTGCCTTATGGACCTTTAGAATCATAGAATTTACAGTACAGAAGGAGGCCATTCAACCTATCACATCTGTCCCAGCTCTCAAAAGAGCAACCCAATTTGATCCATTCCTCCACCACTATCTCAGTAGCTCTGCAATTGCACCACTTTCAAATATATATCCAGCTCTCTTTTGAGTCCTCCTATGGAATCTGCCACGACCATTTTCCGAGACAGTACATTCTAAATCCTAAAAACTGAGTAAAGGGTTTCTCCTCATCTCACTCCTAGCTCTCTTGCTGATGATCTTGAAATTGTGACCTCTTGTTACTGACACACCAACTAGTGGAAACAGAATATTCTTGACCCTGTCAAAATTGTTCATAATTTTGAAAACGTCAATAAGACCACATCTTAATCTTCTTTGCTCCAAGGAGAATAAGCCTAATTTTTCTCATTATTTCTTTTATTCCAAATCCTGGTATCTTTCAAATAAATCTCCTCTCCAGGGCTTTAAAATCCTTCCTTAAATAAGGCGCCCAGAATTGAAGACAATACTCCAGATGTGGTCTGACCAATGATTTGTTGAGGTGTAGCATTCATTTCACTGCTTTTATACGCTATGCTTCTATTTATAAACCCAAGGAACCTATAAGCTGCCTTCATAACTGTTTCAACTTGCCTGGCCACCTTCAGAGAATTATACTTATGAACCCGAAGGCCAATCACCTTCTGAACTCCTCTCAAAGTTGAGCTTGTTTTTCTCCCATGTTTCTTTAACCAAAATATATTACCTCACATTTATCTGCATTGAGATTCATATGTCAGATATCTGCCCATTTGGCCAACCTGTCAATGTCCCTCTGAAGTTGGTCAGCATCATTCATAATTCTCTATTCTCCCTAGTTTAGTGTCATCTGCAAATTTAGAGGTTTTGTCCTCCATATCCATCTCCAAATCTTTATACAAATCAGAAGAAAGGTCCCAACACCAATCCCTGGGGAACACCACTTTCAGTTTGTCTCCAGTCCTGGGGCCTCCAGTCCAGTTGGTCAGCGGTTAACATTGCTGCCTCAGAGGGCCGGGGCCCGGATTCAATTCTGCTGTCACGTGACTGTCTGTCGAGTTTGCATACTCTTACTGTGTTTGCATTGATTTCCTCCCACAGTCCGAAGATGTGCAGGTTAGTTGCACTGACTGTACTAAATTGCTCATTGTGTCCAGGGATGTGCAGGCTTGGTGAATTAGGCATGGGAAATGCAGGCTTATAGGGATAGGGTAGCGAGGGAAAGTCTGGGTGTGCTGTTCTTCGGAGAGTTGGTATGGAATTGATGGGCTGAATGCCCTGTTTCCACACTGTAGGGATTTTATGATTCTAAATGCTTATCTATACATACTCTCTGTTTCCTATCTTTGAGCCAACTTCTAACCCGTGCTGTCAAGGTCCTATAAATCCCAAACACTTCTAATTTGCTAACCAAATTGACATGTGGCACCGTACCAAATCTTTTCTGAAAGTCCAAGTATACAACATTCACAGCACTGGTCCCATTCACTGCCTATGTTACCTCATCAAAGAATTCAGTCAAATTTGCCAGACATGACCTGTTCTTGACAAAGCCATGTTGACTATCGTGTATTAACGTATTTTTCTCTAAGTATACATATTTATGTCATCCCGTTTTATGGCCTTCATCAGTTTTCTTACTATTGATGTCAAGCTGACAGGTCTGTAGTTTCCTGGGTTATCCTTTGCCCCTTTCTGAAAGTATCATGTCACATTTGCAATCCTCCAGTCCCCAGGATTAATCCTGTGATCAGAGAGGCCTGGAAAGTTTTTTCATTGGTGTGCAGCTTCTGAATTCCACATGGATCTCCAATGACACAGAACTGAGAGAACTTCATCCACCCTGCTGTGGCTGCTTTAATTTCTACGGGGTCAGTGACTTGGATAAGTTCATTATATCCTATTGGGGCCATGAGCTCCAATGCCCTTAGGTTTTGGAACTGAGGTTTTACAGCTGCGTGGCCCCTTCAAAGTATTCTTCTCTGACTTTGGGCATGGTTTAGTTACCAGTTCTGAAAGCTGGTCACTACCCTAACCACACTTGTAAAAAGTTGAGTCTTCATGTTTTTCAGCTACTCCAACACAGTCAACAAGGTATTTACCATTTTTTTTATTTGTTCATGGGATGAGGGCATCACTGGCTGGGCCAGCATTTATTGCCCATCTCTAATTGCACAGAGGACAGTTGAGAGTCAATTACATTGCTGTGGGTCTGGAGTCACATATAAGCCTGACAGATTCCTTCCGTAAACCAATGAATCCAATAGTGAACCAGAAGGATATTTTCCTGACAATCACCAATGGTTTCATGGTCATCATTAAACTATTAATTCCAGATTTTTATTGGATTCAAATTCCACCATCAGCTATGGCAGGATTTGAACCCAAGTTCCCAGAACATTAGCTGAGTTCCTGGATTAAGAGTCCAGTGATAATACCACTGGCTATTGCATCTCCCTCTGCACATTGAATGGTACCCAGATGGGTTTAGGTGGCTTCATTTTTGCTCTAGGATAAGTCTGAAATGCCAGCTTCCATTAAGATTAGTAAAGGAGCAAAGATTACCCTGCAGGTATTAACAAATAGAAATGTATTACATTCTAATGCACTTGTTAAGAAAGTTAGTCAAGCTCCCCACCTCAAAAGTTGCAATTCTTCCCTATTGTATTTCCCTCCATGCGAAACAGCGAATGGTATTTCAACTATATCTGTTGCTGCAGAAGATGTTGGGCAACTCTGTTACAGGAATGCGAGGAAACCTGTACTCTTGGCTTCTGAAATCAAATGCAGATCTTTACAGTGTGTGTGTGTGTGTGTGTGAGAGAGATGCACCTGGATATCTTCATGTTAGTGCAGACCCATAGTGCAACCTGGATATTGTCATATGTAGAAAATTACTTACTTCAAAGTCTCTGGTTTAATTTAACAGATCCACGTGTAACTTTTTGGGGTTAGTGTTAAGTTACTGCAGATAGAAACTGTGGAACAGAAACTTAATCAATCAAAGTAAATAGAACAGGATGTTGAAAGAAAATACATAGCAAAAAAAAGTGGAAGATTTGTTTTGAAATAAGTTATTTCCTTAAAGGGATGTTCTGATCTTTCTTAAGATGTATTATTTCACCCCTCTTACTGCTGTTTTAACTTACTTTATACAGATAGCGCAACTTTACATAGACAAATAGCTAAGTAGTCTATTTGGTGTCAGTTGCTTGCAGTTAATGTTTCACGAGATGTCAGGGTCTTGTTAGTCTCTCTTATATGCAAATCTGATTGTAAATTTACAAAATGGGAACTGAACACCATAGCTGGATTTCTGATGCTTGTAAATCATCGGTCTGTGATACCATGATTGCCAATCAGCTCTTATTTCTCTTCTGAATGCTCAATACCTGTCTTGGTACATGCATGAGAAAAATTTAGCTTTTCAACAGTTGTGTACTTTTATGAAGGATCAAATATTGTTGGTCATTGGCCAGTTACATTTGGTCTTCAGATATGTTCACAAGCTCACATTTACAGTTTTATCTATGTTTGGTCATTTTCACCAGAATTATTTTTTCTATCTTTCAGGTGTGGGCCAGTAGTTTTCTTCCCAATGAGCCAAGAATAGCTGATCAGACACAACGGGACCATTACAAAAGCCATAAAATGCCAATGCTGGTGGAGTATGCCAAGTTAGAGTCTCAAAATAAGGTTTTTAATATGTTCTGCAATTCCATAGCATTTTCTTTTATTTTGTGAGATGTGATTTTACATGCACGTTTACTTCACTCTATATATGTAATTAAATTGTGTAATGAGGCAGTGAAAATGAATGGAGTTTAATAAAGTCATGCCTTTCATCACAGGAAAATAGGCATCATGCTCAGTAATTTAACTGTGCTTGTAAACTGTTCTATTCACTGGACCTTTAGTGTTTGTAGGCTTCTGTCATGTTTTGATTCAAATGTTCCCTCTCTGCATGTGTTCGTTTAAGCTGAATGTGAAATGTTGTAGTCATTTGTTTCAAGGCTTTTGTTTATATTGCATTTCATTTCCACTATTTCAAAAAGATTTCAAATATCCATGCTGAAAAAATCCTGTATATTTATCTCCCCATTGTATGTGAATACATTGATTTTCCTCAAGCTGCCCTCATGACTTGGTCATGGGTCTTATGTCTTACATCAGCTTCACTACATAACTGGTTATGAAACAGTACACAGGAGAAGACTTGCACCCAGATTGAGTGGGTCTTTTGTTTCGACAGTCCTGTGAAAGCTAACCTGTACAGCTTTTCACAATTAATATTTCTCTGAGACACAGAGCTTGCTATGAGGGGACTCTGCCCTGTATTTCCTTCATTTTCTGAAATATGCTGATGTTTAATCGGGATAATGGTTGAAGATTTAAGAAATTTTCTGATGATTAGGTCATTCATGTGTAATTCCTTCCTTCTAAAAACAAGAGAGAAACTGCTTCTATATCGTTGCCACATTGATAAATTACTTGACATTGATTTGACTCTAGCTTCCTTCATCATAAATTAGTGACTAACTGATGTAAGTCCAGATCTTGTACCCAAGGTGCTACTTTATTACAGACCTGTGCTCAATCAGAAATAATTACTAATTGAAATGGACATGTTACTTGTGTAATTGTATCATGGTCTTCTCATTGAACCAGTTAACATGGATGTAATGCATTCATCTGATCCATTCATTGAGATTCTTTTCTACAAAGAAATTGCATAATTATGATAAATATTGAAATGTGCATGTTGTTCATGGCAGAGATCAGTTAATAGACATCATGTGAAGAACTGATAAAGAAAGGGGTGACCTTTTCGAGGTTTACAAAATTATGAGGGGCATGGCTGGGATAAATAGGCAAAGTCTTTTCCCTGGTGTTGGGGAGTCCAGAACGAGAGGGCATAGGTTTAGGGTGAGAGGGAAAAGATATAAAAAGAGACCTACGGGGCAACTTTTTCCACACAGCAGGTGGTATGTGTATGGAATGAGCTGCCAGAGGATATGGTGGAGGCTGGTAAAATTGCAACATTTAAAAGGCATTTGGATGGGTATGTGAATAGGAAGGGTTTGGAGGGATATGGGCCAGGTGCTGGCAGGTGGACGAGATTGGGTTGGGATAGCTGGTCAGCATGGACGGGTTGGACCAAAGGGTCTGTTTCCATGCTGTACATCTCTATGACTCTATACCTTTTATGCTCGCATTCAAATTATTTATATAAATGACAAAACGTAGAGGACCCAGCACCGATCCTTGTGGCACTCCACTGGTCACAGGCCTCCAGTCTGAAAAACAACCCTCCACCACCACCCTCTGTCTTCTATCTTTGAGCCAGTTCTGTATCCAATTGGTTAGTTCTCCCTGTATTCTGTCAGATCTAACCTTGCTAACCAGTCTCCCATGGGGAACCTTGTCAAACGCCTTACTGAGATCCATATAGATCACATCTACCACTCTGACCTTGTCAATCCTTTTTGTTACTTCTTCAAAAATCTCTATCAAGCTTGAGACATGATTTCCCACACACACACACACAGCCATGTTAACTATCCCTAATCAGTCCTTGCCTTTCCATATACATGTACATCCTGTCCCTCAGGATTCCCTCCAACAACTTGCCCACCACCGATGTCAGGCTCACTGGTCTATAGTTCCTTGGCTTGTCCTTCTTGAGGGATTTTTTTGTGAATTTTGCATCTTGCCTTGTGGATAATACACATTTCTGTTATTGAGCATCAGTGGTGGAGGGAGTGAATGCTTATGGATTTGGGGCCAATCAAGTGGATTGCTTTGTCCCACAGGGTGTCTAACTTTGTGAGAATTGTCGGAGCTGGACCCAAGTATATGGGGAAGAATCCGTCACACTCCCGACCTGTGCCTCATAGATGATGGATAGATTTTAGGAAGTCAGGAGTGAGTTACTTGTCACAGAGTTACCATCCTCTGACCTGCTCTTGTAGCCACTGTGTTTATGTGGTGAGTCCAGTTGAATTTCTGGTCAACAGTATCCCCAAGGATGTTGATAGTGAAGGATTCAGTGAAGGTAACACCATTGAATGTTAAGGAGTGGGTGTTAGATTGTCTTTTATTGGAGATGGTCATTGCCTGGCACGTGTGGCGGGAATGTCACCTGCCTCCTGTCAGCTCAAAACTGGATGTTGTCCAGGTCTGTTGTATTTGAACATGGACTGCTTTGGTATCTAAGGAGTCACGAATGGTGCTGAACATTGTGCAATCATTGGCAAACATCCCCACTTCTTACCTTATGATAGAGCGAAGATCATTAATGAAGCAGCTGAAGATGTTTGAGCCTAGAACATGAGCCTGAGGAACTCCTACAGAGATATTCTGGAGCTGAGATAATTGACCTCCAACAACCATAGCCATCTTCGTACATGCCAGATGTAACTCCAACCAGAAGACACTTTGCTCCTGATATACATTGATTCAAGTTTTGCCAGGACTCCTTAATGCCACACTTAATCAAATGCAGCCATGATGTCAAGGGCTGTCACTCACACCTCACCTCTGGAATTTAGCTCTTTTGTCCATGTTTGAACCAAGGCTGTAATGAAGTCGGGAGCTGAGTGGCCCTGATGGAACCCAAACTTGGTGTCATTGAGCAGGTTATTGCTGAGCAGATGCTGCTTGATAGCACTGTTGATGACACCTTCCATAACTTTACTGATGATCAACAGTACACTGTTGGGGCGGTAATTGGCTCGTTGGTTTTGTCCTGCTTTTTGTTTACAGGCATTCCTGGGCAGTTTTCCACATCATCAGATGCCAGTGTTCTAACTGTATTGGAAGAGCTTGGCTAAGAGTGTGGCAACTTCGAGAGACTAAACTTAAGTACTATTGCCAGAAAGTTGTCAGGGCCCATAGCTTTTACAGTGTTCAGTGTCTGCAACCAGGTCTTGATATCAAGTGGGGTGATTCAAATTGGCTGAAGACTGGTATCTGTGTTGCTGGGAAGCACTGGAGAAGATCAAGATGGATCATCCACTTGACACTTTTGGCTGAAACTTGCTGTGAATTCAGCTGAAGCCTTTTTTTTTTTGCATGATGTATTGGGCTTTTCCATTGACAATGGGGATATTTGTGAAGTTGCCTCCTCCTGTGAGTTGTTTAATTATCCACCACCATTCTCAATTGCATGTGGTAGAATTGCTGAGCTTAGATCTGATCCATTCATATTTGGATTACTAAGCTCTGTTAATAACTTGCTGCTTATGCTGTTTGTCATGCAAGTAGTCCTGTTTGGTAGATTCACCAGGTTGATACCTCATTTTTAGGTGTGTCTGGTGCTGCTCCAGGTGTTCCCTCCTGCACTCTCCATTGAACCATGGTTGATACACTGGCTTGTTGGTAATGTTTGAGTGAGGGATATGCCAGGCCATGTGGTTGCAGATTGTGCTGGAGTACAGTTCTGCTGCTATTGATGGCCCACAGCACCTCATGGAAGCCCAGGCTTGGTTTGCTAGATTTGTTCAAAATCTGTCCCATTTAACACGGTGATTGTGCCACACAACACAATGAAGGTGGGACGTGGGACTTGGTCTCATAAGGACTGTGCTGTGGTCACACTTAGCTTTATTGTTGAGGACAGATCATCTGCAGTCAGCAGGTCGGTAAAGATGAGATCAAGTATGGTTTTTCCTCACCGCTTGCCACAGGCCCAGTCTAGCAGCTGTAACTTTTAGGACCAATCTGATCAGTAGTACTGCTTCCAAGCCACTCTTGGTGGTGGAGATTGAAATCCCCCACCCAGGGTACATTTTGCACCCTTGACACTCTCGGTGCTTTCTTCAAGAGTTGGTCAAGATGGAGGAGTTCTGATTCACCATTCAGTGAGGACATTACTTGGTAATCAGTCGGAGGTTTCCTTGCCCATGTTTAACTTGAAGCCACATGAGACTTCTTGGGGTCCAAAATCAATGTGGAGAACTGCCAGGATAACTCCCTGCTGACTGTGTGACACTGTGCTGCCAATCTCTCTTAGGTCTGTCTTGCCGGTTATACAGGACAGATGCAGGGTTGGTGATGATGATATCTGGGATATTGTTTATTAGGTATCTTTCTGTAATTATGACCATTTCAGGCTGTCGCTTGATTAGACTGTGAGAAAGTTCTTCCAATTGCAGCACTAGCCGCAGTGAGAAAGACTTTGCAGGGTTGATGGGGCTGTTTCTGCTGTTGCCTTTTCCGCTGGCTAGATCAATGCCATGTGATCTGTCCAATTTCATTTCTTTTGTGAAAACTTTGTAGTGATTGATGCAACTGAGGGGCTTGTTTGGTCATTCCAGAAGGTAGTTGAGAGTTAACACATCCTGAGGGACATTCATGATCTGAATGGGTTTTCTGACAATGGTTTCATGGTCATCAGTAGGTTCTTAATTCCAGATCTGTTTTATTTAATTCATTTTGCACCATCTGCTATGGCAGGAATTGAACCCAGGTGCCCAGAACACTAGCTGAGATTCAGGATTAATAGTCGAGCGAAAATAACGTTTGGCCATCAAATCCCCTACATCTGTTGAAGAAAGTTTGGAATCAGCCAAGTATCTGGAAACCATGTTATTTAAATTTAGACAGACAAAAACCTGGAATTCCTGAAATCTTAAGACGTTGAAACGGTGGAGAGTAAGTGAAAGCACAAAGGACGGAGGAAATTCTGGTACTAATGAACAGAATCTGATTTGTAAGTTATGCTCAAATTTCCAAAATATTTCCTTTCTGTTTTATTGTACGTCATCTTTTCCTGGAATGAGACGAAGTGAGTGAGATGCAAGTAGCTGGGACATTTATTACAGCTGGGGCAGATTGTGAGGTGTCCTGAGTGAGTGAGTAGAGCCGCATGTGTTAATAGTTGTGAGGGATTGTACAGGTGAGAATGAGTGAGTAGAGATATTGAATTGAACAGTATGTTAGACCTGATCCTTGGTGGGTTTTCAGTGCACTAGCAGAGATACAATGTCAGGTAGCAGAGAAAAGGTGTGGCACTTATGCCACAGAAAGCTTTCCGAATCGTTGTGATGGCATTGACCTGCCTGGTAGCGTTTGGTGATGTGGTCTCCTAATCCTGCTGCTGGGAAAGAGGATGGCCGTTTTCAGCACTAATCGGTCCCCCAGAACCACCAGGTCTCTAACTGCAAAGTGCTAATTTCTCACGGTCTGCCATGCCAGGGGCAAAATAAATGAACCATGAAGGGCTGCTCCAGAGTGCCGATGCTTGACCAGATGCATAATGGCTTTTTAAATACAGCACTGGGATATCCTGTGATTACTTGAACCAGTGCTGGTGAGTGCTTCCTCATATGGCAAATGGAAAAACCAGGCTAGTGTCAGATGGGTGGGGCTCCATAAGGGAGTGATACCTGACTAGTGAGGTGAAGTTGGGGTAAAATCATGAACAAACATCCTCAGCCTGTGGAGAAAACCCCTCCATGGAACTCACAAAATAACCCTTTGCTAATTTCTGGTAAGATTCAGCCCAAGGTTTCTAACATTTTCTGCCTTTATTCTATACATTAATATTTCTTTACAGATTGTTCTTAGAGAATGAAAATTACTTCAAACGCTAAATTAACTTTTACAGTGAATGCTAAAGTTATGTTGTTTAGGAAGGCAAGTGTCAAGAAAATCTCTTCTGTCTTTTTCAAATATTGATCAAGAATACTAACTAGTTTAAAATGTTTGGCAGGAAGTGCATCCATGATATTTGTAATTTAAGATTACCTTGTGTGATGCTTAAACTACTTAATAAGGGCCAATAGTGTTGGAAACAGTAATATTTCACATAGAGGATTGGCTAATTAGAAGACTGAGAGTTGGAGTTCGGCAGCATTTTCAGGATGGCAATCTGTAAGTAGTCCTGGGGCCACAGTTATTCACAATTTATACAAAAGACTTGAATGAAAAATGTACAATGATTAAGTTTGCGGATGACACAAAAATAGGTAGGAATGCATATAGGGAGGACAACACAGAATGTCTGTAGAGAGATATGAACAGATTAAATGTGTAGGAAAATCCTTGGCAGATGGAATACAATTTGGGGAAATGTGAGACTACATATTTTGTTTTTCAGACTGGAGTCCTGTGACCAGTGGAGTGCCACAAGGATCGGTGTTGGGTCCTCCACTTTTTGTCATTTACATAAATGATTTGAATGCGAGCATAAGAGGTACAGTTAGTAAGTTTGCACATGACACCAAAATTGGAGGTGTAGTGGACAGTGAAGAGGGTTACCTCAGATTACAACAGGATCTGGACCAGATGGGCCAATGGGCTGAGAAGTGGCAGGTGGAGTTTAATTCAGATAAATGTGAGGTGCTGCATTTTGGGAAAGCAAATCTTAGCAGTACTTATACGCTTAATGGTCAGGTCCAAGAGAGTGTTGCTGAACAAAGAGACCTTGGAGTGCAGGTTCATAGCTCCTTGAAAGTGGAGTTGCAGGTAGATAGAATAGTGAAGAAGGCATTTGGTATGCTTTCCTTTATTGGTCAGAGTATTGAGTACAGGAGTTGGGAGGTCATGTTGCGGCTGTACTGGTCATTGGTTAGGCCACTGTTGGAATATTGTGTGCAGTTCTGGTCTCCTTCCTATCGGAAAAAGGTTGTGAAACTTAAAAGGGTTCAGAAAAGATTTACAAGGATTTTGCCAGGGTTGGAGGATTTGAGCTATGGGGAGAAACTGAACAGGTTGGGGCTGTTTTCCCCGGAGCGGCGGAGGCTGGGGTGTGACCTTTATAGAGGTTTACAAAATTATGAGGGGCATGGAGAGGATAAATAGACAAAATCTTTTCCCTGGAATCGGGGAGTCCAGAACTAGAGGGCATAGATTTCAGGTGAGAGGGGAAAGATATAAAAGAGACCTAAGGGGCAACTTTTTCATGCAGAGGGTAATAAGTGTATGGAATGAGTTGCCAGAGGAAGTGGTGGAGGCTGGTACAATTGCAACATTTTAAGAGGCATTTGGATGGGTATATGAATAGGAAGGGTTTGGAGAGATATGCGCCAGGTGCTGGCAGGTGGGACTAGATTTGGTTGGGATATCTGGTCGGGGTGGACAGGTTGGACCGAAAGGTCTGTTTCCATGCTGTACATTTCTACAGACCGCGATAGCGATTATCAGTGGACTGTTAATTCAGAGGTCCCGGTGATATTCTGGGGACCTGGGTTCGAATCCCACCCTGGTGATGGTGAAATTTGAATTCAATAAAAATCTTGATTTAAGACTCTAATGATGACCCATTGTAGATTGTTGAAAAATCCCATCTGTTTCACTAATGACCTTTAGGGAAGGAAACTGCCCTCCTTATCGGGTCTGGCCTTCATGCAACTCCAGACCCACATATGTCAATTCTTAACTGCAATCTGGGCAATTAGGAATGTGCATTAAATGCTGGCCTAGTCAGTGATACCCTCATCCCCTGAATTAAGGAAAAAAAGAGGGTTGTCGAGGGAGTGTCATTAAGTATATTCCAGGTTGAAACAGACCGACTTTTAATCAGGTAAAGTTAACAATAGTTAGGGGAAAAGGCAGGAAAATGGACTTGAGGATTATTAGATCAGACTCAATGGCTGAATGGCCTACTTACGGTCCTCTGCCTTATGGTCTTAGATTTAGGGTGGAGTCTTATCGGGAACTTGAAAGATGTAAATAATGGGGAGAAATCTTGGCAGTATCATGTGAGAGGTATGGTACAACCTGCCTTGATGTTGGGAGCAATGTGCTGCATCTTTCTGAGTTGGGGTGAGATTCCTGCTGGGGTAAGGTGTAAGAGATTATACCTTCTCCCTTTTCTATATTTTTGATTGTGGACTGACAAGAGGAAAAACCTATTTTGAAAACTAAGGTCTATGGAATAGATTATGTACTTTTCAAAAGTTAACTGACGATTATTGTAAGTGGTATTTACACTGCTTTTAGTTCAAGCAGTGGGAGAAGTTATTATAGATGAGCTGGAACCAGGGGCGGGGGGAGATTTTGATAGGTTGCAAGTTGCTGATTGTTCTGTAGAGCGGTGACCAGCTGTTGATAATGAAGGCTTTCTACCTGCCAAAAGCTATTTGATTGGCTCCGACGGTGGTATGATGGCTCAGTGGTTAGCATTGCTGACCCACGGCCCAGGCACCCAGCTTTGGGTGACTGTCTGTGTAGAGTTTGCACATTCTCCCCATGTCTTTGTGGGTTTGCTCCAGGTGCTCTGGTTTTCTTCTAAAGTCCAAAGATGTGCAGGTCGGGTGGGATTGGCTGTGGTAAATTACCCATAGTGTCCAGAGATGTGTAGGCTAGCTAGATTTGCCCAAGGAAAGATTAGGTGAGTCTGGGTGGGATGCTCTTCCATTCGTTGGTGTGGACTTGATGGGCTAAATGGTCTGTTTCTACACCAACACTGGGATTCTGACCTCTATTTTCCCTTTATCAGTTACTGTAAGCTGTGGCTTTCAGTCAGGAAATGCACCAAAACTGACACTGCCAAAAAATGAAGGTTAAGCCCTTATTCTTAGTAGCTTCCACATCTAGAGATGGTTGAAGCAGGATATCTGAGTCAAGAAATATTCTGACTTCCAGCAATACGCATTGGGAAAAGTACACGTAATTTTTTGTACAGAATAATTTAATTTTTACCCCAATCTATAAAATGTGTAATGGTCTTTAAGTTGTCAGAAACTACCAAATAATGTACATTGAGATGAGAAACAAACCCCATTGCAAATCAGTACATGTCACCTGCTTGACCCTAAGATACTGGAAAATACCAACTCTGCTGACAGCAAATGCATGCAGACTGCTTTCTACTTTTGATCTGTTATCTTACTGGATTGTATTAAGCTCTTGATTTTAAACTGGGAACCATTATCAATGATTCTGTTTGAAATAGTACAGCTGATGCCCTCTTTCCAACACTTCAAGGATGTTGGCAAATTTCTTACCAGCAGAAACATAACATACTGTTTGCATCTTTCTTTTCTCTTTCTTGTCCTTTTTAAGGATAATTGCCAATTTTCCTCTCACAACTTGCCGCTATTTAGTTAATTGATAAAACTTCAAAGCAAACATGTTTTGATTTACTATTTGTCATAAGGTGAAAAATTCTTGTGACATCTCCATAGTGTATGTTTAGGGATATGACTAAACAGTTTGAGTCCAGGCATATATATATTTTAATAGTTCTTCTAGACGGGCTACAGTGCAATTATTTTGTTTTTCAAATGATTTAAAATGGATTTTCATTATTTTGCTTACTGAAAGTGCCCATATTTCTGTGCTAAATTGATATATTTACAGTATGCCTTAACCACCCCCTCCACACCCATATATTGATACTGTGTATTTAGAAAGTTTGGTGTACTTTCATAATTCTATACATTTCCATAACTATGGATATTGAAACTCTTTTGAAATATAAGTATGGTTTAACTTTTTCTGAATGAATATAATTTTAAAGCCCAAAGGACACTTAAACTCTGGCAATATGATCTTAGTACATTATGAAAAGGAATTTCCAGCAAGAAAAGAATTAACTCCAGTCTTGTGAACCCTATTGTAAGGACCACTTGGTTTAAGTTCATATATTCTTTTATACCATATCTTTAATGTTTTCATTGAGAGCACAGAGGACAAGTTATGCATACTTGTGAACTTCCAACACAGCTTTGTAAAAATCATTATTTTTAATAATTATTAATTTGATTCTTGACTTTTATGTCACTTTTTAAGTTTCAAGTATTTGTGCTGTAGTCAGTTATTTTAAAAATGCATTGCAGTGGGACCTAGGAGTCAGTTTTGACGTATGTACTGAATAAAAACTGAAAGAAATGCAGGTGCTGTAAATCAGAAACAAAAGCAGAAATTGCTGGAAAAGCTCAGCAAGGTCTGACAACATCTGTGAAGAGAAATCAGAGTTAACATTTTGGCTTTACTCAGGTCACCAGACCAGCAATGTTAATTCTGATTTCCCTTCACAGATTCTGCCAGACCTGACGAGGTTTTCCAGCAATTTCTTTTGATGTACGTATTGCTCTGTGTATTACATGGTAGAAACAGATTTCTTCTTTGATATGAACAACTGAAAAATGTCCTGCCTTTGTGCACAAATGTGAAAAGTTCAACCTGCTGCATAGGAAACCAGTTAATTGAAGAAGTGTAATACTGCTCTTGAAACATTAACTCTCTCTAGGTGCTACCAAACCTGCTGAATTTCTCCAGCATTCTCTGGGTTTGTTTCAGATTACCAGTATCCACAGTATTTTGCTCTTATTTGAGAGGTAATGTTCCTGAGAGCTTTTTTTGTAGCACTCAAGCATGTTCCAAGATGTTCTCTCCCTTACATTTACAATATTAAAACTACCTTAAGCTGTTTGTTTATTTTTACCCACACAGAGGAATGTTGTGATTTGTTTTCTAATGTTCTTCATGTACTAGAAGAGGAGTGAGATTGAATGCCATTCATTATGTATTGTTGATGTGTTGACCAAATCTGCTGTTTGCAGAATGGTCCATTTATTTCTCTTCTGAGTGCAGAAGAGAAAATATAGTTTTTGTATCAACAACAACAGCTTACATTTAATGTAGTGAAATGTCCCAAGAGTGTAGTCAGTCAAAATTTGATAGTAAGCCACACAAGGTGATTTACGACTGGTGACAAAAAGGTAAGTTTTACAAAAAAACTCATGAAAAAAGGTAAGAATAGGAGAAGTTGAGAGGGGAATTCCAAAGCATAGAGCCTAGATGGTCGAATATTTATACACCATTGGAGCTGTGAAGAGGTCCAAGAGGTCACGATTGAAGGGATGTGGCATTCTCAAAGATCGTGGGTTTGAGAGCAGCACTCTGGGGTGGCATGGCATACACTGTTGAAGCCCAGAGTAAGACTCTGGCAGCAGCACGGCATAGGCCGGACCGAGACAGTAGTGGCGGAGAAGGAAAAGTTGGGCTTTCATTAAATTATCTATCTTTATTTTTTACTTTAAGTTAATGAGAATGGTGCCGATTCATGACGACAGTATAAACTTCTCTGTATTTTATATTGAATACATCTGTCAATAAATGATTCAATTCAAGAGCAGACCATTTAACCCTTCAAGCCTGCTCCACTGTTTGTTTCTAATTATGACTGATCATTCAACTCAAAAGATTGTTTCTGCTTTTCCTCCATATCCTTTGATCCCTTTAATGCTATATTCAGCTCCTTCTTGAATTTTTTTTTTCGTTTTATCCTCAGCTTTCTGTAGTCGTGGTTTCCACAGGCTCACCATGCTCTGGGTGAAAAAAATTCTATCACAGTTGTAAATAGTTTACACTGTATCCTTAGACTATGACCCTGTTCTGGTCTCCTTTGCTATCAGGAATATCCTTCCTGTATCTGCCTATTTAGTCCTGTTAGAATTTTATAGATTTGTGTGAGATGCCCTCCCTTATTCTTCTTAACTCCAGCGGATGTAATCCTGATTCAATCTCCCCTCCTATGTCAATTCTGCTGTCCCCGGGATCATTCTAGTAAAGCTTCGCTGCATTCTCTCTATAGCAAGAACATGCTTCCTCAGATAAGGAGACCAAAATTGCGCACAATGTTCTTGGTGTGATTTCACCAAGGCCCTGTATAATTGCAGGAAGGTATTCTTCATGTTCTCAAATCCTTTCATTATGAAGGCCCACATACCATTTGCCTTCTTGACTGCCTGCTATACAGTATCTGCATGCTTGTTTTTAATGACTAGTTAGCAAGGTCACCTAGGTCTCACTGTACATTCCCATCTCTCAATTTATAGCTATTCAGATAATAATCTGCCTTCATGTTTTTGTTACAAAGTGGATAACCTCCCATTTGTCCACATGTATTGCATCTGTCATGTATACATTTGCCCGTTTACTCAGCTTGTGCAAATCACATGGAGGCCTGACTTCTTCCTCCTCCCAGATCACCCTTCCATCCAGCTTTGTGCCATTTTATTTTTTCTTTTCTACTTCTAGAGGACTGAAGCTGTTTGCAATACTCTTGGTGTGATCTAAGTGGTTATTTGTATAGCTTTAACAAAACCTACTTATTTTTATATTCGATTCCCTTTAAATGCAGACCAACTATTTACCTTCCTCATTACCTGCTGATTATGTATGCACGTTTCTTTGTGATTAATGCACAGGGATTCCCAAATATCTGTAGTTTTCTGCAGTTGTTCTCTATTTAAATAAAATTTAGCTGCTCCTCTTCCTGCCAAAATGCAGAAATGTTCATTTTTCTGCATTTTTGCCATCTGTCAAATTTGAATTTGCACATTCACTTAACCTGCCTGTAACCCTTTGTAGATTCTTTGTGTCATCTGTACCACTTGCCTTCCCACCTAGTTTTATGTCATCCAAGTCATTAATATATATTATAAATAATTGTCGTCCCAGCACTGATCCCTGTGACATTCCACTAGTTACAGGTTGCCATTCTGAAAATACCCCCTCCTCCCCACTCTCTGTCTTCTATTATTTATCCATTTGCTATCCACACTGTTCTACTACCTCCAAAACCATGGAGGTAGTAGAACAGGTAATAAGAACCATGGAGTTCTTATTAAAGTTCTCCTTGCATAACAACCAATATATTATTTGTTTGCTGATTGTTTAGTGTGCCTGTATGGCATCTCTGTGTTTTATGGGTCAGGATCCTGAAAATGCTTTCCTAACGCGCAATGGGTGTATGAACACCATACAAACTTTAGTGATTCAAGCAGTCAGCTCACCATCACCACCTCAGGAACATTAAGGATGGACAAGAAGTGTGAACATTGCTAGTGATGTCCATATGCTACAAATAAATATTAAAAAGTACAAGGACACCAAAATTGTTTTACATGCAAACATCTAATATTTCCAATTCATTTTTTCAAAAAAGTTTTGTTATTCTTTGTAGCAAAATGAATGCATGTCACATCTATTTCATGTATCAGCCCTGAATGCCTGAAATCTGTGTTGTGTAAACTTAGTCACATGAGTGGTAAAAGCTGCAGTAATTATTTATTTTTATAGAGCAGGAAGTATATAAAGTGTGGTAGAACAGGACAACCTAAAATAATACTATAATAATAATAATAGAAGTGAGGCTGGTATAGTATTGGTATTTACAGTTAAATGACACAACATCTGCTTTTAGAAACATTTTGAAATAGAAATGACATATTACAAAAAGATAAATTTGTGATTATAAGGAGAATTGACTGTCTTGTATATTTTATAAATATTAACATGTAGAAACATTAAAGGCAAAATCAAATCCTGTTGAATGAAAACTGAAATTCCTGCTGATGATTCATGACATGGATAAATGTATTAACTTGAAATTGTTTAAAATTCTCTAAATTATGAAATCCCTCCTGCAAATATCTTTTCCACCCCTCCTCCCTTTTAAAGACACTTTCAACTTCCCTCTGTTCCGATGTACCTTGGCAGCAAATCTATTAAAAATTATTTCACGAAATGTAGGCATTGCTGGTTAGGTGTGGTGAGCAATAATTTGTGAAATTCATCTGACAATTTGCAAACATGTGGGTATTCTTAATCATCGCATGCGTAGTAGCAATTTCAAAAAGTGAACCAAAGTGGCCCTTGCTTGAATTTCATAATCTGTAAGGAATTGTGACTCTGGCTCGAGTGTAAGTGATAGAAAGTAAACTAAATGGGGTAGATGAGATGTTAAAATAGTGGAAATTGTGAGGGACTAGTTAATGTTTGCAAGTATACAAAAGAGCAAAGGTCATAAGCTTACCATACAATTTTGCAGACTCCTGAATGCATTATTCAAGCCCATTGTCTTTTGACCAAATTTGAAGGCCAGTGGTTAATACACTTGTTTCAAAGAAATCTTAGACCAAACTTGATTTTGCCTGGATGTGATGCAGAGGATGCCACAAACCTAAAAGCAGATCCAATGACCTCTCCTGTTTATTTCTCATTGTTTTATACTCCGTCATTAAGAAAAAATTATGTTCATAATGATATGACAATTAAAGCTAAATTTCTTTCAACTTAAACACTTGAAAATAAGCTATGATGGGCTTATATCTGCCCAAGTGTAATTCTGTTGTTGAAATACAGTAAACAACCCTTATTGTCATTTGTTTTTGGTTTTGAAGGAACGTATTGTGGTTGAAAATGAAGACTGGTTGGTCGTAGTCCCATACTGGGCTATGTGGCCTTTTCAAACTTTACTTATTCCAAGAAGACATGTGCTTCGTTTACAAGATTTATCTGATAATGAGAGAGACAGTAAGAAAATTATCATTTCTTGTATACATGAAACATCACTTTTAAGAATTTTTCAAATGACAAAGGAGAGGGTTGAAACAGTTAATCGTAAAATTACTGTGTAATGATGATGCTTTCAGTCAAAATTCTTTGTTCATCTTGACTCAGAACATTGTATCACCATGGAGAGCAATGTTAAATGCTTGATGTATTTAAAGGAGAGTTTGATGGATTTCTGATAACCAATGGTGTAAAGAGTGATGGGATAGTGTGGATAAAAGGCTATTAAAGTGTTGAGCAGCCATGAGCATAATAATTGGTGCAGTAGGCTTGATAGCCTGAATAATCTACTGCTATGCCCGTGTTGCCTCCAGCCTCATAATAAGATTTTAGATTAGATTCCCTACAGTATGGGAACAGGCCCTTCGGCCCAACTAGTCCACACCGACCCTCTGAAGAGTAACCCATCCAGACCCATTTCCCTCTGACTAATGTACCTAACACTATGGGCAATTTAGCATGGCCAGTTCACCTGACCTGCACGTCTTTGGACTGTGGGCGGAAACCGGAGCATCCGGAGGAAGCCCACGTAGACACGGGGAGAATGTGCAAACTCCACACAGACAGTCGCTCGAGGCTGGAATTGAACCTGGGACCCTGGTGCTGTGAGGCAGCAGTGCTAGCCACTGAGCCACCGTGCACAATGTTATCTCATGGATTGGGATAAGGGGGAGGTAAAGTAAACTAATGCATTACTAAGGAGAAAGTGAGAACTGCAGATGCTGGAGATCAGAGCTGAAAATGTGTTGCTGGAAAAGCGCAGCAGGTCAGGCAGCATCCAAGGAACAGGAGAATCGACGTTTCAGGCATAAGCCCTTCTTCAGGAATGAGGAAAGTGTGCCCAGCAGGCTAAGATAAAAGGTAGGGAGGAGGGACTTTGGGGAGGGGCGTTGGAAATGCGATAGGTGGAAGGAGGTCAAGGTGAGGGTGATAGGCTGGAGTGGGGTGGGGGCGGAGAGGTCAGGAAGAAGATTGCAGGTTAGGAAGGCGGTGCTGAGTTTGAGGGATTTGACTGAGACAAGGTGGGGGGAGGGGGAATGAGGAAACTGGAGAAATCTGAGTTCATCCCTTGTGGTTGGAGGGTTCCTGGGCGGAAGATGAGGCGCTCTTCCTCCAACCGTCGTGTTGCTATGGTCTGGCAGTGGAGGAGTCCAAGGACCTGCATGTCCTTGGTGGAGTGGGAGGGGGAGTTGAAGTGTTGAGCCACTGGGTGGTTGGGTTGGTTGGTTGGTCCGGGTGTCCCAGAGGTGTTCTCTGAACCATTCCGCAAGTAGGCGACCTGTCTCCCCAATATAGAGGAGGCCACATCGGGTGCAGCAGATGCAATAGATGGTGTGTGTGGAGGTGCAGGTGAATTTGTGGCGGATATGGAAGTATCCCTTGGGGCCTTGGAGGGAAGTAAGGGGAGAGGTGTGGGCTCAAGTTTTACATTTCTTGCGGTTGCAGGGGAAGGTGCTGGGAGTGGAGGTTGGGTTGGTGGGGGGTGTGGACCTGATGAGGGAATCACGGAGGGAGTGGTCTTTTTGGAACGCTGATAGGGGAGGGGAGGGAAATATATCCCTGGTGGTGGGGTCCGTTTGGAGGTGGCGGAAATGACGGCGGATGATCCGCTGTACATGGAGGTTGGTGGGGTGGTAAGGTGAGGACCAGTGGGGTTCTGTCCTGGTGGCGGTTGGAGGGGCGGGGCTCAAGGGCGGAGGAGCGGGAAGTGGAAGGGATGCGGTGGAGGGCATTGTCGACCACGTCTGGGGGGAAATTGCGGTCCTTGAAGAAGGTGGCCATCTGGGTTGTACGGGTTTGGAAGAGTTCCAAATCCGTACAACCCAGATTGCCTCCTTCTACAAGGACCGCAATTTCCCCCCAGACGTGGTCGACGATGCCCTCCATCGTATCTCTTCCACTTCCCGCTCCTCCTCCCTTGAGCCCCGCCCCTCCAACTGCCACCAGGACAGAACCCCACTGGTCCTCACCTTACCACCCCACCAACCTCCATGTACAGCGGATCATCCGCCATCATTTCCGCCACCTCCAAACGGACCCCACCACCAGGGATATATTTCCCTCCCTTCCCCTATCAGCGTTCCGAAAAGACCACTCTCTCTGTGATTCCCTCGTCAGGTCCACACCCCCCACCAACCCAACCTCCACTCCCGGCACCTTCCCCTGCAACAGCAAGAAATGCAAAACTTGCGCGCACACCTCCCCCCTTACTTGCCTCCAAGGCCCCAAGGGATACTTCCATATCCGCCACAAATTCACCTGCACCTCCACACACATCATCTATTGCATCCGCTGCACCCGATGTGGTCTCCTCTATATTGGGGAGACAGGCCGCCCACTTGCGGAACGGTTCAGAGAACACCTCTGGGACACCCGGACCAACCAACCAACCCAACCACCCCGTGGCTCAACACTTCAACTCCCCCTCCCACTCCACCAAGGACATGC
The DNA here is from genome assembly GCF_037043375.1 of Chiloscyllium plagiosum. Classification (NCBI taxonomy): domain Eukaryota; kingdom Metazoa; phylum Chordata; class Chondrichthyes; order Orectolobiformes; family Hemiscylliidae; genus Chiloscyllium; species Chiloscyllium plagiosum. The sequence goes on from NW_028270139.1 coordinate 119,253,121, forward strand.
AGGTCCTTGGACTCCTCCATCGCCAGACCATAGCAACACGACGGTTGGAGGAAGAGCATCTCATCTTCCGCCTAGGAACCCTCCAACCACAAGGGATGAACTCAGATTTCTCCAGTTTCCTCATTTCCCCTCCCCCCACCTTGTCTCAGTCAAATCCCTTGAACTCAGCACCGCCTTCTTAACCTGCAATCTTCTTCCTGACCTATCCACCCCCACCCAACTCCGGCCTATCACCCTCACCTTGACCTCCTTCCACCTATCGCGTTTCCAACACCCCTCCCCCAAGTCCCACCTCTCTACCTTTTATCTTAGCCTGCTGGGCACACTTTCCTCATTCCTGAAGAAGGGCTTATGCCCGAAACATCGATTCTCCTGCTCCTTGGATGTTGCCTGACCTGCTGCGCATTTCCAGCAACACATTTTCAGTTAATGCATTACTAAACAATTCAACTCAACAATTCATTGATTTTTGATAATTGCAATGTCACGATTGATAAGTCTTGCTGTAGTATTTCAACAATGCTGTCTATTCCTGGGCTCTCCAGTTAGCAGAACTAATTTTAATATGGCTGATGCCTTTATGCAGACTTAAACAACCCATATCCTATTGTATGACAGATATGCACACGTGCAAAGAGTTCGTGTTCATCTTCGTAGTCTGTTAAGATGCAGTGATTCTCATCATTTTTAACTGGGCACAATTTAATACTTTGTATTCAGTGATTCAATGAAAATAATTGATATTCAGGTAAAATTAGGGATTGCGAATGAAATTATTTGAATTGTGGTAGGGTGTTACTGCACAATATTCAGTCAGGATGTTACTTGCTTTTTCATATTAAAATGCTGCAGGTGGAGCTTTTATTTATTTAAACTAATTACTTACATTTGTCATTTTTTAGGCCTTGCTTCTATAATGAAAAGACTCTTGACGAAATATGACAACCTGTTTGAGGTCTCTTTTCCCTACTCAATGGGATGGCACGGTAAGGTTGAAGAAATCATACAGTGAACTTGCTGCGTGGAATCTTCTGGGGGTCTGAGCATTTTATAGGCTTTAGTGAGATGTGTGGCAGAATCAGATGAGAAGTCAAGTGAGGCCTATCTCAAACAATGACAGCAACTCATGTTATCTTTCCTGCTTTTCACATCAGGGAGGAGAAAGTGAGGGCTGCAGATGCTGGAGATCAGAGCTGAAAATGTGTTGCTGGAAAAGCGCAGCAGGTCAGGCAGCATCCAAGGAACAGGAGAATCGACGTTTCGGGCATAAGCCCTTCTTCATGATTCCTGAAGAAGGGCTTATGCCCGAAACGTCGATTCTCCTGTTCCTTGGATGCTGCCTGACCTGCTGCGCTTTTCCAGCAACACATTTTCAGCTCTGCTTTTCACATCAGCATGACAAGTTTCTCACTCGGCAGCAACAAGTTGCCATTTACGGAGGATAATTGCTTGTTACAGCTTAACTTTTCTAATTAATATTCAGACTTCTATCATACCAAACTCACCAAAGAATCTATAAGTTGAGAAAATTCAACATCGAAACCCCAGACTAGGTACTTGGCAGATTCAGTTCGCTTGATCAGAAGGTTGTTCAAGTTGGTCACCAGGCACAAACACTACAGGTGTTCTCTATGGGGCACTGACCACATGCGCCCCATGAACATTGACAACCGGTATGTGTCAAACTGTAAGAACCCTCCTGACCTTTGTCTGATCTATGTACATTTGCTCTGGACTTCAAAAATGTACCTTGGTCTGCACCAGAACTGCCATTGTACTGCTGAAGCAAGCGCACTAAATGATTAGGATCCAGCTTCTGGCTCGAGCCTACCTGAATGCTAACAGCACCCCTGCCTTGCATTGCTTTGCTTTGCTTTGCCTTGTCTTTTTGCAGTTTGTCTGTCAACCAGAAATACCTGATTCATATTACTACTTCCTTGCCTTGCCATTTAGTACAGATACAAAGGCAAGGGTCTTGTCATAGTTGTCGCAGGTTGTAGTCAAGTCAAGAGGGCAAACATTTGCTGAAAGATTACAGTAAGTCAAGGCAAGTCTTCAGTACCAGTCCAGGGGCTTGGATATAGCCAGTAAACCACTCAGGATGGTCAAAGTCAGGTTGCTTTCCACATAAGGGCTGAGGAGCTGGAAGTTGGTTAATATACCCAACTATAGGGGTAGTTTAAATCTACAGGGGGCTGTTTTCCTCAGAGAGAGAGAGAGAGACAGGTATTATGGGGTTGACAGTAATTGGCACAATTATTATTTTTGCATCGGGGGGAAGAGTCCTGAGTGAGTGATTAGGCAGCGCTGAGAACATTCAGGGTTAGTGGTGTCAGATATTGGGGTGGGTGAGAGAGAGAGAGAATAAGGGAAGATATTGCAGGCGGTACTGAGTGGTAGAGTCATGAGCCTTAATGGAAGGCAGATACAGTAGCAGAGATGGAGTGAACGTGAGATAACAGAGAGGGAGGTAGCGCTGTGGTGGCAGAATTGAGAAAGTCATTGACCTTACTCCTACAGTGTAGGATATGCTTGAGATTCACTGACATATGTGCTAAGGTTGTACTAGGCTGGCATGGTCTGATATCGTGGCCTCCTCTAATGGACTTGGACTTGGGGATAGAGGAGACCACATATCCAGCACACCAGCCAACAATACTTCCAGGTCCCTGCCCATACCACGGGTCATTGATTTCCTCCTGTCTGTCATAGCAGGGGCAAATGTCAGGAACCATTCAGTGCTTGTCCTGGTGCACAGTGGGCGCAAGGGATGCCAATCAATTCTGAGATATCCTGAGTGGCAAGTCTTTTGGGAAAGGTGTATGGTAACAGGGGGCTGGAATCAGATATGAGAGGTGCCATGGGTCGGTAGATTATTAATATAATGAATTTGGTAAGATACAGTGAGAGAACGTTATAAACTTCATGGCAAAAACTCGATGCAAGTCACATTTCTTTGGCCATATGCAAGATTCAGCCCTACGTTACTATTCACAATGAAACAGATGCATCAAACACTATGTTAACTAAGATCATGTTTAAAACGTGAAAAATTTAAAATGTAAGGCAGACCATCTTGAGATGTTTCAGAAGGAAATTGATAAGTTAGATAATCATTGGGTAAAATGGGATTCAATGTTCTGTTCGAGGAATACACTGCTGCTTAAGTAATGAACAGAAAAAATGGTTGAAGTACTCAAAGTGAAGCTAAAACTTATTTTAGTTACATATTTGATTTGATTTCTGGTTGTTTTAAATATATTGAGAGAGTAAGAATGCTTGGTATAGATGCCATTTCTGAGGCTGCATGAAGTGTTTTTCCCAGAAGCAGAATACTGGGGAGAGCTGTGGCATAGTTCAGTTTAATAAATGTGGTTCTACTATCAATTGGAAATGGATATAGCAATCATTTTGGGCAAAATAATATCGTAGCTACTTTAGTTAAACTAGGCTGATTTGCAGAGGAGGTATGTAAGTATTTAAACTATTTATTTACTTGATTTGTTATAATGTTCATCAAGTGATTTGGCCTATGATTATATTGTTCCGCGGAGGCTAGCGTAGTATTGTCTGAAAGTCTTTTAGAAAAAAACTGAAAGTTTTGATTCTTCACCTGTGCCCCCAACCCCTTGGCCAATGAGAGTGGGTAGGTTTTCAGCCATACTTGCTCAATGTCACCTTGACTCTTGGGTTTTGACAAGAGAGCAAAGCACTGACAACAGACCATTGGGGAATCTGCTGACTTAATTCAGATTCTGCCATGATTTTAGCTTCAGGTTGCATGATTCACTCTCAGTGCTAAATTCATTGTGGCCTACCACAACCAAATGGATCCAGAGCCAGAGAGGTCCTGCAAAGGTAGGATCTCTCCTGCCACAGACTTCCCTATAAATTAATACTAGGGACCGTGACTAATTGTCCTCGGCAGCAGACAAAATTCCACTTCTACTACCATTTGTGAGTCCCCCCAGATGGTAGTCAGGTTTTATAGGTGTAAGGAAAGGTAGATGGTTAAAAGCTACCCAATGGTTCCATATGTGTTTGTTGCTTTAATCCTTCTGCTCTATTTGCCCTAATTTGAAATTTTGACTTCAGCATGGAACAGAAAAGCTAAGTTCCTTAGATTTGAGACAAACTATTTTTTCTATTCATTTGTGGGATGATGACATTGCTGATTGGCCAGCATTTATTGCCCTTGAACTGGCTTCTTGAAGAGCTGGCTTCTTGAACCGCTGCACTCCACCTGCTGTGGGTTGGCCCACAATTCATCAGGGAGGGAATACTAGGATTTTGACCTAGCGACCGTGAAGGAACAGTCACGATGGAATTAATGTTAATATTTATAAATAACTGTTCCACCACTGAGAGTTAGTACTTACTGATGCTAAAAAAAAGAGTCAGTGGTTGGTATACTCCAATATGAAATCATTAAATGTAGTTCAGTGCAATCCTGAACTGGTCCATTGCATAAACTCATTATTAATTTAGTAATCTGTTGCAGGTGATCCGAGAATGACTGCCCTCAATAATAAGACAGCTTTTGACTGAGTATGGCATCAAGGAGTATGAGCAAAATTGGAGTTAATGGCACCGGGTGGGGTGGGGGGGGAGGGGGAGAGGGGGAGGGGGGGGGGGAGGAGGGAGAAGGGAGGAGTGGGGGGAGAGTCTGTGCTATTTAGTTTCACGCCTAGCAGAAAGGAAGTTTGTTGTGTTGTTGGAAGATAATCATCTTAGCCCTAGGCCATCTCTGCAGCAGCTCCTCTGGATAGTGTCCTGAACACAATCATCTGTAGCTGATTCATCAGTGATTTTGCCTCTGTCATGAGGTTAAAAGTGGGGATGTTTGCTGATGATTGCATAATGCTTGGCATAATTTGCAACTCCTCAGATAATGAAACTGACCATAGCCTTATATAGCAAAATCTAGACAATGCCCAAGCTTGTGCTGACAAGTGGCAAGTGACATTCATGCTGCAAAAATGCCAGGCAATGATAATCTTTAACAAGAAAGAATGTAACCATCTTGCTGATGTTCAATGGCATTAGCATTGCTGACACCCCCACTATTAACATCCTGAAGGTTGCCATTGGCCAGAAACTGAAACGGACTAATCATATAAATACTGTGGCTTCAAGAACAGGTCAAATGCTCGGAATCTTGCAGTGCGGAACTCAACTCTTAATCCCCAAATAACTCCTGATGAAGGGCTTTTGCCTGAAACGTCAATGTTCCTGCTTCTCGGATGCTGCTTGACCTGCTGTGCTTTTCCAGCACCACAATCTCTTCTCTAATCTCCAGCATCTGCTGTATTCACTTTCTCCTAAGTCCCCAAAGCCTGCTCACCATCTATAAGGCATATACCAGGAGTGTGATGAAATATTCCCATTTGCCTGAATGAGTGCAGCTCCGACACCATCCAGAGAAAGTAGTCTGATAGGCAGCTCAATCACCATCTTCAACATTAATGCAAATTGGCAGCACTGAACATCATATACAGGATTCATTACTGTCATTCAACAAGGCTCCTCTGACAAAATCTTCCAAACCCATGTTGTCTATCACCTAGAAGGATAAGGGGAGTAGTCATAAATTGAAAACCATCCTGACTTGGAACTATATCCCTATTCCTTCACTGTCACTGTCAAGATTCTGAAACTGTCTTCCTAACAACACTTATGGGTGTTTCTACACCTCCGGGATTAGCAATTCAAATAGGCAGTTCAACACCACATTATGCAGGACAATTGAGGATGGGCAATCAATGCGGGCCTAGCCAGCAAAGCCTAAATATCACTGGATATTTTTTAAAAGAAACATCCCAATTGATACTCTTGTATTAATAATATAATTATATGTCAACAGGTGCCCCCACTGGACAGTCCTTACTTGATGACAACAGTCATTGGCAGCTTCATGCTCACTACTATCCACCATTATTACGGTCTGCCACAATCAGGAAATTTATGGTGGGGTATGAGCTTTTAGCTCAGGCCCAAAGAGATCTGACACCTGAACAGGTGAGAATGAGCACAAAGAGCAGCGAAAATGCTTGAGGCATTAAAGATACAAATTGACTGGTTGAACTATGAGCAAACATTTTGAATGTTTGCTTTCTGTAAGTGTTTACAAGGGAAGACTTGAGAACTGCGTGCATACTGTCAATTCCTCAGAAAAGTCAAGGAAGTAAGGTGGTTAGGATCTTCCTCTTTCAAATCCACATTCATCTTTATTCCTGAAAATCAATTCCATTATTTTACATTTGGATTGAAGTAGGATTAATGTATCTGTGCTGTCCATGTCCATGTTTCCAAACTACTGGCACTCTCCCAGTGTATACCTCCTGACCTTTTGAGACCTACAAGACACAAGGCAGAAATGTGACTAAATGCTTGCTACTTTCCTGAAGGAGTGCAACTCCTGAAACATTGAAAAAGCTTGACACTATCCAGAACAGAATGGACTTTTATCAAAAGCATCCACCACCTTAAGGAGTCACTCTCCTACTGGCACACAGTGGCAGCAGTGTGTACCATCTACTAAGAGGCACTGCAAAAACTTTCCAAGGCTCCTTCAACGACACCTTCCAAAACTAATCTCGACCACTTTAAAGGATGAGAGCAACAACGTGCATGAGAACATGTCCACCTGTAAGTTCTTAGAACTGACTTAGAAATGAATCACTGTTCTTTCATTGTTATTGGGTCAAAATCCTGGAAACTCCTTCCCAGCAGCACTATGGGCATACCACATGGATTGTAGCAATTTGAAGAAGATGACTTGCTTGGAAATGTATTTTCCTCTCTTCCTGCATTTGGACCCAGTATGCACGAACTCCCTAGGTAGTGACACTGTGGGAGTACCTACAACACATGACCTGAAGCTGGTGACTCTCCAGCATCTTATCAAAGGTACTGGGATAAACTTGACCTTGATAGCAACATCCACATCCCATAAATTAATATGAGAACAACTGAGTTGACATAAATTAGATGAAGAACTTAGACAAATTTAAAGGAATCAAAACAAATATAATCTAGGATATGTCTTTATCCCAGAATGCTCAGAGAATTGCATTGCTCAGAGAAATATTTTGTGACAGTACCAGCTGTTTGGAAACATATACATGGACAAGCACAGGCCCATTAACCATATATTGATCCAGGTAAACCTTGGGCACTGATAACAAATTGACAGAGAGGCAAAAACTACAAATACATGTTGCAGGAGTTGTAATGAATGGGCAAATTAAAGTGCAATCAAAAAATAGTGCTGGGTCCATTCCTGTTTCAAATATTCATCAGATATGGACTCAAAACTCATGTTAGCAGTCAAATTTATAGGGAGTATCAAACTAAGATGGGCAATGGAATCAGAAGAACCAGCTTAGAAAAGACACATTGTGGGTCATACTGCTGTCCATTTCCACTGCTACAGTGAGGAAGTGTTAAACCAGATACCATAATAGAGGAGAAACCACAGTGTGCAGACTTCAGCTTCTGCCATACATCCGGAGCTATATAGTATCCACCTGGGTATCTCTGATTTAGATTTCCACTCATTCTTATAAAATCAATGGATGCAAGGCTAAGCAGTTCAGGCATAGACGAGCAAACATTACCACATTAGATTCATTAGTTACTTATCTGAACACAACCTTACATAGGTTACTGGCGGTGGCAGAAAGATTTTACAGGATCATTATGTTCATAATCTCCTATCCATCCCTACATTGGATTTTAATTAATCTGTTGTGTTAGTTCAATTATTACTTGTAATGAGATCATGTTTTAACCTGCAGGCTGCTGAACGCTTGAGAAATCTACCAGAAGTTCACTACAAGCTGAGGCAGAATCAGCCAGAAAAATGAATGGAATTGAATCAGCTGCAAAAGGCATGCATCATCAGTTTATTTTTTGCTTCTGTTAATGTGTCTTTTGCTTTTAGAGATGCTTTTTTTTAACGAAAAGCACAGAATTCAAAAACATTGATGTCTATTTTACTGGTGTAAACTGTTTACTATTAAACGTTGTTTTCAAACATGCACGTCTCACTAAATGACACTTTAGCCTGAACAGAAATGGTTCCATGTTGCCCGACACTTGTACCCGGAAGAATTAGGAGGAGGAGTAGACAATTCAATTCCTCAAGCCTGCTCCGCCACTTAATACATTCAAGGCTGATCTCATGCTTGCTCTCCATAACCGTTTAACCCATTACTAATGAAACATATATTTACCTCTTCCTTAAATTTATTCAGTATCTCGGTGTACACCTCACTTTCACAGATTCATGATCCTTTGAGAGCAGTAAATCTGCCACCCCTTAGCCTAAAACTGTGATCTCTTGTTCCAGATTGCCCACAAAGGGAAATATTCGCATCATGTCTACTTCGTCAATCCCCTTTGTGTCTTATATATCTCATTTAGATTTCCACTCATTCTGATAAACACTATAAGCCTAAAGTGATGAATGTCTTTTCATAAGATAAACCATTCATTTCCTGAATTAACCGCGTGAGTCTTCTCTGAACGGCCTGCAATGCAATTACTTAATTTCCCCCGTAGAATTTTGTATGTTTCAATCATATCCTATCTTATTGTTCTCAATTCTAGACAATATAGGCTTAATTAATTCAGCTTCTTATCTAGAACAGCCCTCTCCTCTTAGAAACCAAACTAGTGAATGTTTGCTGTGTGGATTCCAATGCAAGTGTATGTTCTTTAAATATGGAGACCAAAACAGTCTTGACAAGGTAGATGTGGAAAGTATATTTTCTGTTGAGAGTCAGTCCACAACTAGGGGTCACTGTTGTAAATTTTGAGGTTACCCTTTCAGGATTGCAATGAGGTTTTTCTCAGTGTTATGTGACATTGAGTCTCTCCGCCTCAGAAGATGGTGGAGGAAAGTCATTGGATTTTTTAAGGGAGAGTTAGTTGGATTCTCGTTTGGGAAGGCTGTTGGTGCTGGATGGGAATGTGGAATTTGAAACACAGATTGATCAGCTGTGATTTTATGAAAAGGCAAAACTGGTTTAAAAGGCCAAATGGTGAACTTCTGCTCCTATTTTGTATCTTTTTTTGAAATGTGTAAGATCCGAAAGACTCTTGACAGGGTAGATGTGGAGGGGATGTTTTCTCGTAATAGACAACATGGAACGAGAAGTCACTTTAAAAAAAAATTAAGATGAGATTTTTTGATCCCCTTTGACTCCTGTCAGTCAACAATTTTATCTGTCTTAAGTATATTCAATGACCCTGCCTCCGAAGAGTAGTTCCAAAGATTCATAACTCTCTTAGAAAAATATTCTCCTCATCATATCTTAAATGGATAACGCCTTAAATGTAAACTGTGTCCCTTGTCATATGAAGTAATAGTTCTGAAAGAGTTAATGTTGGAGATTGTATTAAACTCCACTCCATGCGATGATATCATAACTTGGTTAGAGAAAGGCAGAACATGTCTGGATCTTTGTAGGATGGAGACTTGCATCCACAGGTGGGCTGAATCTTCCCAACCCCTGAATGTTGTGGGCTATAATGAGAAATTTTGGGAAAATTAAATGAGATGAACAATGTGTTCCATCTTGATGGCAAAACCAAAAAGCCACATTTTCTAACCAGGTCCAGGTGTGGAGATATGATTCTTGCTCGTGAGTGGCAAGTGACCTTTTATTGGCAATTATCATGCAATAACATCCTCATTATGACCTAATCTCACTTCATTATATGCAGGGTCTCATTCCCTGACCTGCTGGTTAGAAACTCGTGCCAATAATTTGAACATGAAAGGTTGGATGTGAACTTGGCATCTCTAGCTTGTTGCATTTTTCTTTGAATATCCATCTTGGGCATCTGGCACCAACATCTCGGGTTACACTCCATGGGCAGCAGTCCTACATGACCCACATCCATGAATGTTCGTATCCAACATGAATCTCTCACTATCTCACTGGCACATCTCTAACAAAATATTTCATTGCCATGGTGCTGCAAGGACATTTTTCACACAAGAACAGGCACAGAGTTCATAAACTTGATCAGACTGCAACCTCAGGTTCACTCTCTTAATGCATCCTCACTTTACACCTACTTGGAACTCACAGTATCCCTGCCTTGTCTTGCCCTGCCCTTTTGGACCTAGCCCCTTGAACCAGACCTTAAGGGCTCTCAGTATTTCTGTCTTAGCTTGTTGTTCACAGACAGAAAGCCAGGCAGTTTCTCATGGTTGTTCAAAGCCATCAGTCAAAGGCATGAAATGATTGCTGTATTTCACCATCATATCTCAATGTCACATTGACAACCAAATGACTATGTCTCAAATTCAACAGGGAGTGGACCTCTGTCAAGTCATGATATGCTGCGGTCAGTTAGTGTACCCATACAGTCAGACAAGGGTTTCATCTAATATCTGTCTCGGAGTGTGGGCACGGTCAGTCAATTGTTCAGGGCAGTCATCGTCCAGACCCTCTCCTTGTAGGGGTAAGCAGTCAAATGTTGGGCAAACCACCAGCTGCCCTAGCCATCTCAACTGATGTTCAACTCTAACCCTTATGGGAATAGTTCACGCTTATCTACTCTGTCCAGATCACTAATGGATTTTATCATTTTGAATTTGAATTGTTGTGTCTACTGGGAGAAATACTTGGGTTTTTAGCCTGGGAAATAACACACGTAATAAGACAGGTTTAATATCTGGTTTATGTGTAGAAGAAAGTTTTGTGGAAAGTGAAAGGGGCCTATTGAGGCACATCGGTAGTGTCCCTACTCTTGGACCGGGAAGCCTTGGTTCAATTCCACCCTGCTCCAGAGGTGTGTAATAATATCTTTGAACAGGTTAATTATATAAAAAAGAGTGGATAAAAGTCAGAGCAATGGAAGAATAACTAAGGATATCTCAGTCTCTTAAGAACCAGATGCAAAATGTCCTGGGATTGTGCATATGATGTGATGTGGAGACTCCAAACAGAAATTGTAGAAAAGATGTAGCAGTAGAAAGTAGAACATACATGTCAAAATATGACTACAGTTGACTGAATTTTGTTGAGGTTATAAAAGGCCATTTGAGAATCTCAGGTGCAGGAAATGGCATTGTCAGAACAATTTTGTTTGGGTACTGGGAAGATAAATGAGCTTTTATTAATTAACTGTCAAAAGCCCATTTCCAGAAATGGAGAAAGGTAAGTTTAGAAAAGGGACTAAAGAGCCAGAGATGTAAAGATGAGATATGAGTGGAAAAGGAAAGCTTGGATGATTTTTCAAATTGGATTAAACACAGGAAGCAGCACCAATGCAATCATCAAATGTAATCGAGGAAGGGGGTCATGTCAGGGCCTGGGAAAGTCAGAATAGCATTCCACATAACCTAAAAAAAGACAGAAATAGTTGGAACCTATGTGGATTCCCATAGCGACACCTTTTATCTGATAGACGTGAGTAATGTTACAGATCATTAGAGGCCCTATCTGAAAAACTGAAGTCTTTGACCTTCGTGATATATTTCACTCAGGGGAAATAAAGTCAGTTTTATTTTGGTATTGAACCTGCTCTCGACTGCCTGTTTTGTAAAGCATTCATGTCCAATTTTTATGTGCAACAGTTTAGTCATTATGTGTTAGTTTGATATTGTATTTAAATCTGTGATTGCAAGCTTTGGGTGCAAAGTTGCATTTGAAGGGACTGAGACTTAACAGATGAAATTACAAAATTGGAACCCTGATTCTTCAACCTAAATAGCTCCCCATGGGAATATTAAGTTAGCCTTTGTAGGTTTTCAACCTTTGGTTATTAATACCTTAAAAGTTGAGACTTGAGCAAGAGATATACACACTCTGGAGATATTCAGGAAACCTGCTTGCACTCAGTGAAACCTATGCAAGCATGACCCAGTGCTTTCATAGGAAGGAACAGTGTACATAACTTCTATCTGTAAAGGACATACAAGTATTGTAAATTAAGGCTAAAATAGGGAAAAGACAGATCTTCCAAGATTTCCTGACCACATACTCAGAAAACTATTGACTGAGAAATATAGCAATAATGATATTTACTATAAAATTATTAAACGCCACTCTCGGTCTATCATGTAAATTTGTATTAATCAGAAATTGCGAAGAAGCAATGGCATGGTTTTGAACATTTTTCTTTTGGGATGGTAAGCAGAATGTGCAAATGTACAAATTTATTTGACTCTTATGTGGATGAATTGAGGGGTAAAGGGGAGTCAGAATTTCCAAACGATGAAGTGCCCTCAGAAAGGTTACTGCACAAGGTAAGAGCTCATGGTTTTAGGTAATACATAATAAAATGTTGGATAATTAGAGTCAGTGAGATGTGCTGCACAGAAATAAACCCTTCGGTGCTACTCATCCATGCCAACCAGATATCCTAAATTAATCTAGTCCCATCTGCCAGCATTTGGCCCGTATCCCTCCAAACTCTTCCTGTTCATATACTAATCTAGATGCCTTTTAAATGTAATTGTACCACCATCCTGTCTATCTGCAGTTGCACTTTCAAGGATCTATGAACCTGCAATTCATGGTCCCTTTGTTCAGCAGAACTCCTCGGGACCTTATCATTAAGTGTATAACTCCCACCCTACCAAAATGTAGCACCTCACATTTATCTAGATTAAAGTCCATCTGCCATTCCTCAGCCCATAGGCCCATTTGAACAAGGTCCCATTGTATTCTGAGGTAACCTTCTTTTCGCTACACCATCAATTTTGGTGTCATTTGCAAATTTACTAACCATATCTCCTATATTCACATCCAAATCATTTATACAGATGACATAAAGCAGTGGCACACCACTGGTCACAGGCCTCCAGTCCAAAAAGCATCCCTCCACCACCATCTTCTAGCCAATTTTGTACCAATGGTTAGTTCTCCCTGTATTCCATGTGATCCAATCTTATTAGCTAAGTCTACCGTGCAGAACTTTGTCGAATGCCTTACTGAAGGCTGTGTAGAGAATGTCCATCAATCAGGCCACCTTCATTCCTCTTCGTCACTTCTTCAAAAAACTCATCAAGCTAGTGAGATACGATTTCTCATGCTCAAAGCCATGTTGACCATCCCTAATCAGTCCTTGCCTTTTCAAATATATGTAAATCCTGTCCCTTAGAACCCCTCCAACAATTTGCCAACCAGACTGTCAGGTCTTTAGTTCCGTGGCTTTTTCTTACTAACTTTCGGAAATAATGGCATCACATTAGTCAACTTCCAGACTTCTGGCATCTCATCCGTGGGTATCAATGATAAAAAAAATCTCAGTAAGGGCCCAGCAGTCACTTCCCTAGCTCCCCATAGAGTTCTAGGGTACACTTGATCAGGTCCTAGGAATTTATCCACCTTTATGCATTTTAAGATATCCAGCACCACCTCCTTTGTAATATGGACACTTCTCCAAGCTCTCGAGCTTCCATGTCCTTCTCCACTGTAAACACTGACGCAAAATACTTATTTAATATCTCCTCCAGTTCCACGCATAGGTGGCCTTGCTGATCTTCAAGGGGCCCTATTCTCTCCCCAGTTATTCTTTTGTGCTTAATGTATTTGTAGAAACCCTTTACCCGATTTTCCATAGCCATCTCATGTCCCTTTTTTTGCCCTCCTGAATTTCCTCTTAAGTATCCTCAGTTGTTATGTAACATTGTCTTACCAGACTAGACCATAGCGCCTGCTCCCTCATTAGAGAGAAGCGACTGGTGATGATTTAACCTGGGTGCCACCAGACCTCAGACAAGGGAAGATGTTGAGAAGAAGTGTCCTTCATGGTCACCTCAAACTGCTGATGGGAATTGAATCCATGGTGTTGGCATCACACTGCTCTATAAACCTACAATCCAGCCAACTGAGTTAAACGTTTTCCCAAATATACTCCTTCTACTCCTAATATTCCTCTAGAGATTCATTTGAACCCTGCTGTCTGTATCTGATATATGCTACTTTCTTTTTCTTTACCAGAACCTGAATTTCTCTGGTCATCCAGCATTCCCTTGCCATTCACCCTAACAGGGACATACTGTGAATTGGTGAACTAACAGAAATTGTAGCCGGTGGAAGATCAAAAGGCTCAGTTCTAGAGCGTTAACTATTTATGAACTGTATTAATGACATGGATGAAAGGGGACAGTGTAGCTAAATTTGCTGATGATGCAAAGATACACGTCGTTCTGCTGTAAGCAACAATCGTGTTCCTCTGAAATCTCGTGCTTCTGAGAAGATTTATAGCTCAGGTTGAGGTTCTGGATGTGGGTTTGCTCGCTGAGCTGGAAGGTTCATTTTCAGACATTTCGTCACCATACTGGGTAACATCTTCAGTGAGCCTCCGGATGAAGCACTGCTGATGATTCCTGCTTTCTATTTATATGTTTGGGTTTCTTTGGGTTGATGATGTCATTTTCTGTAGTGATGTCATTTTGTGTTCTTTTTCTTAGGGGTAAGTCAATGTGTTTTTCGATAGAGTTCCGGTTGGAATGCGGTGCTTCTAGGAATCCTTGTGCCTGTCTCTGTTTGGTTTGTCCTAGGATGGATGTGTTGTCCCAGTCGAAGTGATGTCCTTCCTCATTTGTATGTAATGATACTAGTGAGAGGGGGTCATATTGTTTTTTTTTTGCTATAGACAAATCTCGTGCTATACAAAGTCACGCTATGGAAAACCATTGTACAAAATTGCGCTCTACAAGGTTGCTAATAGAAAATTGCTATGCCCATTCAGTAGAAAGTTTGCATTATCCAAACAATATCCACAACTCATCAATCGCGTGATAGCCAATTCATGCTGATGAAACACGTGTTATAGCAGAACAACCTGAAGGTAGAAAAGTTTGGAAGAGGGCACAAAAGTCTAAGAATCAAATTTAAATAAGTTACATGGATGGGCAAAAAATGGCAGATGGAGTATGATGTGGAAAAATGTGTGATTGTCTATTTTGGTGAGAAGAATAGAAATGCAGAATATTATTTAAATGGAGAAGGATTCCGAAATAATGATACAGAGAGATCTTGGGTCCTTGAACTTGAAACACAAATAATTAGCATGTGAGTGTAGCAAGTAATTAGGTAGACAAATGGAGTGCTGGCCTGATGTGCTTATGAGGATGGTGGGGATACATTTTGGTGGTTAGCATTTTAAAAAAAAAAAGACTGACCATCAGAACGACCATACGTTTTCTCATTTTTATAACGTAGCAAATATTTAACAAGCAAGCTTAGAAATAAGCCATGTATTATGCCTATTCCAGCTGGACTGTTTTTAATGCTGAAAAAACATTCCGAGTAGAAATGTCTCTTCCTGTTGATTTATTTTCTGCAGCACTTAGTGGGGCAGTTCCTTTTTCATTGACCATAACGTGTGGGGGTAAAGTTTATAGCAGAGGAGTGAAAGAAGCAGTGGCCAATCTTGAAGAGGCATTTTCTGGAATCACAGAAATACAGCTATGAACTAGGGAGACTTTCTACAGTCACTGGCTTTTTGATGTTTACTTGTGGTTACTTTATGACTGGTTTAAAAAGCTCATTTTCCATTCAGTTAAATTATGGTTGTTTGCAAAAGGTTGAGAAGGTTTTTTTTTAAATGAAAAGATAAAATGTCTGATTTATGTTCATTGGGCAGGAACAGCATGTTCATTCACAAGTATTATGTGCTGCCAAATTAAAGAATTTCCCTGTTATTCAGCTGGCAATTGACCAAGTGTCCTTGCCAGCAGTATTAGGAGTTTTATTTAAATAATCAGCTGGAAGTGACCCATGATTCTAGTCATTCCGCCTTTCTCAACAGAAAAATTGAGGCAGAAATTGACGATTGTTCATTTCCAAGTCCGTGACATCTGGCTGTAAGAGACCATTCCAGTCAGGAATTGATACCTCTGTATGTAATTTGCAAAATGGCATCTGTTCAAGTTTTTTGGTAGGTAGGAGTACATGACCAGTCCATCTTAGATGTTCGGAAGCAATTGATTACAACCTGTAGGTTGTGTCAATTGACCACCAAAGTTTGCACTCATAGAATAATTGATTGCATAAAAGGGAGCCGTTTGTACCCAATGTCCTTTTGGAATGATTCATGGTCTCTGCTTCCACCACCGCCTTGGGAAGGTCCAAGTCATCACCACTCGATGTGAAAAAGAAGTTCTGCATCACTTGCATAAAACCTTAAATCCATTTCCCTTGCCCTTTTACCAGTAGTTAAGAGAAGCAGGTTTTCTTTCTTGACCACCTTATCCAATTTGAAGTAATCCTGTACATCACCGTCAAATCTCACCCAATCTCTGATTGTTCCAGGAGAACAAGCTCAGCTTTATAAACTAACCTTACAATCAAAAACCCTCAACATCCTGAAACTGCTATTATAAATCTCTGCTGCACTCTACCAAGGGCCATTACATTCTGCCTAAAGTTCAATGACCATAATTAGATGCTGTAGTGTAATGGTTGAAGAGTGTAGTGCTATAAAAGCACAGCCAGTCAGGCAGCATCAGAGGAATAGGGGAACTGACGTTTTGGGCATAAGTCTTTCATCAGGAAGGGCTTATGATTTTCTGATGAAAGGCTGATGCCCGGAACATCGATTCTCCTGTTCCTCTGATTCTGCCTGACTGGCTGTGCTTTTCCAGCATCACACTCTTTGACTCTGATCTCCAGTATCTGCAGTCCTCACTTGCTCCCCGCTGTACAGTAAGGGCCTAGGAAAGTTAAGCTAGATAGTTTTGAAATGTGGAAATTCAACCCCTTTATTTCCACTTCTGTGTAAATAAGTCTCCTAGAAGATATCAATGTGAACATGAATATAAATAAAATTCAGACACCCAAACCTTAAGTTGGCTTCTCCTCAAAAATACTGACTTGTCTTTCTTTGATTTCCAATATTTTCTGTTTTCTACAGTGGTAAGCATTAACTAATTTCAGTCAGATTCATAAGGGCTACAATTTAAGGAAGCAGGCGTAATGAGTGGACACCATAAATCTAATTATAGACCCAACCCAAATATTGAGTACAGAGCTGTTGTTGCTGCTCTGACTAAGCTTATCGCATACTCAACTCCAAGCGGCCATTATGGAAAAGCTTACTTACACTTCCTCAATAGAGAGGCTAGTATCATGCAATACTCAGGATGTTACAATATATGCAGTTGTCGTGAAAACTTTAAAGATATTTTAATGTTACCCTAATAATGGCCTAGAAAATTATAGTGACATCATGTCATACGTTTCTATTCTAGTAGAAGGGCTGGGAGGAGATTTGTGGATTCAAACCAGTCCAATACTGCAACTTTAAAATTTCCTTTTGTTTTTGGTTTGGAATTATCAGGAGGTGAATTAAGCAAACCTTTTTAAGGGAGCACCAGGATTCCTCTGTACTACAACAACTTGATGTGGAGAAAGCAGGTAGAAGATTCATGCTGCTTCTGACAGCCCTGACCCCAGCAACATTCCCTTTTGCAGAAGGTGGAATTCCAGTGGAACTGGCTTTCATCCCATTTTCTCACCTCCTTTCAGCATCTCAAGCAGAAATGCGTTGGATGCCAAACTGAATTATTGTGTAATAGCAACATAGCTATGTTTGCCACTAGCAATGTAGTACTGCAGATGAGTTTAGTGCCAGAGTAATGCTAGTTATCTGGATCGTATCAAATAGGATGTTCTATTGACTATTCACAAGAGGTAAGGTACTGCTTGCAAAATTCTAATTACATTGTCCAACATTCAGTTTGATACATAAATGGCACAACATTTGCTAAATAATACAACTGTGCTGAACATTACACTGAAAACCAATTTAAGATTGTCAATTCGTTTTGCAGTTTGGCACAATTGCTATACTAGAATGTTCATAGATGAATATCTCTCTCTATTGCAGAGAGAAATAGTGTGAAAAAGGCGAACGGTAGAATTTGAATTCAATAAAATCTGGAATTAAAAGTCTGATAGTGACTGTAAAACCATTGTCAATTGTCATTTTTAAAAAAACTCATTGGTTTATTAATGCCCTTCAGAGAAGGAAATCTACCATCCTTACCTGGTCTGGCCTTCAAGTGACCCCTGACCCATAACAGTGTAGATGAATCTTATCCAAAATGGCCTAACAAGTCATTCAGTTGATTCAACCACTAAAATGCCTTAAAAGAGAATAAAACTGGACAGACCATCTTGACATCAACCAAAATACTAGAAATGACAAGGGCAACCTTAGCTCTATCAACACTGCAAAGTCCTTGTTATGAGCATTGGCATTGTGAGTGGCCCATAGAGTAGTCAAGCAACAGCCTGAAAATGTCACTATAATGTTCCAATGTATAATCCCTGGATTTGCCATGTTACACTGGCACCGTGATGAGTCTTCAACATTGATGTTTCATGAGATCAGGTCAAACCATGGGTAAGGAAACCTCCTGGTGATAATCTTCCACCATCACCAAGACCACCTTGGCTTATGGGTCATTACTCCTCAATGGAAGAAACACTGAGCAGCATGGGCTTAGAATGTGTTCTGGATGGAAAACTTCAATGTAGCTTCAATAATGGCTCAGATGCATCATTACTGACCAAGCTGGTCAAGTCCTAAAGGACATATCTGCTCAACTAGGTCTTCGGCAGGTGATGAAGGAACCAATAAGATGGAAAACATACTTCATCT
The DNA here is from genome assembly GCF_037043375.1 of Chiloscyllium plagiosum. Classification (NCBI taxonomy): domain Eukaryota; kingdom Metazoa; phylum Chordata; class Chondrichthyes; order Orectolobiformes; family Hemiscylliidae; genus Chiloscyllium; species Chiloscyllium plagiosum. The sequence goes on from NW_028270139.1 coordinate 119,271,760, forward strand.
CATCCTCACCAACCTATATGCCTACCGCAGATGCACTTGTCTATTACAGTATTGGCAAGAATGACCACGGTGTTGCCCATTGTCTGAACCCTAATTCTTTTGGGGATAAAGTCTCAATTTGCACTGAGGGCACCCACCATGCTATGTGCTAAATATGATAGATTTCAAACAGAATCTGGCAATTCAAGACTAGGTATCCATGAGGCATTGTGCAACAACAGCAATAACAGTATGTCCTCAAAGATAATCTTCAACCTATGGTCTGTCGTATCTCTCATTCTACTGAACTATCAAGCCTAGTTCAATGAAGTGTGCAGCAAATCATGGTAGGAGCAGCATCAGGCAAACATCAAAATGAGGAGTTCACCTGGTGAAGTAACAAAACCTCATTACTTGCATGCCAGACAGCGTTGGCAGTAAGTGACAGACAGGGTTCAGCCATTCCATCGCCAACAAATCAGATCTAAGCCCTGAAGTCCTATCACTCTCTGTCATGAATTGCAGTGTACAGTTAATTAACTCACTGGAGTAAGACACTCCACAAATATCCCCATCCTCAGTGATGAGGATGTTTAGCATATCAGTTTAAAAGATAAAGTGGAAGTGTTTGCACCAACCTTCTGCCAGTACTGCCAAGTGGATGATCCATCTGAACCTCTTCCATTGGTCCCCAGCATCACAGATGCTCAGCTTCAGTCAATTCAATTCAGTCCATGTGGTATCTGAAGGCACTGGATACTGCAAAGGCCATGGACGCTAACATCATTCCAGCAATAGCACTGAAGACTTGGAGTTCAATACCTGCCAAACCCCTGGCAAAGCTATTCCAGTACAGCTACAACATTTAAAACACATTTGGATGGGAATAGGAAGGGTTCAGAAGGATATGGGCGACGTGCTGGCAGCTGGGACTAGTTTGGTTTGGGATATCTGGTCAGCATGGATGGGTTCGACCAAAGGATCTGTTTCTGTGTTGTACATCTCTATGACTCTGTAGGCCATCTGGCCCATTGATCCTGCTCCACCATTTAATAAGATCATGGGGTGATCTTTTTGTGTATTCAGCTTCACTTACCCACCCACTCACCATAATTCCTTTACTGTTCAAAAATCTATCTATCTTTGCCTTAAAACCATTCAATAAGGCAGCCTCAACTACTTCATTGGAAAAAAACTACAGATTCACAACCCTTTGGGTGAAGATGTTCCTCCTCAACTCAGTCCTAATCAGCTCCTCTTACTTTGAGGTGATGCCCCCCAGTTCTAGTTTTACCCACCAGTGAAAACAACCTCCCTGCTCCTGTCTTATCTATTCACTTCATAATTTTATATAGTTCTCTAAAATTGCCCCTCATTCTTCTGAATTCCAAAGGATGTAGTCTCAATCTACTAAATCTCATAAGCTTCATTAGGTTAATTCTGGAATCAACCTAATAAACATGCTCTGCATTCTTACCGCAGCCCCCCCCCCCCCCCCCCCCCCCCCATATATCCTTTCTCAAGTAAGGAGACCACAACTGTACACTGTACTCAAGGGTGGATTCACCAGCACCCTATACAGTTGCAGCATAACCTCCCTATTTTTAAAGTCCACCCTTCTAGCGATGAAGGACAATATTCCATTTGCCTTCTTAATTATTGGCTGCATCTGCAAAAAGAAAAACTGAATTCAACTGGTGAGGTGAGAGTGATTACCCTTGACATCAAGGCCACTTTTGACCAAACTTGGCACCATGGGGCCTGAGCAAAGCTAGAATCAATGCTAACCCGAAGGAAAGCTGTTGATGGTTGGTGTCATAATGAAAGATGCTGCCAGAACTCCCTTCAGGTAGTAAGCTAGACCCAAACATCTTTAGTTAGTTCATCAATTACTTTTCCTCATCACAAGATAAGAAATAGGAATGTTTGCTAATCATTGCAAAATGTTGAGCACTATTTGTGACTCCTCGAATACTAACACAGATGCAGTAAAATCTGGACAATATCAAGGTTTGGGCAAGCATCACTCATGCTGCATATGCATCAGGGAATGACTATATCCAACCAGAGAGAATCTAACTAATCATCAATTTGGCATTCACTGGCATTGCCATCATTGAATCCCCCAATACCAAAATTCTGGCGATTACCATTGACCAGAAACTGAACTAGTCAGTTATATAAATATTGTGGTTATAAGAGAAGGTCAGAGGTAAATCCAGCAGCCACTAACGTAAATCCTGACTCCCCAAACCCTATCCATCATCTATACGTTACAAGTTCGGAGTGTGATGGGATATTCTCCATTTGCCTAAATGAGTGCAGTTCCAACAACACTCAAGAACACAGAATAGCACAGCCTCTGAACAGGCCATTCAGCCCACCAAGCCTTTCTAATCTAAAAAGCTTTCTCAGTAAGAAACTTAACATCATTCAGGACGCAATAGCCCTCTTGATTAGCACCACATCGACAAACGTTTACTCACTCAACTATTTGATGCTTAGTCACTGGAATGTGTACCATGTACAAGATGCACTGTAGAAACATACCATGGATCCTTAGAGAGCACCTTCCAAATCTATGACTACTACCATCTCAAAGGACAAGGGCAGTAGGTACATGGAAACACCATCACTTGCAATTTTCCCTCCAAACAACTCACCATCCTGACTTGGAAATATATCACTGTTCATTCAGTGTTGCTGGGTCAAACTCCTGGAACTTTTACACTGTTGCGGGTGCCCCAACACCAAATAGACTGCACTAGTTCAAAAGGCAGCTCATCATCACCTTCTCAAGGGCAACTAGGGATGGTCAACAAATATTCACCCATACTCACTTCTGATTAATGGAAATAAAAGAAAACAAATAGCCCTCTGCCCACAGATAAAAGGGGAGAAAAATAAAAGATAGATAGATTATTGTGAGGAAGGGAGATGAAAGGTTACTAGGCTACACAGGCATGTAGACTTTGGAACATAGACAGAGAAACCATTAGCTTATTGATTTAAAGAGCAGGCTCAAATGATTAAATGCAATTACAGAAACATGGCTGAGGGAGGAACAGGACTGGCAGCTCAATGTTCCAGGGTAGAAGGGGAGGCAAGACAGGAGGGTGGCGTGCATTATTGATTGGAGAAAATGTCATAGCAGCACTTAGGGTATTCCTGAGGGATTGTCCAGTGAAGCAATATGAGCAGAACTGAGAAATAAGAGAGTGATTACTTTGCTGGACTATACTGTAGACAGGAAATTGAGGAGCAAATATGTGGGAAGATCTCAGCTGTAAGAAAAATAGGATTATAATCAAAGAGATTTTAACATTCCAAATATCGATTGGGACAGCCATAGTGACTGCCAAAGTGTTCCCCCACTAACACCTCAGTCACTTTCCCTGCCATATTTCCCAAGAGGTGGTCAAGTTATGCCCTTTTCTAGTCAGGCTATCTACATGTTGATTGAGGATTTTTTCTTGAACAAATTACCAAATACCTCCCCATCCAAGCCCTGGAAGTGGAATTTGAAATCTATAAATTCCTGGAATTAAGAGTCTAACAATGACCATGAAACCATTGCCAATTGTTGGAAAAACCCATCTGATTCACTAATGTCCTTTCAGGAAGGAAACTGCCATCCTTACTTGAACCGGCCTACATGTGATTTCAGAGCCAAAGCAATCTAGTTGACAGTTAACTGCCCTCTGGGCAATGAGGGATGGTTAATAAATGCTGGCCTAGCCAGCACTACCCTCATCCCAAGAATGAATAAAAAGGGCTTAAATGGGGAGGGATTTGGTGGAGAAGTGTAAAACTTGACCTCCTTTTCAGAAATAAGGCAGGGCAAGTGACTGAGACGGTAGTGGGGGAGCACTTTGGGACTAGTGACCATAATTCTATCAGTTTTAAAACAGTTATGGAAAAAGATAGGCCTAGTTTACAAGTTAATTGCCAATTTTGATCATCTTAGTCAGGAACTTTTAAAAGGTGATTGAGGGAGACTATTTGTGGGTAAAGGTTTGTCTGACAGCTGGGAGGCTTTCAAAACTGAGTTAACAAGAGTTCAGGACCTTGTGGGAGTACACTTAAGACAGAAATCAGGAGGGCAAAAATGTGATATGCAATAGCTTTGGCAGATAGGTAAAGGAGAATCCAGGGTAAAGGAGAATCCAAAGAGATTCTATAAATACATTAAGGGCAACAGATCAACTGGAGAGAGAATAGGGCCATCAGTGTGTGAAACCACAGGAGATGGGTCAGATCCCAAATGAATATTTTGTGTCAGTACTTACTGTGGAGGAAAATATGGAAACTAGGGAACATGGGGAAATAAATGTCTTGAAAAGAATCCACATTGCAGAAGACGAGATGCTGAAGGTGTTAAAAAGCATAAAGATAGATAAATCCCAGGGACTTGGTAAAATTGTGGGGCCTGTTATAGAGATATTTGTATCATCTACAGCCATGGCTGAGGTGCTGGAAGACTGAAGGGTGGCTAATGTGGTGAAATCTTTTAAGAAAGGCTGCAAAGAAAAGCTAGGGAACTAAGACTGGTGAGCCTGACATCTGTAATGGGAAAGCTATTGGAAGGAATTCTGAAAGACAGGATTTACCTGCATTTGGAAAGGCAAAGACTAATTAGAAATAGTCAGTATGTCATTGTGTGTGGGAAATTTTGTCTTACTAATATGATTTAGTTTTTTGAAGAGTTGACCAAGAAGATAGATGAAGGCAGAGTGGTAGACATTGTCTACATGCTGCCTGACCTGCTGCGCTTTTCCAGCAACACATTTTCAGCTCTGATCTCCAGCATCTGCAGTCCTCACTTTCTCCCCATTGTCTACATGGACTTTAGCAAGGCCTTCAACAAGATTCTGCATGGTAGGTTGGTTAGTAAGGTTAGATCACCTGGGATTCAGGGAGAGCTAGCCAGTTGGATACAAAATTGGCTTGACGGTAGGAGACAAAAGATGGTGGTAGAGGATTGTTGTTCAGAATGGCAGCCTTTGACCAGTAACATGCAGCAAAGATTGGTGCTGGGTCCATTGTTGTTCATCATTTATAGAAGCGATTTGGATAAGAATATAGGAAGCATGTTAGTTTGTTTGCAGATCACACCAAAGTTGGTGGTATAGTGTACAGTGAAGAGAGTTATCTCAGATTAGAACAGGATCTTGATTAACTGGGCTAGTGGGCCAAACAATGACAGATGGAGTTTAATTCATATAATTGCTAGATGTTGCATTTTGGTAAGAAAAACTTAGGTAGAACTACCCAGTTAATGGTAGGGCCCTGGGGAGTTTGGTTGAAAAGAGAGAGTTACGGTTCCTTGAAAGTGGTGTCTCAGGTAGATAGGATGGTGAAGAAGGCATTTAGCATGCTTGCCTTCATTAATAAGACATTGAGTACCGGAATTGAATGCCATATTACAAGACATTGGTAAGGCCATATTTGGAGTACTGCATACAATTCTTGTCCCCCTTATATAGGAAGGATATTGTTAAATTGGAAAGAGGTTGACAGACAGGTTACTGAGACTAGAATGTTTGAGTTATTAGGAGAGGCTGCATTGGCTGGATGTTTTGCCCTAGAGCATCAGAGGCTGAGGGGTGACTTTATAGAGATTTATAAAATCATGAGGGCATGATAAATAGCTGAGGTCTTTTCCCCAGAATAGGGGAGTCCAAGACTATTGGGCATAGGTTTACGGTGAGAGGGTAAAGATACAAAGGGGACTTGAAGGGCAATTTTTTCACACAGAGGGTGGTGCATATATGGAACAAGCTAACAGAGGAAGTGGTAAAGGTGAGTGCAATTGCAACATTTGGGCAGGTACGTGAATCAGAAACATTTAGAGAGATACAGACCAAATGCAGGCAAATGGGCCTAGTTCAGTTTAGGAAACCTAGTTCGCTTGGATGAGTTGGGTCAAAAGGTGCTGTGTGGCTGTATAACTCTTTGACTGAATTATTTTTCAATTCAGATGTTTACAGAAAAAGCATTCAAAATACCTTTCTCCCTATCTACATCAAAATGTTTGAAGTGTCCACTAGAGCTGCCATCCTATAGACTATCCTGCCTGATGGAGTTGGCTGAATATTTGGATGTATCCTGTTTACTGTTGATATGTTCCATTGCTCTATGTCTCCCCTCCAGAATATTGCCTTTTTGAGGCTAGGCTTTGACATCTTCCAAGGTTCTTCCCCCCAGCCTTCAGTGTAGCCCTTTAATTGAGGTCTTCCTTCATGCTTTCAGAGTCTTCTGTGTTCCCATCAGTTTTTTCTTCCATGTTCTTAACCATACTTTGGAGTCTCCTTATTTTTTATTCAGAAATTCCTTCACAGTTTTTAAAGCCCTATTCTGCCTTTGAAGTGTTCGCTTTTCGACTCTCTCCCTTGGACTCTTTTTTGTCTTCAGACCCTGGTTCTGGAGGATATTTCCCTCATTACTTCCATGCTTTAGCTTGTGCTTTAAACTAATACTGCTACCTGCACATTGAGATACCAGTGTGGCGTACCTCTGTGCCACAACTATCCATATACATACTGTCCTTGTCTGCTTCTTTCTTACCTTTTTAAATCCTATTATCTCTAACTTGCCTCTGTTGGTAGTAGGTTATCAAATATAAGTCTCTCAAGCAGTGTCTATGACCTCATTCTTCACATATTCATTCCTGGCTGGTGTCTACTTTCTAACTGATATCAGAATCGTTGACAATGTCATTATGTCACTGAACTTGTATCCATAGAGCAAGCAGTTAGGTCCTGTGCTTTCAAATTGAATATTTTTCTTCAAGGTAAACCTGTGAGTATTATCCGCACATGCTACAAGATAAAACAATACCAAATGTGGGATCATCATATACAATTCTTCCCTGTCATCTCAGCTAAGAGAACGCTAAATGTTTTTGTAACAATTAGAACTTGGCAATGGCTCATTCTTTAGAAACAAATTCCAGAAAAAGTAACACTGAAGGTCTGTACAAAGTATAGTAAATAGCTAGTTTAATCTTTTGTGCACTGGAGAATATTCTCTTACAAAAGTAACTGAAATTTCACCCTTGGGGGTAATTTTACAAACTGTTGCTTTTGGTCTGGATCTTACCTGCCAAATAGAACATTTTGGACAATTTGACAGGCACTCCCAAAATTTTCCCACAATTTGTAAAACATTTTGCATCTTTTCTTGTACTAGACATTGTCAGAGACTCTCATACCATGGAGAGAGAAAGTTACCATCATCTTAACATCCTCTGGCAAATAATTTGTTGTACATTTCAAATGAAATGATTCAATTGTATTCTAATGATGAAGTGGAACATTACCCAGAATCAGTTGTACATTTGACTACATTCCAGGGAAAAAAAAAGTTCTTCCACCGTGTTTTGATGGATCCAGGAATTTCTCATTTGTGAAGCGTTATTGCAAAAATAATATTCAGAATGTAGGAATCTGACTGAGTGCCCAAAATGTCATTTTGTATTTTATTTGTTTTTGTTCATGCTCACTAAATGGTTCAGCAGACAAATGTACTGGCCAAAGTGAAACTGAACCAACTGGGAAACTCCCTAATTTCAGTCCCTATTTTGTGATGAGTTAATTTGCCTTCATTGGGGTGGTGATTGAGCTCATGATTTCTGAATTAGGTAACTGATAAATAGCTTCATGGATAAAACAATAATGGTGGTTTCATATAAAGCACCTCTTTCTCAGGTAGACTGGAATCACAGAATTCTTACAGTGTGGAAGCAGGTCATTCAGCCTATCAAGTCCACCTCAATCCTCTGAAGAGCATCCCACCCAGATCCATCCTGTTAATTTTGCATTTTCCATGCCTAACCTACCTAGTCTGCACAACCCTGGACATTACCTATAGGTAATTTAGCATAACCAATTTACCTAATCGGTGCATCTTTGGATTGTGGGAGGAAACCCACACAGACACCAGGCGAAAGTGCAAACTCCACACAGACTGTTAGCCAAGGATGAAATTGAACCTGAGTGAACCCACTGTGAGGCAGCACACTGGATGTAATATCATTGTGATGCTTCCTAATCATATAGATAATACTCATTTGTGTTTCCACATGAAGTGTAGATATTTGGTTGAGATACTGGAGATAATGAAGAGTGACTACTGTCTATATATCTGTTACTGAATCCCAGCCAGCCTGAATCAACAATTGTTCATTTCTAGTTTGCTTTCCTCCCTTAATGTTTGTTTATTAATGTTAGGATCAACAGTCAAATAGAAAAATTAACAGCAAAATCAAAACAAAATAGAGCGATGGACAAGGAAGGAGAAAAGCTCCTGACAGGTGCACAACAATGTTTTCTTAATCAATATATTTTTAGTTCAAAATGGAAGGAAGCAAATCTGAATCTAGTTCTGGGAAATTAGCTGAGGAAAGTGAGCTTCTTTCAGTGAAAGATAATATAAATTGGGTAAAATTGTCATAATCGTCTTTGAAGTGATTATAAAGAAGGCAATGAAAACCAATGGCAGGAATTTGACTGAACACAATGGGTAAGGAAGAAGTGGAAAAGTCCCACCAGCTTTGATTTTTTTATGTACCATGATTTCATGTTACTTGGCCAATTAATGGCTGGTAGGCAGGTTGGCCAGCCAATCAGCACCCAGAGGTGGGAACTGAGGCATCATTGAATGCAGAAGGATGTCCTAGTAGCATGTTTAACAGGACACCAGTGTCAGAGCCCTTATTGAAACATTCTGTACATCCAGCAACCATCCACCAAAGACTCATGTCTATAACCAACCCTTGAACCATAGCTTCTTCTCCCACTTGACAGACCTCCTCCAGAATGAATGATGCCCTTTCCCCTGGACATTGCCAGTCTGAGTGGACCACCCTATTAATATTTGCTACAATTCTGGCCAGTCCACTCCTGTCACCTTCCCCGCATCCCCCCTTCACACAGGCTTCTCCCATTGAGGCGTCTGTCAGAAATGCAATCTCTTAAAGGGGGCGTCAACAATGACGACACAATTCTGGTTGAGCAATGACTGAGAAAAACTTCACTACCTTAGAGATAGCTCGTAATGGAGAATTAAAGTAGATTTTTCTCTCTTGTTAGTTCTCTCGCTACTTGCCCAAAATGAGATTCAAAAGGAACTTTTCAAAGACAGTTCCACAAGAAAGGACTGATTTGCAGGATTGTCAGAATGAAACTGTAATGCAGGATAAAATTAGACAGGTTTCTTAAAAAAAATGAGGAGTTATGACTGGCCGCAAGAACTTCGGAGCTGCTAGATTCTATTATTTTCTAATGTTGACACTAAGTCCTCTGTTCAACTGAAAGCTAGAACAAACTCAAAGGACTGAATGGCCTAGATTAGATTAGATTAGATTACTTACAGTGTGGAAACAGGCCCTTCAGCCCAACAAGTCCACACCGCCCCGCCGAAGCGCAACCCACCCATACCCCTTACCTAACACTACGGGCAATTTAGCATGGCCAATTCACCTGACCTGCACATCTTTGGACTGTGGGAGGAAACCGGAGCACCCGGAGGAAACCCACGCAGACACAGGGAGAACGTGCAAACTCCACACAGTCAGTCGCCTGAGGCGGGAATTGAACCCGGGTCTCTGGCTCTGTGAGGCAGCAGTGCTAACCACTGTGCCACCGTGCTGCCCACAATACTGGCCTAATACTGGTCCTTTTTCCCTTTAGTTGTTCAGCATTTTTCTGAAGTCTTTCAAGTTGAAAACAGGTAGGATGTGTATTTATAAATTAAACTTTCACATACTTCGCAATCATATATATCCGACATTTCCTGAATGCTTGTCCCAATGTAAACCAGATGGTGATGATTACCAGTAACCCAAACTGAGTTGTTTGCAGAATTTAATCTGTGAAGGGTTCATTTTTTTGTTACTTTAATCCTATGTGACATAAAATTGGGGTACAGCAATAAACAACTGTAATATGAGTGACAGAAACAAGATCAATATTTATTGTACAGCTCGAATTACTCTTGAGCAGGTGGAAATGAGGCACATTCTTGAACTGCTGCAGTCCTTGGGGTGTAGGCACACCTCTGGAGCTTTTAAGAAGGGGGTTCTAGGATATTGACCCAGCGATAGTGGAGGTTCCAAGTCAGGATGCTGTGTGACTTGGACGGGAGCTTACAAAAGTGTTTTCTTTTCCATCTGCCAAGCGGCTTCTCCTTCTTGGTAAATTTCACAGGCTTGAAAGGTACTGTCAAAGTAGTCTTGGCAAGACGTTGCAGAGTGCAGAAAGTTGGTAGCTATTGTTGCCACTGTGTATTGATGCTGGACGGATTTAATGTTTAAATGTGGCAGATGGAGTATTAATCATGTAGGCTGCCTTTTGTTGGATGGTCTTGAACTTGTTGAGTGTTGTTAGAGCTGCACTCATCCAGGCAAATGGGAAGAATGCCATCCGGCTCCCAAAGCTTTGAGCTGCCGGCTCTGTTAGGAATCTATCCCAGTTAGCATGGTGGTAGTGCTACACAACACAACAAGGGTGTTTGCAGTTTGAAGATGGGATCTAGTAGTCAGCAGGATGCTATGCAATCAATTCTGTCTTGGATAGATGCATCTGTGACAGAAAATTATGGAAGATAAATTTAAGTAGATTTTTTCCCTATTTTTTTTTTCCCTGAGCTGCTGCAAGCTGAGTCTAGTAGATATGTCCTTCATGATCAGGCAGGGTGCCGATGAGTCACCTTTGGTTTTGAGCATTGAAATTTTTAAGTCAGTGTGTGTTATGTACCCTTTCTAACCTCAATGTCTTCTCTCAATAATGTTCAATATGGAGAAATACTGATCCATCAGTTGAGGGAGGGCAGTAGTTCGTATCAGGAGGTGATTTTCTTGTCCATGCTTGACTTGATACCATGACACTTTATGGGGTCCAAAATGCTGAGGATTCCCAGGTCCATTCCCTGCTGACTGTACTGCTGCCTCTATCTGTGGTGGAACAGGACCTACCCAGGGATGATGGTGGAGGAATCTGGAACATTATATGGGAATATGGCTGGCAGGCTGTTCTTTAATCAATCTATGGGACAGCTCTCCTAATCTTGGCATAATTCTCCAGAGCTTAAAAATGTGTTGCTGGAAAAGCGCAGCAGGTCAGGCAGCATCAAAGGAACAGGAGAATCGACGTTTTGGGCATAAGCCCTTCTTCAGGAATGAGGATGGTGTGCCAAGCAGGCTAAGATATCCTGAAGAAGGGCTTATGCCCGAAATGTCGATTCTCCTGCTCCTTTGCCGCTGCCTGACCTGCTGCGCTTTTCCAGTAACACATTTTTAAGCTCTGATCTCCAGCATCTGCAGTCCTCACTTTCTCATAATTCTCCAGAGGTTTAGTTAGTTTTGCAGGGTTTGCAGGGTTTACTGGTCTGATGTGCTTTTGTCGTTTAAATACCTGGGTTGATGCGAGCTGGTTGGTCCAATTTTACCTTTATGAGACATTTTCATAGCTGTTTGTTACAACCAAGGCCTTTTCAAGAGATGGGTTAAGAGCCAATGACATTAGTGAGAATCTGGGGTCTCCTATAGACTAGCTGAGTGAGGAATAGCAGATTTCCTTCCCTAAAGGACAGTAGTGACCAAATGGTCTTTTTCTGTTTGCATAAATCAGCACTTAGCAAGTCAGGTAATATCTAGGGAGAGAGAAACAGAATTAACATTTATGTCTTAGACTTTTAATCAGAACTGGGAAAGGGTCATTGGGACAAAATCAAAAGGAAGGACAGTGATAGACTGAAAGAAGGGTGAAAGGTCATTGACCTGAGAGAGACCTTTGTTTCTGCTGATGAAAGATCACAGGCTTGAAACATTAACAGTTTCTTTCTGCACAGATGCTGCTAGAGTTGCTAAGTGTTTCCAGCATTTTCTGTTTTTATTTCCAATCTCGGCATCCTTCGAATTCTGCGACTTGATTGGTGGTTGTTTGACAATCTAGTAGCTTTGTGGTCACCAAAACTGGTCCCAGTTTTTGATTCCAGATGTGTTTAATTCACTAACATTAACTGGCATTCTGAAAGAATGGAAAGATGCAGAGAATTTGTACAAGGATGCCAATACACGATTGTGTAGAGAAATTTGAGCGGTAATCTGACGGAGGGTCAGTTAAAAGGATAAAACATGAGGGCAAAGCTGAGGGGCTGAATAGTCTACTGTTATTCCTTAATTTTTGTGTTTGTGTGAGCAAGGTAAATGTCTTTTGGTGATCTAACATATGTTCTGACAAATAACAATTCACTTTGTACTTTCATCTACAGACAATAAACTCTGAGGCGATAACATTATCTGGGAGAGTGGCATTTGGAAATGCTGACATTCCGTTGAAATTCACTTTTGGATTGATATGGAATGTTGAAGTGCAGCTGTAGCAACTTGTTAATTCTGGCAAAAAAAAAACAATGCTTGGCAAATCCTGAGGTGCTGATGAAGTGAACCTCAAAGATTTGACAGATTTTGGACAGTGTGCCCTGAGTGCAGAGAGTCTTCTAAGCCTTGCTGACATTTTCACCAATTGCTGGTTGTGGTAGAAAATTCAAGAGTAAGGGGATGGCTGGATGGGGAACCTTTTAAACTTTGGGTCATGTTTGCATTGAAAGTGTTACACAGAGGAACATATTGATTTATTCAGTTCCAAAAATGAGTGAGTCAGCTTCTTTCTTTACATGAACGTGACTATTTCAATTTGCATCTAACTGATTTGAATTGAATCCATGTGCTACAAATCAGGTAGATTTACAATCACCTAGCTGAATGACGCCTGACTGGATCAGACAGCTCACATTTCACAGGGAACACAAACCCCCACCACATTATAACTGAAAACTGGAATCAAGCCCCAGGAGCTCACAGTTTTCTGAGGAAAGGTCATCACTCATATGAAACTTGCTGTTTTATGTGATTTTCAATAAAAAAATAAATGTAAGAATTGTTAGACTTCCAGCTGTTATCACACTCCTGGAGAACTGTTCTTATTGAAGTCTGGAACACTTTGAGACAGCCAACAGCAATACATTAAAGGTATGAGAAATATAACTGAACTTTCATCCTAGAAATGCTGCAGCAAAGGTCTTAACCCAGATGAATTCAGCAATAGTTCTTGTGAATTTTCCAAAATATACCTAACCGCAAAAGTGTTCTGTTTAGTCCTTTACTGAAGCTCTAAGCGTAGAACCATATAGCACAGAAAGAGGCCATCCAGCCTCTAGTACTCATCTCTTTGAAAAATCTATCCAATTAATCCCACTCCCCTCGTCTTTTCCTGTAGTCATGTAATTTATTTATCTTTTAAGAATATTCAACAGTTTGCGGCAGTGCATTCTGCATCATAACCACAAACAGTGTAAAAATAGTTCTCATCACATAAGTACATAAGAATTAGGAGCAGGAACAGACCATAACATCCCTAGAGCTGTTCCTCTACATCAGTATGTTCATGGATGAACTTTTACCTTGACTCCACCTTTCCCCCTGCTCCAAATTCCCAGCCTTCATATTATCAGTTTTGGAGGAACTACTGCAAGGTAGAGAATCCCAATTCTTCACAACTGTCTGAATGAAGAAATTTCTCCTGATCTGAGTCCTAAATAATTTGCCCCTTGTCTATCTCCAATATTCTTGGCTTCTGCCTGACTCCCCAGCAACTATTAAACAGACCTCATACTTAGCGCACAAAACCTCCCAGAGCCCTTAAAGCCTCAGACCCTGATCTGACACATTCAGCCCAGGTCAGAATTGGGAGATGTTATTGAAGTATGGTTGGTAAATTTCCACAATGTATCTTGATGCAATTAGATTAGGTAGCCAAGTTTTACTGGTGGAAGATAAAGTGGCTGTTCAGTTCAGTAGCAGGAATGATGATCAATGAGATGGCTTATCCTGTTTGATACACAGTTCTTAAGTCAACTGCCAGCAGTGCTCAAGTAAGTAATGGTGATGTGATAGCCAGGAGGAAAGACTTAGGCTACTGGGCAATGTTGTCCAGATGGGCTGAATGGTGGAAAATGGAACTTAATCCTAAAAAGGTAAAGTGATGCATTATGAGTGGACTAACAAGGCAGGGGAATACACAATGAATGGTAAGATCTTTGGAAGTGCAGAAGATCAGAGAGACCTTCGTGTCTATGTCCATATATCCTTGAAGGAAACAGGACAAGAAGATAAGGTGATTAAGAAGGCATATGGGACACTTGCTTGTAATTGTCAAGGCATTGAATACAAAAGCAAGGAAATTATGATGGAACATTGCATAATGTTAGTCCACAGCTGGAAGTGATTGCACCAGAGAGGATGAAGAGGAGATTCATTAAGATGTTGTGTGGGCTGGAGTAGTACAGCTATGAAGAGAGATTAGATGGGCTGGGTTGTTTGCCTTGGGGCAGAGAAGGCTGGGAGGTGTTTTGATTGAGATGTACATAGGTCTAAGGGGCATAGACAAAGGAGATAGGGAGAACATTTTCCTCTTAAGAGAAGGGCCAATAACTAGAGAACACAGTTTTAAGGTAAAGAGCAGGAGGTTTAGAAGGGGTTTGAGGAAAATCCTTTTCATCAAGAGGATTGTGGGTATCCAGAACCTACTGTTCAAAAAGTTATAGAGGCGAGAACACTCAAGATATTTAAGAACTATTTAGATGAAAATGTGAAATGCTGTGTTAGACAAGATTGTGAACCCAAGTGTTTGAAAATAGAATTAGATTCAATGGATGCTTGAGGACTGGTTGCACAATGGACTGAATGGCCTCTGTCTGTTCTATATTAAAAAAAATTACAACTATTGCTCTAATTGAGGAAGGTGAATGACTAGAGAGGTGGAAGTTGTTGACACTTGGAGGCTGGGAAGTTCAGTACCTGGTGAGAATCATTAGACAAGAAGGAAACAAGGGGTAACATTTGTAACCATGGGGCATGATTGGTGGTTGTAGTGAGATCAGTCAATAAAGGATGGAATGGAATATATTAGACGAGAAGGAGGTATCTGTAACTGGAGTAGAGGAACCTGTAACCGATATAAGATGGGATTGTATGGAGTATGCTCCTGGCTTCACATTCATTATTGAAAACATTTATCATAGATTGCAGCCTCACAAGTGTCTAGTTAAGTTTAAATGTGAGCCTGACTGTCCTAGCATCACCTGTTACAGGACAAACTAACCTTGTAGAGGGTACTGCACACAGATTTTGAGCCATCAATTTGAATATGCAACATGAATACCTGTTTTAGTTATGGGCACTGTATGCTTATTTTATGATTTTTGCTAACATAGCAGTTGGTGAACGTGTAGCCTGAAATAAATGCATAATCCCTGTCCACACTATTGCAGGTTTAGGAGGCAATACAGTGTTTAGTGACTAGGTTCTATGAGGTTAAATTTCTTGCCTT
This sequence comes from Chiloscyllium plagiosum, assembly GCF_037043375.1. Classification (NCBI taxonomy): domain Eukaryota; kingdom Metazoa; phylum Chordata; class Chondrichthyes; order Orectolobiformes; family Hemiscylliidae; genus Chiloscyllium; species Chiloscyllium plagiosum. The sequence continues at coordinate 119,287,131 of NW_028270139.1, forward strand.
AGTGCTGAGGTAAGATTCAGTTGTCTCTTATGCTTGTTCCATTTGATTAGATTAATTTTATTCACTGGGCCCTTGTGGATAGAATTTCCTATTTGGGATAGGATTTGATAGTTCTGCTATTGCATTACCTTTCACAAATTGTCTGATTTTCTTGAACTCAAAATGTAACCTGCTAAATATTAACCCATTATTAATTAGCTCTTCTTTCTTATGGTTCACTAATTTATGAAGCTAAAGAAAATGACTCAAAAACTGGGCAACAACCCTCAAAAACAATTAGGCATGGCTGTACGCTTGCTGGATTGTTGAATTTCATAGGATCATTGAATGATAAAATGATAGAACACAGATGAAAGCCATTCATCCCATAATATCCACGCTAGCTCATTGGAAGTGCAATACATTTAGTCCATTGCTATATTGTTTCCCTATCGCCTTGCAATTTTCTCCTTTCCTTATCCTTCCATCCACTTCATAAAATGGAAAACATTTACTTTTTATCACAATGATGCTTGTGTAAGATGGCTTTGTGCATACCAACAAACAGTGACTACATTTCAAAAAATGCTTCATTGGCTGCAAAACACATTTCTTTCTCGCTACATTAATGTTGAAACCATTTTTTTATATGCTCAATTCCTTTTTTGTTAATACTTTGAATTTGTTTCCACCACGCTTTCTAATAGTGTCATAGTAATGTACTGCATTAAAAGTCATTCTCACTTGCCTCCTCAATCTTCTGGTAATTATATTAATATGTGTCCTCTGGTTATTGACTTTCTTGCCACCTGAAACAGTTTTCTTCTTCTTCTCTGTCAACACTTTTCATAACATGGAACAATTCTAGAAAATTTCCCCTTAGCCTCTGTACCAAAAGGAAATTAATCCCCAAGTTTAGTCTCCTCACATAAATGAATTTACCTGATGGAAGGAGAAAACAATCAATCCCAGTATGTTTTTTCATGTTAAAACATCATTGGTTGGATAAGTTTCATGTCACATTTTTGGATCCCAAGCTGCCCTGGAAGTGCCAGCTGTCAACTTGGGACGTGGAATCTTCTGGATATCACAGAACAATCGAGTTGTCTGTACAAATCAATTTCCTGACTCTGCTTGTAGGATCCGTAATGAAAATGATCATCAATAAGCTTGCTTCACCCAGTTATTCCAGCAACCATACAGTCATACAGCATGGAAACAAACCATTCTATCCAATTTGTCTGCACTGACCAGGTATCCCAATCTGACCTAGTCCCTTCTGCTAGCATTTGGTCCATATCCCTTTAAACCCTTTCTATTCATATATCCATGCAGATGCTTTTTAAAATGAATACTGGCCTCCACCATTTTCTCTGGTAGCTTATTTCATACAGACACCACTCTCAGTGTGGAAAAGTTACTCCTCAGGTCCTTTTCAAATCTTTATCCCTGACCTTAAATCTATGCCCTCTAGCTTTGAACTCCCCGATCCTAGGAAAAATACCTTGGCTGTTCACCCTATCCATGCCCCACATCTTTCTCATTAGCTGCCTATAGTGGTGACACAGATTCTTTAGGTATAAGGAGGTGTCTGTGCTTGTGAAAAATATATCTAGTTATTCACATTCACCACACACGATAAAAGTAACCACTGCTCTACACTGGTGTCATCTGCAAACTTCGTCCTATGTTCACATCCAAATCATTTATATAAATGACAAAAAGCAGTGGACTCAGCACCAAGCCTTGTGGCATATCACTGGTCACAAGCCTCCAGTCCAAAATGCAACTGTCTACAGTCTCTCTCTGTCTCCGTCCTTCAAGCCAATTTTGAATTTAATTAGCTAGTTCCCTATGATCTTACATGTGATCTAATCTTGCTAACCTGTGGAATTGCTACCCAATATGGAATTTTGTTGAATGCTTTTGAAGTCCATGTAGTCAACATTTACTGCTCTGCCTTCATCAATCATCTTTGTCACTTCTTCATAAGACTCAAATCAATTTACAGAGACATGATTTGCCATGCACAAAGTTATATTGACAATCCCTAATCAGCCTTTGCCTTCCAAAATGCAAATAAATCCTGTCCCTCAGAAATCCCTCCAACAATTTACAGAGACATAAGGCTCACAGGTCTATATTTCCCTGGCATTTCCCTACCACCTTTCTTAAAAAATGACACCATTTTATCCATCTTCCAGTCTTCTGGCACCTCACCCATGGCTATCAATGATACAAATATCTAAGCAAGGTAACTAGCAAACTCTTCCCTAGCTCCCTACAAAGTTCTGGGAAATATTGGGTCCCTTGCTGAGATATTTGTATCATCAATAGCCACAGGTGAGATGCTGGAAGACTGGAAGTTGGCTAATGTGGAACCATTATTTAAGAAAGGTGGTAAGGAAAAACCAGGGAACTATAGACCGTTGAGTCCGACATCAGTGGTGGACAAGTTGTTGGAAGGGATACTGAGGGACAAGATTTACATGTATTTGAAAATGTAAGGATGGATTAGGAATAGTCAACATGGCTTTGTGCATGAGAAATCATGTCTCACAAACTTCATTGAGTTTTTTAAAGAAATAGATGAAAGCAGAGTGGTGGATGTGGTCTATCTCGACTTTAGTGAGGTGTTCAACAAGGTTTTGTATGGTAGACTGGTTAGCAAGTCTGGATTACATGGAACACTGGGAGAATTAGCCAGTTAGATACAGAACTGGCTCGAAGGTAGGAGACAAATGGTGGTGGTGGTGGAACGTTGTCTTTCAGACCAGAGACCTGTGGCCACAAGGATCAGTGCAGGGTCCACTGCTTTTTGTCATTTACATAATGATTTGGAGTTGAACATCTGAGGTATGGTTAGTATGACAGCAAAATTGGACTGTGAAGAAGGTTACCTCAGAGCACAATGGGACCTTGAACAGATAGGCCGATGGGTCGAGGTGTGGCAGATGGAGTCTAATTTAGATAAATGTGAGGTGCTGCATTTTGGAAAGGCAAATCTGGGCAGGACTTATACACTTAATGGTAAGGTCCTAGGGAGTGTTGGTGAACAAAGAGATCTTGGAGTGCAGGTTCATAATTTCTTGAAAGTGGAGTCGCACATAGATTGGATAGTGAAGAAGCTGTTTGGTATGCTTACCTTTATTGGTCAGTGCATTGAGTATAAAAGTTGGCAGGTCATGACATGGCTGTACAAGACATTGTTTAAGCTAATTTTCTAATACTATGTTCAGTTCTGGTCTCCCTGCTATAGGGAAGATGTTGTGAAACTTGAAACGAAAAGATTTACAAAGATGTTGCTAGGGTTTGAGCCAAAGGGAGATGCTGAAAAGACTGAGACTACTTCTGCTGGACTATCAGAGGCTGATGGGTGACCTTATAGAAGTTTATAAAATCATTAGGGGCTTGGATAGGTTGAAGAGCCATGGTCTTTTCCTAAAGGAAGCAAAGTCCAAATCTAGAGGGCATAGGTTTAACGTGAGAAAGGAAAGATTTAAATGGGATCTAAGGGGTAAATCTTTCATACAGAGGCTGGTGCATGTATGGAATGAGCTGCCAGAGGTAGTGGTGGAGGCTCGTACAATTGCAACATTTAAAAGGCATCTGAATAGGTATACAAATAGTAAGGGTTTGGAGGCATATGGACCAAATGCTGGCAAATGGGATTAGGTTAATTTAGGATGTCTGGTCAGCATGGATGACTTGAACTAAAAGATCTGTTTTCATGTTGTGCAGCTCTATGACTGTCTGATCTGATCAAGTCCTGGGGATTTAGCTACCTTTATGCATTTTAAGACTTCTAGCAACTCCTTTTCTCTAATATTACATTGGTAATATGTCTTTTCAAGATACCACTATTTTTATCCCCAAGTTCCCTAGCTTTCATGTCCTTCTCCACAGTAATTTCTGATGCAGAATATTTGTGAGGTATCTCACCCATCTCCCGTGGTTCCTTTCAGAGATAGCCTCATTGCTCTTTCAGGGACTCTATTTGCTCCCTGCTCCTTCAATATATTTCTAGAAGATCCAACAGATGAAGAAGAAAGCATATTTAATACTTTCATTTCAGTGAAGTTAGGAGGAGCGTGACTCTTAAAAAAAACAGAAACTTGAAAAAATAAGTGAACATGCTAAATGCATGGTAATACTTGTATCATTGAAGCTGGCGATTTTGTTCAGCAAACATAATTGCAGAGTAAAATTTTGAGAATCTGCAACACCCTTAATTCACATGCCTGTGTCATCATATGATTAACTTATTAATTTTCTGAAAAACAATTTCACATCCACAGAATAAATTTTAGGGCACACATTTCTGTTTGGTTTTGAGTGGATAAATCACACTTCTTTATTGCAAAACTGAAGTGATGGCTGAAGGATGTGGAGAGAGAGGAGATTTTAGTTTTTGCTGAAGTAGCTGAGCAGATTCTGTATTTTTGTTTAAATTAATGTTTGTTTCAATACTGCTGGCTGGTCTGGGGAAGAGGCAACACAGTAAGTACCAGTACCACAGTAGAAATGATTGAACTGCAGCATAAGTAGCAGATGTGGTAACTTTAGGCGAACATTACCATTATTTGTATAAACTTTTTCCGGAAATGGCAGAAATGTGACATATTTTAATATCCTTGATGTTAACCTTTACCACCTGCTCTGTGTGATTATATTCCCCAAGGAGCCTCCCTTTTTTCTGAGATTGCATTAATGTTCTAATTAGTAAAATATGAGTGTTTAAAGTCAGTAGGCTTCATGGCACAGAATGTATGTTGTGGGATTTCCCCTGATATAGCTCAGCCAAGACATCTGGTGGGAGGTGTCAGCGGCAATAAGGTGTCATTATTTTCTTCCCTCTTCCATCATCCTTCCCCCACCCCCCTATTTTCACCTCATGACCTGAGGACACTGATTCTTGCTGCGTTGTGATTCCATATGTGTTGGCAACCCTCCAATAACTCACCAAAATAACTTCTCCAGCGCTGAGCCCAGACAGATCACTTGATATGGCAAATTGGCTTTGGCGAATGTTGGTTGAGCAGATTTAAAATAAACCTACATGTTTTGTTAAGATCAGCCTGAAAGGGGTTATCTCAGTACTATCCAAAGCTTCTCAGGTGAAATAGGGTTATGCAATCCCACTAATGTGTTGATCATGATGCAACTCCATGCAAGGCACTATAGCAGTGAAGAACAGAAAAGCCTGGGAATCAATTCCCTTGAACAACAATATCCTTGATATGTCTCTTGGTCTCTCAATCCAGATGGCATCAGGGTGGCACAGTGGCACAGTGCCTCACAGCACCAGAGACCTGGGTTTGATTCCACCTTTGGGCGATTGACTGGGTGGAGTTTGCACATTCTGCTTTTTTACTCTGCATGATAGTGATCAAGGGTTTGAAAAGTTCTATCAAAGGAGTTTTGGTGAATTTTGATAGTGCATCTTGTAGCTTGTACAAACTGCTGCTACGCTGTGTTGGTGGTGGATGGAGTGGCTGCTCATGAATATTATTGTTTTTTCATAGAATCCCTACAGTGTGGAAAAAGGCCATTTGGCCCAACAAGTCCACACTGACCCTCCAAAGAGTAACCCACCCAGACCCATTCCCCTATGCTATTACTCTACATTTACTCCTGACTAATGCATTTAACCTGTACATCCCTGAATGCTATGGGCAATCTAGCATGACAATTCACCTAACCTGCACATCTTGGATTGTGAGAGGAAACCCACACAGACACAAGACAAATGTGCAAACTCCACACAAACAGTTGCCCGAGACTCGAATCAAACCTGGGTCTCTGGCACTGTGAGGTAACATTGCTAACCACTGAGCCATCATCTACCCTGGATGTGGTGCTAATCAAGTGCACTGCTTTGTCCTGAATAGTATTAAGCATCTCAGGTGTTGTTGGAGCTGCAGGCATCTAGGCAAGTAGGGTCATTATATCACACTCCTGATTCGTGTCATCTAGTTGATGGACAGGCTTTTGGATGTCAGGAGGTGAGTTACTTGCTGCAAGATCTGACCTGATCTTGCAGCCACAATATTTATGTGGCTTGTCCAGTTCAATTTCTGGTCAAGACAACTCCAATATGCTGATGGTGGAGAATTCAGTGATGGTAATACCATTGAATATCAAGAGGCAATGGATGGATTCTCTCTTGTTCAAATCACAGAGTTTTTAAAGATTCGAAAGAGGCACTTCAGCCATTGTGTCCTTGCAATGTTTCTATTCTAACCTCATTTTCCAACACTTAGACTGTCGCCGTGTATATAAATATCTTGAGGCTTCCTGCGTCTACCACCCTTTTCAGCAGTGAGTTCCCAATACTCGTAACCTCCTGGGTTTTGATCAAATAGCCTCCAAACTTCCTGTTCCTTACCTTAAAACTGTGTTCCCGGGTTACTGACCTCTCCACTAAGGGGAAACAATTCTCTATATCTCTGTCTCTGCCCCTCAGAGCTTTGTACACAACAATCAGATTCCTCCTCAGGTGAAGATGGTCATTATTGCCACTATGTGGTATTATTGCTACTTGTCATTAGTCAACCCAATATTGTCCAGGTTCTGCTGAATTTGGACACTGACTGCTTCAGTATCTGAGGAGTTGTGCTGAATAATGTACAATTAAAATAATACATCCATATCCCTGGTCTAGTAGTTGATATGAAGGTTATTGATGAAGCTACTGAAGATGGTTGGCTCCAGGACACTACCCTGAGGAACTCCTACAGAGATGTCCTGAAGCTGAGATGATTGAATTTCTATCACCAGAACCATCTTCCATTAGGCTTGTTATGACTCCAACCAGGAGTCAACCAGAAGAGGTTTCCCCTGATTCCCAGTGATTCAAGCTTTGTTGGTAATCTTCGGCACTACATTCTATCACATCCAGTCTTGATGTCAATGACAGCCACATTTACCTTTCCTCTAGAGAACTCATCTCTTTTGGCAAGGTTTGAACCAAGGCTGTAATGAGGTCCATTGAGTCCACACTGACACTCCAAAGAGTATCCCACCCAAACTGAACCCCACCTATCTCTGTAACTCTATCTTTCCCATGGCTTATGCATCTATCCTGCACCACCTTGGACACGATACGCAATTTAGTGCAGCCAGTCCACATAATCTGCACATCTTTGGACAGTGGGAGGAAACTGGAGCACCGGAGGAAACCCATGCAGACATGGGGAGAATGTGCATACTCCATACAGATGGTAACCTGAGGGTGGAATCGAAACCGGGTTCCTGATGCTGTGAGGCAGTAGTGTCACCCCAATTTGCAGTATCTGAAAGAAAATGATACAAGCTAAGGCTGTGGAGGGGAAGCAGTGAAAATAATTGGTACGTATAAAGCAGCTGCAACTAGTAAATCAGAACTGAATGAGAAGTCATCATCTTTAATGGTTTCAACCTTGCCACTAACCAAGGCCTCAGCAAAAGATTTCCCAAACATTGCCATCACCTTCTCTGCTATAGTAATTGGGACACAAAGGCATGCTGGATCACCCCTGCTGCCCCTGATGTTGCACTACATTGTCCAGCTAGAGTGATGGACATGCGTGTTGTGAAATCTGTTTGACTGATGAGGCTGCTGCGGTTAATTAGCTGGTGTCATGGGCAAGCTGAGAGAAGTGAGTGTGCTGCTTATCGTAGGATTAAATCTGAGGGTGAGATGAAATATATGAACAAAACGCAGGATGCTGAAAATCATTGGCTGGTTTGTCAGCATCTGTGGAGGGAGAAACAGTTAATGTTTTATGTTGAAGACTTCCAGTACAGCATCCAAAAACCTTGGACCTCACACTGTCCCAACCTTTGGCATATTTCACTGTTCACAAGTTCATTTCAGTCCCTGCTCAACAACTCCAGCAACAATGGCCTTTAATGGAGACCTCTCCTTTAAAAAGTACAAGCCAGCTTTAAGTAGGTGTTTGGAAGTTATGACATTGGACCCTCTTCTGATGCATGCAGCAAATGAACAGTGTGATTAGCATTGGCTTCACACCATCAGTCATATCAGCGGATAGCATTAACTGAATGTAGTGCCTGTATTATGTTGAACAAACATGGGTTAATTGCAGATTGCGATTCTAAATAAGGAAAATAATTTGCAGGTTTGGCATCTACATACCTTAGCAATGTTCAGCAAGAAGTATGAAAATGTTGACCCACTGAATTGTCTTCTGGGAAAGCACTTTGGCTGGTACATTCCAGACAGCCAGCATGAAACATCCTGACCTCCCACACACACCACAAAAAAAACATGAGATGTAAGAAAACTGACTTGCAAAGGATTGCCCTGAAGCAGAAACTTTGGTGTGCGTACTAAATAATTATCACGGTAGCCAGTTGCTGCCAACTGCAGGAAGTAATCTCTGTCTCAGTATTCCCAAAGGGTGGCAATAATCGTTGCAAAGAATACTTTTTTCTCCTCAGAACTGAGAAACAAACTTTGTTGAAAAGTCTGATAAAAAAGCAGGTAAATCAGAAATGCATGAGCAGAGGCTGCCTCCACCTTGAACTTTAAAAGCTTTCGATGGAAAACAGGAACCTGAGCCTGAACAAAGTGTGATGTGATCGCTGCATTTTCCCATGTTTTTGCTCCTCAGTCAAAGATCTCTTGCCATTTTGTTTTAATAGAGGGAAAGTCATAAGCTGGTAAATAAAGAAGCAGAAAAGGCATGGGGAGGAATTTGGGCACAGGAACTTGGCCTTATGCCTGACTTTTGGGGTCCAAAATGTCAACAGTAATGGGGTTTGAGCCACCCTGTCATCAAGCCTGCTGGGAAGAGCCATCACTAAATGTTAATGTGCCAATGCTATTGCCTAGCCCTCGAGTAATTTTAGAGGGAAAGAACCAGAGGATGGAATTAGGTACATGCGTTCCTAACAGAATATTTGGGGCTTAGGAGTCCCATTAGTGTGTTTGAAAAGTGACACTGCATGGCTAATTTTAAGAATCCCAGTTCTGGTGCCTTCAGCATAATTAGGATGTAGACAACAAAAGCCTGTGGAAAATGGTATAACTTCGGCTCGGGAAGGAATAATAGCGGAAAGTTGGAAGGAGACTAAAACCAAAGCGAAACACGGCATATGTTAGAAATCAAAAATAAAAGCAGAAAATGCTGGAATGACAGAGCATGTCTGGCAGCATCTGTGGAGAGAGAAACAGAGAGTGAAATTTTCTGGTTAACTTACCAGTGAATTCAAAGACAAGGGGCTCATACAATACAGCATATGGTCTGCCCAAATCTCACTCTCCTTGACCTGCCCCCATTTTGCTGTGGGAGATGGAGTTGTCTAGTGGCCCCTGTCCTGCAAATTTAGTGGCCCCTATCCTGATGCTATTTAAGTGCCTCATTTCACCTTATTTACTAGTGGCAGGGGAAGACCATTCCAAGTGCATATGTGGCAACTTTAGTTCTATAGACTAGTGATCAGCAAGCTGGGGATGGTGTACATGCTTTAAGGATCCATTGTCCCTATCAGAAGCACACTCCGAATGTCATACACACTTTAACACTCATACCCTAGCCTAACTAACACAGCCCCTCACTACTGTTACTGCCAGATCCCACTGATACATCAGAGTCACCTTTGTCCTGGCCTGCATAAACTCCTCTTCTTTGGCCATCACTCTAAAGATAAGAATGTAACACAAGAACATAAGAAATAGAAGTAGGAGTATGCCATCTGCCCTGTTGAATCTGTTTCACCATTCAATAAGATCATGGCTGATCTTTTTATGTACTCAGCTCTACTTACCTGCCCGCTCACTATAACCCTTTCATTGCTTTCCTGTTCAAAAACCAAGCATTATAGGAAGGATGTGGAAGCTTTGGAAAGACTTCAGAAGAGATTTACTAGGATGTTGCCAGGTATGGAGGGAAGGTCTTATGTGGAAGACTGAGGGACTTGATGTTGTTTTAGTTAGAGAGAAGAAGGTTGAGAGGTAACTTAATTGAGACATAGAAGATAATCAGAGGGTTATACAGGGAGGTCAGTGAGAGTCTTTTTCCTTGGATAATGATAGCTAGCACGAGGGGACATAGCCTTAAATTGAGGGGTGATAGAGATAGGACAGATGTCAGAGGTAGTTTCTTTACTCAGAGACCATAGGGGCGTGGAATACCTTGCTTGCAACAGTAGTAGACTCACCAACCTTATGAGCATTTAAATGGTCATTGGATAAACATATGGATGATAATGGAATAGTGTCGGATAGACAGGCTTTAGATTCACAGGTCGGCGCAACATCGAGGGCCAGAGGGCCTGTACTGCACTGCAGTGTTCTATGTACCTGCTGCACAAGCAAACCAATTTTCTGTGATTCATGCTGGGTGCTGTTCGGTTTACAGAGGGGCTGGCCATCTCACTGTAGCCAATTAACAGCCCCACTGAGTGTGAAATGGCAATGGAGGATTTGGTATCAGTGGACAATCATTCTATAGCAACTCTTTTTGCAATGGATGGCAATCCCCACCATTTGAAAAATCCTTTCCAAAGGGAATGTTTCAGTACGACGACCTTTCTTCATAAATTTCAGACCTTTTGTTTCTATTCTCTGAAGAAAGACCTTGAAAATTAATTCTGTTTCTCTTCGCAGATGCTGCCAGGCCTGAAAAGGACCCGTACAGTATTTCTGTTTCCATTTCAAAGCTCAAAAAAAAGTTAATACAGTAATTTTAGAAAAAAATGGAGAAACAGGGACAAATGACAATATTTAAAAATTGAAGATTAAAAGTCAAAGATTCAAGAAACATGTTAGAAATGTCTTTCCAGGGAACAGTATTCACATTGTAGGTATGGTGTCTGCTGGCTGCACTATGTTGCTTGCAATCACAAGATTGTAATTAGCAATGTCTACACCAGAGGGCTCATTTTCCATTGCATGCTCACAGTAAAACTCTTCATTAACTGAAATCACACAGCGAAGGTTCTCACTCGTGCTGAGTCTTGATTTTCTAACCATGATTTAATTGCTTGAAACATCATGGGCGGATTGCATCTGAATTTTTGATACCTGCTTGTGGTGGGTAAATTTGAGCAAGCAGTTGGAAAACTTGTCCTCCTTAAGCTGAAAGAAAAATGACTGACCTATAGACTGTTTTCAGCTATGTATATTATTTTCTCTCGGAATGTACATATGTGTATGCAACATTGCTTCCCAACGTGTGAGGGGCCAACTGCACATTAAATCAGCTAGTTGTGAACAGTGAAGAGTCCAGAAAAATGCTAGATCCCAGGCCAAGCTACAAGTTTCCATTAGGGCCTCCAAATGTTCCTTATCCCTGACCTCTTTGATGTAGATGGATGAGCCCAGTGCACAGGATGCTTCAGCAGTGAAAGTGGGGCCCATTTAGGGAACTTTGCTAGATTTCTTGACAGTAATTTGCTCTCCTAGTCTTTGAAATGGGACACAAGGTGCCAGGCAAATGGTCAGTGATGCTGACGGTGCAAAGAGATTTTTCTCACTCGGGCAGGAGACTAAAATGCTCCCCAGTAACTTGAATGCTGGTCACTGTCATTTAAATCATGTGACGTCCCCTGGACCCTGCATATGTGGGTTGTGGGGGAGAATGCGGGATAGAGGCTGGTTAAAAATGACAGTCACAGTCACCTATTCTGTTCTATCACACATTCGCTGCACATCTCCTGACAGAACAGCTTTTAGGATATTCAGGACTGTTATTGCCTTTTTACTCTTTTCCTCACCTCCTCCTCCACAGTGATTTATCTGTACTTCAGCCTAAAGTATAGTGGGTCACTTTGATAATGCAACAAACGTCTCCATTATCCTGCACCTGGAAGCTGACAAATTCATTACACCAATGAACGCCACCAGTGACTTGACAGAATTATTACGCATATGGGTGCATTCAGGACATGTGTTTAGCAGGAAGTAGAATCCAGAGCCAGAGAGGTGTGAGGCAGAAACCATTATAAATGTTAATCTTTCCAGGTCACTAACAGGAAACAATTTGATGGGTGACGTCCAATATCTGCTTCCAGATGCACTCCTTTTAGTGAAAAAACAAAAACAAAACAAACACTCCTTTCTGACACCCCATGTATTATGCTGTTTGGCAGGCTCTGGCAATTCAGCAGAATCTGATCTACTGGCACCTATTAAATGATTTTATAAGAATTTAACTTAAGCAAACTCAAATATTTAAGAGTCACCTTCTTGAACTTTGCATTTTTTTCACTTAATTGTGTCGTACATTTGTGCTGGGTTTCGGAGCTGCTTTTAACAGCAATATTAACTTGAACTTCTCCTTTAATGAATGCCAAACCATGTCTTAATTGGAAAGTCCTTTTTTTCCCGTAAGTGACCTCCATCTTATGTTGCATCAAATGCTGAATTTATTAGAATCCAGGTTTTGTCAACCTGCAGGCAGCAATTCTTATACACAAACACACATGATGCACACATATATGCAATATATTTAACAAACATTTAAGTATAAAGTATATGTTCAATCCATATTGCATCGCTCAATTTCCTGCTGCCTGTCATTGCAGACATTTGTAATGGTTTTCTCAGGATTCTATGTGTCTGTGAAGGTCTCTTTGCCAAAATATAACTTTACAGTCATTAGATTATCTGTACTGCACCATAACAGTAAGTCCCGAGGCTGCAGATGGACTGATTCTTCTACAGTGCAGAGCATGTTTATACAATGTAGAGAAAGGAAATTAATTTATCCACGACAAATTAATGCTTTGATGATAAAGCAGCTGACTGGGATTAAGTAGTTTGTATTGTTTTCCTCATTAGTCTGGCTTTCCTTAAGGGGAGGCAATTTGTGTTTTTCTCTGATACTTGTTGAGCCTTTTAAAAAAAGTCAAAGTTTCAAAGTTAATTTTTTTTACATTTAGTCATTAACTAAAAAAGAGATGGCCAGCATTCTTGTTTCATCTTGCATTTAAAATAATCAGTAATTTTAGTGTAGTTGACTTTATGTGGACCAGTCAGCAATGTGAATCAGCATGCAAAATAGAAGTTGAGAGCCAATAAATTATTTACTCAGTCAACCAGAGATCTTGACAATAGTGATTATTGTACCATTGAAGTTACCTGTGTGACGCCCTGTGACATGAAACTGAATCACCAGAATATTAAAAGTAGTGCTATCACATTTTTTTCAATTTCTACAGAATCCCCACACTATGACACAGACAAGTTTATCATGTAAATACCATTTTTTCAAAAGTGGAATACGTTAGCTAATTTACATAAAGGACAGAAAAATAAAGGAGAAATGCTAGAATTCTAAAACAGAAGTACTAAATGCTTGAAATACAGCACCTTAAGAAATCTAATCTAAAACACACATGCTTGTTGAAAATTATGAGCATTCATTCAATACTGCAAAAGGAGAATGTGACAAGCTTGGTCTTTTACAGGCAAAGGGTGATTAATTTGAGTATATACAGGAACTTCTGGATTTAAATGTCTCCTGTTGTGGTGGAAAGAAATCATAGAACAGACACTTATAGACAAGAGCAACTAATAACCTCTATTACAAAAAGAAGACAATGTAAATTCTGGAAATCTGCAATAAAATAAGAAGATGCTCAAATTACTCAGCAAGTACTCTGGCAAAAATATAAATGTTTGAGGTCAATGACTTTCCATCAGAATTTACAAAAATATTGAATCTCTATTAATAGATAAAAAGCAATATGAAATAACATACTACTGGGATTTGCGTTCAGTCTAGATTATCTTTCTTGCAGGTGGTTTTGAACTGAATTTAAGGTTCTCTAACAAATATTAAAATAGAGTTCACTTCCTGAATGGCAGATTTTCGCATGTTTTGTCTTCTTGCAATCAATAGTTTTGTTTTTCAAGAAGGGCATGATTGTGAATTGTTTTGAGAACAAGCAACAGAAGTGGACCAAAGAAGTATTCTGAAGACAGTGGAATCTGTTGGGGCATTAAGCTTCTAAGTGATTTATTGTTTGAGCATTTTATGATCCTCAAGAGTAAAATTGCACATGGAGTTTAACCATTGCTAGAATCACGAGAGAGGATGATTACTTTATTAGAATATGTAATAGATACCTCAGCAAGAGACAGTGAGGTGCCAGTCATGCATCCACCTTCAGGGAGACTCAAACCTTTGAACTTACGTTTTTAAATGATCATAGAATCCCTATTGCCTGGAAGCAGGCCAAACAGCCCATTAAGTCGGCACTGACCCTCCCAAGAGCATCCCACCCAGATCCATTCCTCTACCTTATCCCAGTAACCCTGTATTCCCATGGCCAATCCACCTAACCTATACATTTTGGATTGTGGGTACCAGCACCAGGAGGGAACCCATACAGACACGGGGATAGCGTGTAAACCCCACACAGGCAGCCTCCCAAGAGTCGAATTGAACATGGGTCCCTGGCACTGTGAGGCAGCAGTGCTAATCACTGAGCCACCCTGCCATTCACTGCAGAATAAACTGCAGAATGTTATGATCATGCCTTTGTGGATGTGTCTTAATGGTGATATGCAAAGGGACTTACAGCTGAAATAAAAGTTATATGGTTATGGTAAGTCAGCCAGTACATTAAGCATAATTACATTTCTCCCAGTATAGTTTGTCCCTGTGACTAGAAGAGATTTGATAAAAGAAAGAGTTGCATTTATACAGCATTTTCCATAACCACTGGCCATTGCAAGATGCTTTACAGCCAATGAAGTCCTTTTGAAGTTTTGTCACTGCAATGACGGAAGGGCAGTAGTCACCTTGCCAACAGCAAACTCCCAATGTGATAATTGCCAGACAAACCTCTTTAATAAATAAAAACAGAAAACGCTGGTGAAATTCAGCAGGTTAGGTAGCATCTATGAGAGGAAGAGGTTTGAGTCTTCTTAAATTGTTTCATTTTGTTAAAGAAAAATTGTTAAAAGTGAGAACAAGCTCACCCCCAGGTGGAGGAGAGTGGTAGTAGTTGGAGATTGTTCAGGCTTCTTTTCAAGAAGGAAGTGGCGACCCTTCGGACCATGCTGACCGTTGGCATTTAGGGAGATTACATATCCGTGCTGATGAGGAGGCAGCTCAGGCCAGAAAACTGGAAACTGTGAAATGGACGTAAAACAACAGAAGACTGTTGGATGTAAATAAGTGGCCAAAATAGAGACAAGGTAGGAAGAAATAAGTTCAGTGGAGCAGGAACAGACTGAAATGATGGGTATACCAGGGGTAATGGGAAAGAATAGATTGAAATGGACTGTAATAGTGAATGTTTGCATACTTGGAGTCATTGTAATGTATATATATTGTAGTGTACTAATGGAGAAAAGGTAAAGATTTTTAAAAATGAAACCATCTTTGCATATTGATGGTACTTTTTTAAGAGGGGAGATATGGCTATGGCTTTAAGAGGTGCATTTTGTCCTTATTTTTAATGAAGAAAAGTTGAGACAGAGGTCACAAGCAATCTACCTCAAAGCCAATGAAGTAAACAACTGGTGAGACCTTGGTTTTGTTTTAAATTGGAAAAATAGAAGCAGCCTGAAAGGATGGGGTGAAGCTCCTGCAGAACCAGGATTTTTAATTTTAGCTTTCAACAGTTGTTGTGATCTTGAAGCTGGATGTGGAAACTCTTATTCCTCTCGCTATTACAGATAAAAGCTGGCGCTCTCTTCCAGCTGCTAAAATTGCATGTGAGGCAATCTATTTTATTGAATTTGCCTTTGCCAAGGCTGTATTTTTGGGATATTATGATGTAGGAACAGTTATATATATATTAGTTTGCTAAGCATTTGAATACAGTCACAATTAAGCCAATTCTTTTATTTTAGTTTTATTTTGCCTGTATTTTAACTATAGTGTAAAAGTAAAATATGGTTTGCTTAACTGAGTAGTTTGAGACATTAAATCAGTCAACGAAATGAAATGTGACAAGTGAGAATGTGTCATCAAGGAGTTCTAGCAAAACTGGAGTAAATTGAAATCAAGGGAACAATCACCATTGGTTGGAGCCATAACTGGCACATAGGAAGATGGTTGTGGTTGTTGGAGGTCAGTCTTCTCAGTTGCAGGATCTCTGCAGGAATTCCTCATAGTAGGGTCGAGGCCCAACCATCTTCAGCTGCTTCATCAATGATCTTCCCTTCATCATAAGGTCAGAAGTGGGGATGTTTGCTGCTGATCACACAATGTTCATCACCATTCATGACATCTCAGATATTGAAGCAGTTCAAGCTCAAATGCAACAAGAGCTGCACAATATCCAGGTTGAGGCTGACAAGTTTATTTTATTCATTCATGGGATGAGGCTGTCACTGACTCGGCTAGCATTCCTTACCCATTCCTAATTGCACAGAAGGCAGTTCAAAGTCAATCACCTTGCTGTGGGTCTGGAGTTACATGTAGGCCAGACCGGATAAGGATGACAGTTTCCGTCCCTAAAGGACATTAGTGAACCAGATGGGTTTTTCTAACAATCGACAATAGTTCATGGTCATTATTAGATTCTTAATTCCACATTTTTGATTGAATTCAAACTCCACCATCTGCCGAGGTGGGATTCAAACCAGGTCCCCAGAATATTACCTGAATCTCTAGATTAACAGTCCATTGATAATATCACTAGGTCATTGTTATGGACCAGACCAAATCTCCTCAAAACATGTCAAGGAAATAGCTTAGACCTTAACCTTTTCTTATTTTTAAAGTAAACTACCAGGCATAACATTCCGGATACAATTTGATTGCGTAAACCATCAGCATGAGGCAAAACACACTTTATTCATACACCATAGTTAAAATACCGACAAAATATTGGTTTTACTCTACCTATATTGAAATACTTAACAATAATAAATTACTGATTAGCTGTTCTAATATAGACTCAGAAACACACCCTCATGGAGTCATAGAGATACATAGACGTAGAACATAGAACATTACAGTGCAGTACAGGCCCTTCAGCCCTCGATGTTGCGCCACCCTGTGAAACCAATTTGAAGCCCATATAACCTACACTGTTCCATTCTTGTCCATAAGCCTATCCAATGATCATTCAAATGCCCATAAAGTTGGCGAGTCTACAACTGTTGTGGGCAGTGTGTTCCATGCCTCTACTACTCTCTGAGTAAGAGCTGAAAATGTGTTGCTGGAAAAGCGCAGCAGGTCAGGCAGCATCCAAGGAGCAGGAGAATCGATGTTTCGGGCATGAGCCCTTCTTCAGGAATGAGGAAAGTGTGTCCAGCAGGCTAAGGTAAAAGATAGGGAGGAGGGACTTTGGGGGAGGGGCGTTGGAAGTGCGATATGGTGGAAGGAGGTCAAAGTGAGGGTGATAGGCCGGAGTGGGGGTGGGGGCGGAGAGGTCAGAAAGAAGATTGCAGGTTAGGAAGGTGATGCTGAGTTCGAGGGTTGGGACTGAGACAAGGTGGGGGGAGGGGAAATGAGGAAACTGGAAAAATCTGAGCTCATCCCTTGTGGTTGGAGGGTTCCTAGGCAGAAGATGAGGCACTCTTCCTCCAGCCGTCGTGTTGCTATGGTCTGGCGATGGAGGAGTCCAAGGACCTGCATGTCCTTGGTGGAGTGGGAGGGGGAGTTGAAGTGTTGAGCCACGGGGTGGTTGGGTTGGTTGGTCCGGGTGTCCCAGAGGTGTTCTCTGAAACGTTCCGCAAGTAGGCGGCCTGTCTCCCCAATATAGAGGAGGCCACATCAGGTGCAGCGGATACAGTAAATGATGTGTGTGGAGGTGCAGGTGAATTTGTGGCGGATATGGAAGTATCCCTTGGGGCCTTGGAGGGAAGTAGGGGGGAGGTGTGGGTGCAAGTTTTGAAGAGAGACAGAGAGAGAGAGAGAGATCACAATGCCAGGGACCCATGTTCCATTCCAAGCATGGGTGACTGTGTGGAGTTTGCATGTTCTCTCTGTATCTGTGTGCATTTTCACCAGGTGCTCTGGTTACCTCCGACAGTCCAAAAGTATGCAGGTCAGGTGGATTGGTCATGCAAAATTTCCCAGTAGTGTCTAGGGATATTTAGGCTAAAGTGGGTTAGCGTGGTAATTGTGGGGATAAGGTGAGAGGCTGGGTTTGGTTATAAATGTCGGTGCAGACTCAATGGGCTGAATGGCCTCTTTCTGCACTGTAGGGATTCTATGATTCTAAGAAAAATTTCCTCATTATCTCTTATCCCTAAAATTGGTGCCCTTTAATTCTCAGACTATGCCCTCAGGTCCTAGACTCTCTCATGAGGAGAAACATCCTCTCAGCATTTATTAATCTGTCAAGCATCTTAAGAATCTTAAATGTTTAAAGGAGATCACCTCTCATTCTTCTAAACTTCAATGATTAGAGTCCCAACCTGTCTAGCCTTTGCTCATAAGACAATCCTTTCATACACTGTCATCCCAGTGCCAAAAAAATCAAATGAACCAGGGATCGTCCTAGTGAACCTCCTCTTATCTGTCTGCAATTAAATTATGTCCTTCTTTAAATAAAGGGACCAAAAACTGCTCACAGTACTCCAGGTATGGTCTCAGCAGCACTTTGTACAGTTGCAGTAAGATGTCCCTACTCTTATACTCCAACCCCCGTGAAATAAAGGCCAACATTCCATTAACTTTTCAGATTACTTGTGGCACTTGTGTTGCTAATTTTCTGTGTTTAGTACACAAGTGCCCCCAAGTCTCTTTGTGTTGCAGCTTTTCTCCATTTAAATAATACTCTGTTCTTTTGTTCTCCCTTTCAGAATGAACAATTTCACATTTTCCCACATTATACCTCATTTACCAACATATTTCCCACTTAGATTCAATCAATAACTCTCTGTTTGTATCCCACTCGCAACTTGCCTTTCCAACTATTTTTTTGTTGCCTGCAAATTTGGCTGAGGCACATTTTCTTCCTTCCTCCAAGTCATCATTATATTTTGTAAACAGTTGCAGTCTCAGCTCTGATCCCTTTTGGAATGTCATTGGTTAAATATTGCCAACTCAAAGAAAGAATCCCTTATTCCCATTTATTGTTTCCTGCCCATTAGCCAATTCTCTATCAATGCTAATGTACTACCTGCAAAACCATGGGGTCTTAACCATTTGTGAGGAATCTTGTTGAGTGTCTTCTGAAGTCCATATACAACACTTCTACTGGTTCCACCCTGTCCACGTTGGTTGAAATTTCCTCCAAAAGCTCTAACAAATTAGTCAGACATGATTTCTCTTTCATGAAGCCATGCTGACGCTGGTTGATGAATTGATGATTTTCCACATGCGGTGCTATTACTTCCTTAATGATTGATTCTAGTACTTTTCCAAAAATTGTTGTAAGGCCTCCCTCCCTTTTGAATAGAGGTGTCACATTGGCAGTTTTCCAATCCTCCAGTACTTCTCCAGACTCCAAGAACGTTTTGGAAAATTGCAATCAATGCACCCCAGTATCTTGATAGCTATTTCTTTGAGGACCTTTGGATGTAAGCCATCAGGGCCAAGGGACATAGCCTGCCTTTAGCCCCATTCGTTTATCTACTAATACTCCCAAGGAACGGTGATAGTACTTACTGCCTCTGCCATATTCTTCAGTACTAATTGGCTGTTTGAAGTATCTTCAACCTTAAAATTGATGCAAATTATCTGTTTAAATCTTCTGCCATGTTCTTGTTCCCGAAATGATTTTCCCAGATTACAATAGACAATACACAATAAGTACAGCACCACCATTCATTATGATCATGGCTGATCATGCACAATCACTATCCTGTTCCTGTCTTATCTCCATAATCCTTGATTCTATTATTTCTAAGAGTCCTATCCATCTCTTTCTTGAAAGTATCCAGAGATTTGGCCTCCACTTCTTTCTGGGGCAAAGCATTGCATATATTAACCACTCTCTGGGTGAAGAAGTTTCTCCTCAACTCTGTTCTAAATGGCCTACCCTTTATTTTTAAATTGTGTTTTCTGGTTCAGGGAAGCACGCTTCCTGCCTCCAGAGTGTCCAATCCATTAATAATTTTATACGTCTCAAACAGATCCCCTCTCATCCTTCTAAACTCAAGTGATTACAAGCCCAGTCACTCCAATCTTTCAACATATGATAGTCCAACCATTCCAGGAATTGACCTCGTGAACCTACACTGCACTCCCTCAATAGCTAGAATGTCCTTCCTCAAATTTGGAGACCAAAATTGCACACATACTCCCGGTGCGATCTCACCAGGGCCCTGTACAGCTGCAGAAGGACCTCTTTGCTCCTATACTCAATTCCTCTTGTTATGAAGGCCAGCATGCCATTAGCTTTCTTCACTGCCTGCTCTACTTGCATGTTTGCTTTCATTGACTGATGTACAAGAACACCTAGATTAGATTAGATTGGAAACAAGCCCTTTGGCCCAACAAGTCCACACCAACACTCTGAAGAGTAACCCATCCAGACACATTTCCCTCTGACTAATGCATCTAACATTATGTTATAATATATTGCCCATAATGCATCTAACATTATGGGCAATTTAGCATGGCCAATTTACCTGACCTGCACATCTTTGGACTGTGGGAGGAAACCAGGGCACCTGGAGGAAACCCACACAGACGCAGGGAGAATGTGCAGCCTCCACATAGACAGTCATCTGAGGCTGGAATTGAACCTGGGACCCTGGTGCTATTAGGTAGCAGTGATAACCACTGAGCCACTGTGCCTAGATCTCACTGTACTTCCCCTTTACCTAACTTGACTTCATTTAGATAGTAATCTGCCTTCCTGGTCTTGCCACCAAAGTGGATAACCACATACTTATTCACATTAAACTGCATCTGCCATCCATCCATCCACTCACATAGCCTGTCCAAGTCACCCTGCATTCTCATAACATCCTCCTCACATTTCACCCTGCCACCCAGCTTTGTGTCATCAGCAAATTTGCTAATACTACTTTCAATACCTTCATCTATATCATTAATGTATATTGTGAACAGCTGCGGTCCCAGCGCCGAACCTTGTGGTACCCCACTGGTCACTGCCTGCCATTCCAAAAGGGACCTGTTTATCACTACTCTTTGCTTCCTGTCAGTCAACCAATTTTCAATCCAAGTCAAAACCTTGCCCCAATACTATGTGCCCTAATTTTTCTCACTAATCTCCTTATCAAAGGCTTTCTGAAAGACCAGGTACACTACATCCACTGGCTGTCCCTTGTCTATCTTCATAGTTACATCCTTTCGTAAATCTATGCTCTGACCTATCCTGTTACTGCTATCCAAATGAGTCGTAGGTTCATGTTTTATAATTGAGTCCAGCATCTTTCCCACCACTGACATCAGGCTAACTGGTCTATAATTCCCTATTTTCTCTCTCCATCCTTTCTTGAAAAGTGGGACAACATTAGCCACCCTCCAATCCGCAGGAACTGATCCTGAATCGATAGAGCATTGGAAAATAATCACCAATGCATCCATGATTTCTAGAGCCACCTCCTTCAGTGCCCTGGGATGCAGACCATCAGGTCCTGGGGACTTATCAGCCTTCAGACCTTAAAGTCTATCCAACACCTTTTCCTGCCTAATATAAATTCCCTTCAGTTCATCCATTACCCTAGGTCTTTCAGCCACTATTACATCTGGGAGATTGCTTCTGTCTTCCCCAGTGAAGATAGATCCAAAGTACCATTTCAACTCTTCTGCCATTTTCTTGTTCCCCATAATAAATTCACCCATTTCTGTCTTCAAGGGCCCAATTTTAGTCTTAACCTTTTTTTTCTTTTCACATATCTAAAAAAGCTTTTACTATCCTCCTTTATATTTTTGGCCAGTTTGCCTTCGCACCTCAATTTTTTTCCACATATTGCCCTTTTAGTTATGCCCTGTTGCTCTTTAAAAGTTTCCCGTTCATCTTTGCTATGTTATACTTCTCTTTTATCTTTATACAGTCCTTAACTTCCCTCATCAGCCACTGCCGCCCCTGCCTCCCCTTAGGATCTTTCTTCCTCTTTGGAATGAACTGATCCTGCACCTTCTGCATTATAGCCAGAAATACCTGCCATTGCTGTTCCACAGCCATTCCTGCTAGGGTTTTGAACCATTGAACTTCGGCCAGCTCCTCCCTCATAGCTGCATAGTGTCCTTTGTCCAACTGCAATACTGACTCTTCCAAATCTCCCTTCTCCCTCTCAAATTGCAGGTTAAAACTTATCATATTATGGTCGCTACCTCCTAATGGCTCATTTACTTCGAGGTCCCTGATCAAATCCGGTTTGTTGCACAACACCAGATCCAGAATTGCCTTCTCCCTGGATTCCTGAAGAAGGGCTTATGCCCGAAACGTCGATTCTCCTGTTCCCTGGATGCTGCCTGACCTGCTGCGCTTTTCCAGCAACACATTTTCAGCAGCTTCTCCCTGGTAGGCTCCAGTACAAGCTGTACAAGATTAAATTTCTATGGGGCCTATGTTCACGTGAGGAGATATGGAGACAAGGGCAAATGGTCAAGAAGATTTGTCCAGAAATGAGTTGTACATCTTCCTCACTTATAAACAAAATTCTACAATCTTTTCATTTCAATATTTTTAAAATTTAAATCAAATTTTCAAAGCATCCTGATACTATTGACCTCACATTCTTTGGATTATTGTTAAAAATCACACAACACCAGGTTATAGTCTGATGGGTTTATTAGAAGCACCTGCTTTTGGAGATCTGCTCCATCATTAGGTGGTCGTGGAGTATACGATTGTAGGACACAGAATCTATAGCAAAGTACAGTGCGATGTAACTGAAATTAAATATTGAAAAAGACCAGGATTGTTTGTTAAGTCTCTCAACTTTTAGAAAGGGCATGTCGGTTTCAGTTGTTTACATATGTAAATTCCAGAACTTTCTTAAAGTTACATTCTCAAGTGAACTTTAACAATAGGTGCCATGTTGGCCGAGATAATGCATTGAAGGTGTCAGGTTCCCTGTGTGATGCTGTCTGTGCCCCAGTGTTCAGACTGATTCTTATCTAAAAAAGACATTTACAGAATCTTATATGGATTTAAGCAGTTTTGGAGCAAATTCAAATTCGCCCACAGAGAGAGAGAGAGAGAGTGTGTGTGTGTGTGTGAGGGGGTATAAGTCTGTGAGAGGGTGCTTGTGTGAGTGTGGGAGTGTATATATGAGTGTATGAGAGAGGGTCTGTGTGAATGAATGGGCCTGTAGGAGTGTGTGTGTCTGTCTGTGAGTGTCTGTCTGTCTGTGAGTGTGTGTCTGTCTGTGTGTGCATCTGTGTGTGTAATGCAGTGGTGTCACCTGTAGTGTGACATGAACCCAAGGTCCCAGTTGAGGCTATCCTCGTGGGTACCAAACCTGGCTATCAGCCTCTGCTCGGCCACTTTGTGTTGTTGCCTGTCCTGAAGTCCGCTTTGGAGGATGGTCACCCAAAGGTCCAAGGTGGAATGCCCCAGACTGCTGAAGTGTTCTCTGACTGGGAGGGAACACTCCTGTCTGTTGATTGTTGTGCGGTATCCATTCATCCATTGCCGTAGCTTCTGCTCAGTCTCACCAAAATACCATGCCTCAGGGCATCCTTGCCTGCAACGTACGAGATAAACAACGTTGGCTGAGTCACATGAATATCTGCCACGTACATGGTGGGAGGTGTCCCCACGTATAATGGTGGTATCCGTGTCGACACTCTGACACGTTTTACAGCATCTACCATGACAAGGTTGTGTGGTGTTGTCCTGAATGCCGGGCAGTTTACTGGTGCAATGATCTGTGGTTTCGTTTGGTGATTGTTTAAAGGTGGGAAGTGCAGGTGTTGGGAAGGTCTTGGTGAGCTGCTTATTCTCATTGATAATGTGTTGCGGGTCGCGAAGAACATGGAGTAGTTTCTCAGCTCCTGGGAAGTACTAGACAATGAAGGGTACCCTATCGGTTGCAGCTCGTGTCTGTTGCCTGAGGAGGTCATTATGGTTTCTCACTGTGGCATGTCAGAACTGGCGGTGGATGAGTTGAGCATTATTCCCCGTTCTTATGAGGGCATCCTTGAGTATTTTCAAGTACCCGTCACATTCCTCCTCGTCTGAACAGATCTTGTGTATGCGTTGGGCTTGTCCATAGGGGATGGCTGTTTTAATATGTTTCAGGTGGAAGCTGGAGAAGTGTAGCATCGTGTAGTTATCCGTGGATTTGTGGTAGAGTGAGGTGTGGAGGTGCCCATCCTTGGTGGAGATGCATGTGTCCAAGAATGAGTCAGATACTAAAGAGTAGCCCATGGTGAGTTTGATGGTGGGATGAAACTCATTGATATCACTGTGTAGTTGTTTCAGTGACTGATATGATGGGATGTCTGGTGTGTTGGCTTTGTGTATCTTCGGAAAGCAGTAGAAGTTGCCTATGTGAGAAGTACGTGGGATGAGGTCACATAGGAAACTCTGAAGAACTGGAACAAAAGTTCTGAACAATGTGTTTAGTTCACAGGTGTGCCTTCCGAAGGGACCTGTGGTGAGGAGTCTCTGAAACAACTAACCATCTAACCTACACCGTTCCAATATTATTCATATGTAAGTCCAATGTCCATTTAAATGCTTTTAACATCGACGAGTTGACTACTGTTGCAGGCAGGTAATTCCACGCCCCTACTACTCTCTGAATGAAGAAACTACTCCTAAAATCACCCCTCAATTTAAAGCAATATCCCCTCGTGTTAGCCTTCACCATCTGAGGAAAAAGGCTCTCTCTGTCCACCCTCTAACCCTCTGATTATCTTATTCATCTCGATTAAGTCACCTCTCAAACTTCTTCTCTCCAACGAAAACAATCTCAGTACTCTCAGCCTTCCCTCATAAGACTTCCCTTCCATACCAGGCAACATCCAAGTAAATCTCCTCTGAACCCATTCCAAAGCTTCCACATCCTTCCCTATAATGCGGTGACCAGAACTGCACGCAACACTCCAGGTGTGGCCTTACCAGTGTCTTGTACAGCTGAAGCATGACCTTGTGGCTCAAAAACTCAATCCCCCTACCAATAAGTGCCAAAACACCATATGTCTTTGATGCATTATCTGGGCCAATATGGCACCTATTGTCAAAGTTCACTTGAGAATGTAATTTTAAGAAAGTTCTGGAATTTACGTATGAAAGAACTGAAACCATGTCCATTCTA
This sequence comes from Chiloscyllium plagiosum, assembly GCF_037043375.1. Classification (NCBI taxonomy): domain Eukaryota; kingdom Metazoa; phylum Chordata; class Chondrichthyes; order Orectolobiformes; family Hemiscylliidae; genus Chiloscyllium; species Chiloscyllium plagiosum. The sequence continues at coordinate 119,312,218 of NW_028270139.1, forward strand.
AAAGATGACAGACTTAACAAACAATCCAGATCTTTTTCAATATATAATTTCAGTTGCATCACACTGTAAAATTTTGCTATAAATTCTGTGTCCTACAATCTTATACTCCACAGCCACCTGATGACGGAGCGGTGCTCTGAAAGCTAGTGCTTCTAAATAAACCTTTTGGACTATAACCTGGTGTGGTGGGATTTTTAACTTTGTACACTCCAGTCCAATACTGGCACCTCCAAAATTTGGATTATTGAAAATCCAAGTATATAACCACAAAACGTTCTTGTCATCTTCGACAAGCCAATATGAATCAACTTTCATTAAGAAAGATGGTCTGCTCAGTAATTTGATCATCTGAATCTGAGAAAATATCTATGCCAGATCTAAATTTATTGCACTTTCCTTACTGTTGAAGACAAAACATTTGGACTGTCATTGGCCTACTCTCTGGAATTTTTTCCCAACAATGCTTCATCTCTGCATTTCTATTTCCTCCTTTAAAAACATATTCAAACATGTGCCTTCTAAAGTAAACTTTTAGCCATCTCTTCATTTCTGTTATTCCTGTGCTGATAACTTTAAAATCCTTTTCCTTAGTTCCCTGGAAACAGTGCAATATTAATGAATAAAAGCTGGATTTGCAGACAATTTTTTATCCTTACCATGTGTAGTTCAAGTTGAATGAGAAACCTTATTCCCTTTGGATAATATTTCCACATATAAATATTCTCAAGTGTTCAAGGAGTAATGGAGGCAACATTTCTTTGGAAGGAAAAGAGAAGCCATTGTGCTTATGCAGAATTATACTATACATTATCTACATGGGGAATGGAAATCATACTAATGCTACCTTCTACATTCCAGAACAGGACAAGATAATACAGGATTTAATCTTTCAATACTATAAAGTTACCAGGAAGGAATGAGGAATTTAGTCCCATTTGGTAATAGTCAGTGTGGGTTGTGTGAGAGGATGCTGGATGTGGTTGAACACAGGATTGATAGGGAGTGGAATCCTACACATAATTCTTACTTTTTAACAAAAATTGAGAGCCATTTAGAAGCCTTTGTAATTTCAGTGGAAGTCTATCAATTGCTCATTTCACCTATTCAGCAGAGTGAACATGGCTATTTGATGAATAACCTCTTCTGAATAGCATTTGACAATGTCAAAGCCAGTTTGACTATACATCTATTCATTACTATCAATTCCATGAATCTGAAATCAGTTAACCCATAACCTATACATTAGAGACTTTTTCTTCCTGTTAGAAACCATTCTGTGTCACAGCTGGAGTTAGCTACATTTAATTATGCTGGAATAAAGGTCTGCATTTTTATTGACATAGAATTTGCTTCATATAACAAAGGTTTAACCTGAATATTAAGTCAAAATTCATGTCGTTTATAAATTATTTACCTTTTGAGATTTTCTCAAGATTAGCTTTCTAACAGGCACTTTGCAATTTACAGTCTGCTCCCACCCTAACTCTATTCTCTATCCTGACATTCAGGAAGTTACTTAAAATGTTTGGGCTCCCTGCACTCCCTGTGCAGCTGTTTGGGTGTCTGAATCATAGGGTCCATATTACTACAGGGTATTGTCCAACACAAGCCACCCAGTCTGATTTGTTCATGTTTTCTGAAGGAGTAAATGTCTTGGCTCCGGGTTTGTGTAGATGTGTATAGGTATGTCAATTGTAGATCAATAGGAAGCAGAAAGCATCTGGAAAGCTGTATGACATTAACCTTCAATGCATTTGTGTTGTGAAGTGTCCAAACCTTGGCTCTGACAATCTGAACCTTTAAATCTGCTTCACCATTTGATAAAATCATGCCTGATCTGATTGTGGCCTGAGCTCCACTTTCCTGCTTACACTCCTTCACAACACTCATATCCTTTGACTCCCTGGTTAGTCAAGAATCTCTCTAACTCAGCCTTGAAAATAATCAATGACTCTGCCTCTACCACTCTGTTCGTAAGAGAGTCCCAAGGAATAGCCTGCTTCCACACTGTAGGGATTCTATGAATTTACAGACTAATAACCTTCTGACAGAAAACAATTGTCCTCATCTCCATCATATCTTTAAACTATTTACTCTCGTTCTAGTCTCAACAAGTGGGAGCAGCGTTTCAGTTTCCACCTTGTCAAGTCACCTCAGGAACTTGAATGTTTCAGTAAGATCACCTCTTTTTCTTCTAAGGTCTGCTGGATACAGGTTCAACCTGTCCATACTTTATAAAAAGATAACCCATTCATCCAAGGAATTAGTCAAATGTACTTCCTATTTTGATGCACTGGTATTCTTTTTTACATCAGAAGACCAAAATTGTAAGCTCTTAGACACAATTGTAATTTTGAATTCACTGGTCTAGAAACTTTAGATAGATAACATTTTCCATTTGTTTAAGAAGGGCAACAGAGATAACCCAGGAACTATAGGTCTCTGAACCTTATGTTATTCATAGAGAAATTATTGGAGAACATTCTTAGAGATTAGATTACTCACACCTGGAAAAAGATGGACTTATTAGCAATAGACAGCCTGGGTTTTCATGGGGAAGGCGTGTCTCACAAACTTAAGTGAGTATTTTGAGAAAGTGACCAAGTTGATGAGTGCGGGCAGGATGGTAGATGGGTAAATTTAAAGATATAAAGACACCCAGATCCTTTTGTAGTTTCAAGCCCCGCCGTCTCTCTCCATTTAAGTAATATGCTGCTTTTCTATTTTTACTGCCAAGTTGCAAACCTCACACTTTTCCATGTTATACTCCATCTCTATCGGTATCCCCTTTCAGACTTCTTGTATCCTCCTGATAGTTTTTTTACACAAAGAGGTGGCAAGTTATTGGAATGCACTGCCAGAGAGGTGCTGGAGGCAGATACAATGCAATTTTACAATAGAAGAGGCAACTTGACAGATATATGAATTGTCAGAGAATGGAGGGATACGGACTGTGTGGAGGCAAAAGTTTTTCAGTTCAGAAAGGCATTGCATGTCAGTGCTGCCTTGATGGGCTGAGGGGCCTGTTCCTCTGCTGTATTGTTCTTTGTTTGTTCTTTGTTCTTGTTTCATCACAGATGCTACCAAACCTGCTGAATTTCTCCAGCAATTTCTGTTTTAGTTTCTTTCAAAATAGTACACAGGCTAGATGTGCTTTCACAAATGTCCTGTACAGCTGTGATAAAACACCCTACTTTTAAATTTATTTTCCTCTGGTAGTAAAACACAGTATTCTATTTGCCTTCTGAATCACTTGTAACTGCATAGTCCATTTTGTGATTAATGTAGCAGGACACCCAGATCCTTTTGTAGTTTCAAGTCCTGCAGTCTCTCTCTCTCCACTTAAGTAATATGCTGCTTTTCTATATTTACTCCCAAGTTGCAAACCTCACATTTTTCCATGTTATACTCCATCTCTATCGGTATCCCTCTTCAGACTTCTTGTATCCTCCAGATAGTTTGCTTTGCCATCAACAGTAAGCGTCCCATTATAAAGCATACATGGGGAATAAAGGGTGTCAGTTATGTAATGATTGTAACAAGGTCAACCATGTGGAACTCAAAGAATATGAATTCTTTGACTGAGGCTGTTAACCTGGTCCAATCAAGGAGACCTGGCTGACAGATAAAAAGGAGAATATTAGAGATACTGACACTCTGGTACCTAACTCTGAATGAGGCAGTACTGAAGTCAAAGACAATTCATGTGTAAAGAAAAGGTGACGTGGTGATGGGAAACCGGCCTCTGTGGAGTTATTTCAAGTTATGCGAGTGTACCAGTTGCATGAAAAATAATAAGAAAAGGCAAAACAGCTCATTTTCGTGTCCTCAAATGTGGTTCCAGCACAGTCAGTTTAGATTACATTCTCTACAGTATAGAAACAGGCCTTTCAGCCCAACAAGTCCACACCGACCCTCTAAAGAGTAACCCACCCACACTCATTCCCCTACCCTATATTTACCCCTGACTTGGCAATTTAGTATGTCCAATTTACCTAACCTGAACATCTTTTGTGATTGTCGGAGGAAGCCCATGCAGACAAGGGGAGAATGTACAAACTCCACACAGACAGTTGCCCGAGGCTGGAATCAAACCCAGGTCCCTGGCGCCGTGAGACAACAGTGCTAACTACTAAGCTACCATGCAGCTCCACTGTATTTACTGCATTCAATAGCTGCAGTTTAAATATAGTTAAGAACAACAGATGATGAGCAATAGGTGTCAGCCCTGCCATGGCTGAGTGAAAAAAATTTCCTTTATTTAAATAGTTAGTAGAGATTTAAATATTTGAGGCTCCAGCACTGATTTCTGCAGTAATCCATTGCTTACATTCTTGCCACCCTGAAATGACCCAATTATCCCTGACATCAAGGTAACATTTGACTGAGTGTGGCATCAAAAAACTCGAGCAAAACTGACGTCAAAGGAATCAAGAGGGTAAAAGACTGCTGATTGTTGTCATACCTGGCATATTGGAAGATGGTTGTGGTTGTTAGAGGTTAGTCATCACAACTCTAGGACATTTCTGCTAGAGTTCTTCAGGGTAGTGTCCTAGGCCCAATCATCTTCTACTGCTCCATCATAAAGTCAGAAATGGGATATTTACTGATAATTGCACAATGTGCAGCAGAATCTGTGACTCCTCAGACACCAATGCGGTCCATGTCCAGATGCAACACTATCTGGGCAATATCCAAACTTGGGCTGGCAAGTGGCAAATAATATTTGGGCCACAGAACTGTTGTCTATGGCATTTCCAACTACAGAGAATCTTGACTTTCAATGGCATTACTGTCACTGAATTATCAACTATCAAAGGGGTTGCCATTGATCAGAAACTGGACTAGACTAGTCATATAAATACTGTGGCTACAAGAGGAGGTCAGAGCTAGGAAACCTGCATTGAGTAACTCACCTCCTGAGTACCCAAAGCCTATCCACCATCTACAAGGCACAATTTAAAAGTGTTACAATAATCCCCATTGGCCTGGATAGGAACAGCTCCAATAGCGCTCAAGAAAGCTTGACAACATCCAGAACATAGTAGCTTGCTTGATTGACACCACAGTCACTCCCTCCACCACTGATACTCAATAGCAGTAGTGTGTGTCATCTACAAAATGCACTGCGGAAATTCACCAATGATCCTTAGATACACCTGCCAAACCCAAAACCACTTCCATCTACAAGGACAAGGACAGCGGATACACACTACTTGTAAGTTCATCTCCAAGTTACTTATCATCCAAACTGAGTAGTATGTCACTGTTCCTTCAATGTTTTTGTGTTACATCCATCCTTAACAGCATGTTAGATGTTTTCACAGTACTTTATCTCTTTTTAATTCTTAATTCACAATTATTTAAGGGATATTACTTGAATATGTTACAGTGAAGATTGATGCAATACATCTGCAAAGTTCATCTGTAATCCCCTTATTTTCCATTATTAATTCCTCAGATTCACCTTCTAGACCAATGCACATTTTTAACATTCCTCTTTTCCTAACAGTTATCGTAGTGCAACTGCTGAAATGCATTATTAAGGATAATATTATTACAGGATACTTGCAGAATCATTGCTCAGTCAGGCAGAGCCAACTTTGGGAAAGGGAAATCATGTTTAGTTAACTTACTTTTTCATGAAGCATTGTTCATAGCAGATATGTAAGAACTGTGTCTTTTTCTTTTTTTAAAAAGTGTGGAATGAAATAAGAAAGAAATGCTTTAAACCCAGTGTTTTCTAAATGTGCAATATGTTTTGAAAAGCAAATAACCTGATACCATTGTTGTGGTTCTGTTCGCCGAGCTGGGAATTTGTGTTGCAGACGTTTCGTTCCCTGTCTAGGTGACATCTTCAGTGCTTGGGAGCCTCCTGTGAAGCACTTCTGTGATGTTTCCTCTGGCATTTATAGTGGTTTGTCTCTGCCGCTTCCGGTTGTCAGTTCCAGCTGTCCGCTGCAGTGGCCGGTATATTGGGTTCAGGTCGATGTGCTTATTGATTGAATCTGTAGATGAGTGCCATGCCTCTAGGAATTCCCTGGCTGTTCTCTGTTTGGCTTGTCCTATGATAGTAGTGTTGTCCCAGTCAAACTCATGTTGCTTGTCATCTGCATGTGTGGCTACTAAGGATAGTTGGTCGTGTCATTTCACGGCTAGTTGGCTACATCAACTAGCTACGAAACGACACAACCAACTATCCTTAGTAGCCACACACGCAGATGACAAGCAACATGAGTTCGACTGGGACAAAACTACTATCATAGGACAAGCCAACCAAAGAACAGCCAGGGAATTCCTAGAGGCATGGCACTCATGCACAGATTCTATCAACAAACACATCGACCTGGACCCAATATACCGGCCACTGCAGCGGACAGCTGGAACTGACAACCGGAAGCAGCAGAAACAAACCACTACAAATGCCGGAGGAAACATCACAGAAGCGCTTCACAGGAGGTTCCCAAGCACTGAGGATGTCACCTAGACAGGGGACAAAACATCTGCAACACAAATTCCCAGCTCGGCGAACAGAACCACAACAACGAGCACCCGAGCTACAAATCTTCTCACAAACCTTGAACCTGATACCATGGCAAGCAACATAAGAAGCTGTTAGAACCAACAAAATTAACATTTCAGTCCAGATGAAGATGAGCTGAGAGATTCTGGATTGAGATTCAGCTAGGTGGTGACATGAAGTTAATTGTTCTATGGACTAGTGACCAGTTATTGATAACAAAGACCTTTTGCTTGCCAACAAACTATGTGATTGGTTTGCAGACATAATTGTTTCAGAAGTAGTTCAAAGGAGACTCACTCAGCTGATATGAAGGGGTTGTCTTTCGAAGAAATATTGTACAAGTTGTACCATTGGAATTTGGAAGAATGGGAAGTGATTGTATTGAAACATATATAATTTTGAGAGGCTGAAGAGAACAGATACCTGGCGGCCATTTTCACAGGTGGGGAGAATAAGTAGCATAGTTTAAGAATAAGAAATATCTCTTTTATGACAGAGATGAGGAAATTTTTTTTTAGAGTTCCTTTCCCCAGAAAGTTGTGGAGACTGGAGCTTTAAATTTATTTTAGATGAAGTTAGATCGACTTTTGGTAGATACAAGAGTAAGAGTTATGGGGAGCAGATTGGAAAGTGGAGATATAACCAGAACCAGATCATCCACAATTTATTGAATGATGGCAGCAGGCCTGATGGGCCAAATAGCCTATTCCTGATCCTATGTGGGTTTTTTTTACATACTTTTGTAATATTTTACAATGGTATCCTACACTCCCCCATAGATTTAACTCCATATCTTCTTTGTACGAGACCCAGTCCTTCCCATGGGCTATCTTGCCCAGGTCTAATGGGGATAATCAGGTCAATATGTGGATAGTCAAACATGACATGAAGCTAAACCAGGCATTCGAGATGGCGTCTGAAAGGACTAAGAAGAAAGATATTGATCGATCACTAGGCTGACAGGATTGACCTTCAAATTGGTGCAAGGGCATTTCTTCAAAACTGGAATATCAGGGGTCAGATTAGGATACACTATTTGTGAGACCCTGAACCCCACAGAGCCATTAAGCAGCTGGACACAGGTCACAGCCATGTTGAGAAATTAATAGCTGGGTCCAGCCTCAGTAAATGGTTCATGGAAGGGACTGCCTTGAGGCCAGAATTCTCCTGGATGATGTGGAGGGAAGCAGCCTGCTCAGTGGTGTAGTGGAACCTGAAATGTTTGTGCATGGTAGCTTGAGTAAAGTGAAGTCAAACAGTGGTACAGAAATCTGGAGTGACCTGTTTGTTGAGTGAGAATCCAGACGGTACATCCAGTGTGGGGAAGGCTACTGTCAGACTGAAAAATGGTCTACAGTTAGATATGCCGGGAGGTAGAAACTGAAGCAATAAGTGCTGCTGATCATGTGACTCCTGTAGTCCTGATTTGACCTACACTCCAACGTGGCTGATCTGTCACAGCGCATGAATCCCTTGGAAGGTACAGGTGTGGGTAATAGAAGAGTGTCTTCTCAACTAAATGTTGTATATCACCCAACCTTTACCATTTGCCCAGATCAGTGATGCAAGAAGAGAACACTACCACTAAATGAGGACTCAAGCTTTCTGGCCATCATGCACAATTGAGCCTGCTAATCATGCAGCTGCTTAGCAAGCAGTCACTGTGTGCTGTGTATCATTGCCAGGACAGCAAGCTGCAAGCAGAGACTTATATGACTGGACCTCCAGCAGCAGGTGATGATGGTGATGGAAGGCTCTATGCAAGAACGCTGAGCAGTTCATCAGGACATCCAGCAGCCAGTGGTGATTGTGAGGGAGGACAACTCAAACAGTTGAATGGACTGTCACTGGAAGAAAAGGCATCTTTGCTGGAAGCTGGGCTGATGGGAAGAGGAGGTAGATGGACCAAGGATTCCAATGTAACCCACAGGCTTCATTCCACATTAATATTGTATATAGTGCCTTGTTTATCCTTGATTTCTCTTCCTATTTGTAATGACCCCATGCCAGTGGAATAATAGAATCTCTGCTTCATCATCTTTGGGCCTTCTGCATATTCAAATCTTCCCATTGTTATTTTTCTCCTCCATATTACACTAGTGACTTGTCTTTATAACTAATTTTCTTCATGTTGTAGTGTTGAACTGAGCCTCATACAGTGCTGCTTTGTGAGTAATTATAAGGAGATGTGTAAAGATAGCTTGGAACAACTTGATAAGGTATCTTTGTTCCTTTAGGGATCAATCTGATCTTTGTCTTTCAACTAAATAGATGAAGTGAATTGTGGCATCAAATCTGTCCATTTCTACTTCATGGCACAGACACGCTATGTCAGATACAATTATGTTACCACGTTATGGGTACCATATTCATTCATTTAATAAGATGAGCTATTTGATTCTTCCTGACCTATTATTTGAAGGATCAATTTATTCAAAATATTGATACAGGTCAAGTAATTTTTTAGCAATTTACTCCCTTGATTAGAAACTATTTAACCTTTGACAATGGTTACAGACCTAAGTGACTGTCCCCATCTTATATATGAAGTAGGCCATTCAGCCAATCGAGTCTATTCTACCAATCAGTGAGATTATGGCTAATCTGATAACCCTCAACTCTACTTTCCTGCCTTTTCCCCATAACTCTTAATTCTCCTATTGATTGAAACATCTGTCTATTTCAGCCTTAAAGACCATCTGTAGGGGAACAGAGCATTAAAGCATGGAAGTTAAGATAACATTCAGAAAATATTGGTTATACTCCAGCCAGAAGGTTTAACACTATGCTTTCAGATGATGCAGCTGAGAGAAGGCACAGAAGAGATTTTCAAGAATGACACCAGAGGTTTGGTTATATAGAGAGCCTAGAGAAGGTGGGGTTGTTTATATGAAATAGTGAAGATAAAGAAACAATACGAAGAACTATATTTTACACCTAAGGTTTTAGTAATTTGCAATGCACTGCCTGAAAGGACAAGTGGAAGCAGTTTCAAAAGTAACTTCCAAAATAGAAAACCCAACTGGAAAGTGAATTACAGGGCTATGAAGAAAGTGTAGGGGACTGGATCCAATCTGAGCAGTGACATAAGCATGCATGAACAAATAGGAAAATAGGAACAGGAGTAGACCATTCGGCCCCTCAAACCTGTTCCACTGTACTGCTGAATCATTGTATGAATAATGGTTATGTTTATATGGTTTATATAAACATCTCAAAACATTTTATAGTCAATGATGTCATTTTTGAATATATTCGTGGTCACAGTGCAGCAATGTAGGAGGTGATGACCTCGTGGTATTATTTTTGGACTGTTAATCCAGAGATCCAGATAAAGATCTGGGGATCCAGGTTTGAATCCCGCCATGGCAAATGGTGGTATTTCAATTCAATAAATATCTAGAATTAAGAATTTAATGACGTCAGGAAAAATCCATCTGGTTCACTTAATGTCCTGTAGGGGAGGAAACTGCCCTCCTTACCTGGTCTGACCTTCGTGTGACTCCAGACCCACAGCAATGTGGTTGACTCTTAGCTGCCCTCTGTGATGCCCTCATCCTGTGAATGAATAAATAAAACAAAAGCAGCCAACTTGCACTCAGCAAATTCTGATAACAGCAGTGTGATAAGGACCAGATAATCTGTTTGATAAATGTTGATTGCAAGAAAGATGCACACTGAACAACTGTGCTCTTTTTCAAAACAGTTCTTGGAACCTTATAAAGGTCTGAGCGACATGTGCTTGGTGAGATTAGTGGCAGAATTCGACAAAATGTCCAGTGGGGTGTAACTTGATATTGGAAGCAACTCACTCTATCTTTTATGTTTTTGACAAGCAGTGTGTTGCCACTTAAGGGGGATTATTGCCTGTTCGCAGCCTAACATGTTCTGTTAAAATTCAGTTTTCTATTCAAAGTTTGTGAGAAGATTTGTAGCTCGGGTGCTCGTTGTTGTGGTTCTGTTCGCTGAGCTGGGAATTTGTGTTGCAGACATTTCGTCCCCTGTCTAGGTGACATCCTCAGTGCTTGGGAGCCTCCTGTGAAGCACTTCTGTGATGTTTCCTCTGGCATTTATAGTGGTTTGTCTCTGCCGCTTCCGGTTGTCAGTTCCAGCTGTCCGCTGCAGTGGCCGGTATATTGGGTCCAGGTCGATGTGCTTATTGATTGAATCTGTGGATGAGTGCCATGCCTCTGGAAATTCCCTGGCTGTTCTCTGTTTGGCTTGTCCTATGATAGTAGTGTTGTCCCAGTCAAACTCATGTTGCTTGTCATCTGCATGTGTGGCTACTAAGGATAGCTGGTCCTGTCGTTTCGTGGCTAGTTGGTGTTCATGGATGCGGATCGTTAGCTGTCTTCCTGTTTGTCCTATGTAGTGTTTTGTGCAGTCCTTGCATGGGATTTTGTACACTACGTTAGTTTTGCTCATGCTGGGTATCGGGTCCTTCGTTCTGGTGAGTTGTTGTCTGAGATTGGCTGTTGGTTTGTGTGCTGTTATGAGTCCTAGTGGTCGCAGTAGTCTGGCTGTCAGTTCGGAAATGCTCTTGATGTATGGTAGTGTGGCTAGTCCTTTGGGTTGCGGCATGTCCTCGTTCCATTGTCTTTCCCTTAGGCATCTGTTGATGAAATTGCGAGGGTATCCGTTTTTGGCGAGACCACTTGCCATACAATGAGAGCAAGAAAAGCTGAAACATTAGTGTGCTGCGTGAGCTAAGGGAACAAAAAGCAATTGAGGAATACTCATGGTGATATGAAAGGAGGGTTGAAGAGAAAAGCAGTGAAGGTGATGCAGAGGAAGCGGAAAGGGTTGATGAGAGACAAGGAAAGAAAAAGGCCCCAGTACCTAAAGAATGGGAGGAATTAGAAATAGCATTGGATTCAGAGCTCGAGGGGGATTTATTGAGAAGTATTGTTGGTAAAGGGAAAATGGGTCAACAGGGAAGGATGCTACCGTTGCTTATAAAAGCGGGGAGGAACTCCCAATATGTGCTTTGGGGAACTCAGGATCTGGAAGGGCTGAGGATGCGATGCCCAGTTTACATGAGGGAGCGGGAAAGTGGATCAGGGCTTTTGAAGATGAAACCACAGGACGATTGCTGGCTATAGTAGACGTGAAGGCACTGCTGGTGAGGTTGGTAGGGCTCACGAAGTTAAAGGAAATAATGGTCTGAGCCTGTTGAAAAATGCGGCAGACAATCCAATGATTGATGGGGTCGGGTTTGATTGAGTGAGACAGAATGTATGACAAGCCTTAAGAGACAGTTATCCACCCAAAATTGACCCCCAGGCTCTGAGAGGGAATCCACTGGGAGAAAGTAAAAACCCGGCTGCCTGCTTGGAGAAACAATAGAGTGGAGGCTGGAAACAGAGCAAGACACAGAGACTAATCAGTTGCTGACCACAATGTTCCAAAATTTCATCATTGAGGCAATGCCCTCCCAAGTCAAGTCAAGACTGGAGGAGGTGGGGGGTCTGACATCATCGATGAGCCACCAGGAATTTAGAGATCATGTAGCTCATGCAGTTGAAAGGTTTCGAGAAGACAAAGGGAAACTGTCTGAGCAGCAGGAGGAAGTGCAAAGGAAGCTGGCGCGAATGCTGCTCGAAGAGCTTAAAAAGAAAGAAAAAGAGAAGGCTAAAAAGGTGTTGCCAGTAAGAACCGACATAGTAATCAACACTGGCGTGAACCAAGTACCGGCGCAAGGGGGGGATCCTGATCAGATAGCCAGACTGGGGCCAGAAAGTCCCATGCCAGCAATGGAGGTTTTTAGAGAAACTTTCCCGCAGGTTACGTATCCAGGGCAGGGCAGATTTAAACAACAGCCTAAACAGAAGTGGAGTCCCCAAGGACAGGGACATAGGAATGGGGGATTAAGGTACATGATAAATAATCAGGCTAAAGGGAGGCCAGAAATGATGTGCTAGGGATGCCCTGAAAACCTGGGTGGGAAGGGGCACTACCCTATAGTAGCATGGGAGGCTGATCAATAAGTAATACAAGTTAATAGAGAAGGGCGGCAGACACCGGTGATCATTGATACTGGAGTTACATACACTTGTGTACAGCCGCAGTATGCCGCTCACCTTCCCATGTTAAGTAAATTTGTTAACATTTTAGGGTTCTCAGGAAAATCACAGTTAACTCGATTTACAGCTCCAGTAAGATTAGAAATGGAAGGTAGGGAGATAGTTCTACCAAGATTAGTGTCTAAAGAGACATCAATTAACTTATTCGGTAGGGATGCTTTATTACAGTTAGAGGTAAGATTGGAGTGCATACATCAGGGCTTAATCATAGAAAAGGCCAATACACAATTAGTGATGCAAGAAGTTAAAGATGTTCATGTTTATTGGATAGGGGATATAGCAAGTGATATTCAAGACATTTGGGAGATGTGGGAAGCAGAAGTGTTGATGATGCTACTAAAGCAAGACCACCTAAGTACAGTGATATTTGATGAGTTTCAGGATGAGGTGTTAGAGAGGCAGTGGCAGCAGGAAGTCACTACTCCACAACATTTGAGAAGTGAAGCAATAGTATTAGGGGAGCAGGGAGTGATCCTGCAAATAAAGAGAAATGCTTTCCTAGCAAAGTGGTATAGTGTACCAGGCGCCGCACCACATATAACCTTACTGGTAAATAAGAGATATCAATCTAAAGACTTATGACTTGTGGCCAAGCATGTAGAAACAGTTAGGGAATGGCATATGCTCACGACGGGGGTTTGGGAATCCGGGGATATTAAAATCCTAGCATGCTGCAACTTGACAGGGAATCCGAAAGAAGTTAAGGTAACACCCCATTGGAGCATGCCAGTGACGGTGGAGGAAGATGATCAATATGGTAATGAGCAATTGGATACATTACCAGCCACTTTGTGATCACAGCATGATACAGATGTGGGGAGAATGAAATCAGAATGCTCAGTGGAAATAAGGTTGAAACCAGGAACTGGGACAGTAGTGAAATTTCTGACGAATGAAATTATCCCAAGGTTTGGTATACCATCAGAAATTAGTTCAGCCAATGGGTCTGCCTTCATTCAGAAAGTAGTGAAGTTGATGCTGCAGTCTTTGAGAATCAAACAGAGGTTTGGGTGTGTGTATCATCCCGAGTCACAGGGTATGGTGGAAAGAATTAATGGTACATTGAAAGCCAAATTATACAAGATCTGCGCAAGCACCAACCTTAATTGAGTTGATGCGCTGCCACTGGCGCTAATGAGTTATTGCATGCAGAATAATCGCATGACCAATCTAACACCGCATGAGATGCTCACAGGTAGTGCCAAGGTGGACAGGCTCATACAAAGGGCCTAGCTTGGAGCAGTTAAGCTTAGAGCTTAAGCAATATATGCAGCAGCTAACTATGATACATGAGAACTATCCACCTGCAGGAAACGCAAAGGGAACTGACACCTGTCAATGAGGAAGGACCTATTAAACCTGGGGATTGGGTGTACGTGCGGGTTTTTCAAAGATGCTGGAATGAGCCGAGGAGAGAGGGTCCTTTCGTAGTGACTAAGGCATCACCTACTGCCATCCAAGTGGAAGGATGACACATATGGTACCACCTTAATCATTGTACTAAAACTCTCCCACCAGTACAAAATAACTCTAACACTGACTTAAGTGGAGTTGAGGCTGAGGAACTTGGACATGGGTAGGGCACACAGGAGGCTAGTACCCCTCAGCAGGGTTCGGAACAAGGTACAGATGAAGTTCTTGGGGATACAGATCATTCCAGAAATGATAGTGATGGAGATGTGGAGCATAGTTCTCCTGGCAGCAGGGATGGGGAAGACATGAGGGATGCCCCTGATATCCCCCTCTCTGATGTCAGGCCTGCATATTCAGACTTGGAGACCATTAACTTGGTAGATCTGGACTGGTAATGCCAAAGTCAGTCAGGCTGGGAGGCAAAGATGTATTAGAAGTGCAGACCTTGCTGCCCTAACATGGGTACGTGCCAATGACAATGGTATCAATGGGCAAACTATACAGCCGTAATGATGGCTAAATAGGACTGTTTCTTGTGTAATAAGGCAATCCCTCATACTAAGTTGTCCCTATGCCCTATAACTCGACCACCTGTACTCAATGACATTTGCAGCACTCGAGCCGACCTCTTAACCCGAATGATTCATCGACTTACAGGCAATTCCATTGCCCCTTTTGGTGCCTCCTACTTCAGACGTCTACGTTCTATCAATAGGATGACATGGGTACACAGCAACTCCAACGGTGGTGTGGCTATAGTACCCCATGGTCCACCAGTAAGACTAATTACACATTCCCCGTGGCTGCTTTTAGAATACGGAAAGGGTTGAGCTTTGAATGCTTTAAGCGAAATGGCTCCACACTAGTCGGCTATTTTAAGGGTCTTTGTGGGAATACGATTGGACACCACATTTGGGGCTGTTTTAAATTCTCAATGTGTCCCACTGGCAGATACTTGGTGGCTGTGTGGTAAGAAAGGAGGGTTGCGCCCGACACTGCCTGCTGACTGGAGTGGCAGCTGTGCCTGTGCAATGCTCCTACATGAGGTAGTTATATTGCCACACGTACAGCTTGACGCTACGTCACAGTCAACTTTGCGCCAAACTAAGCAGCGGTATGTCCCTGATCCAACGATTCGAATTGATAGCCAAGAGGTATTCTTAATGAGTTTAAGGCCCGCAATGATATTTGCCGCGGGCTGGGAGGCACTCATCCCAGTGATAGGGGTTAGCAAGAATGCTGAGTGGATTAATTAAATTTATTACAACCAGCAGAGATTTATCAATTATACTGAAGATGCCCTTGTGGCCTTGGGAGAACAATTGGATCCTACTACCAAAATGACATGGCAAAACAGACAGGCTTTAGATTGGATACTGGCAGAAAAAGGTGGGGTTTTGTGTGATGTTTGGGGAGCATTGCTGTACCTTTATACCTAACAACACTAGCCCTGGGGGATCTTTTACCAAAGCAATGGAAAAAACTAAAGAATCTAAGACGGGAGCTAAAAGACAATGCAGGGTTTGGTCATCAGGCTTTTGATTGACTGAATAATATATTAGGGTCTTGGGGAGCATGGTTTGTCAAGATTGGTCTTATTATAGGTGTAGTTTTACTTGTTGCCTTTGTCTTTTGTTATGCTTCACTTTTTATTAAGTCTTTTTAGTTCGTGTCACTACACGGCAACTTGTGGTCATTTCAGCTACCCCAGGAAATGCTCCTCTGACAGAACTCCACCGCTCTACTATTATGATCTGACAACTGCCACGGTGCAAGGAATATGTCCACGTGGGGACATCGATGATACTTCTGAAGAATGTGCGGATCCTAGATTGTTTGGGATCTTGGCTCTTTTTCCCTGTTTTGGTCATTGGAGGACAGGTTTTTGGCCCAAGGGACCCCAGGAATGGAGGAAGAACCCTTTAAGTCTCAGACTCCGAAAATTATTTAGTCTGCGTTGGGATCTAAAGTTTTTGGATTTGTGTGGGAAAGGTCACATTTTACAAAGTTGATTGAGTTTTTTGAGGAAGTGACAAAGATGATCATTGAAGGTAAGGCAGTGAATGTTGTCTATATGGGTGGTACGGTGGCACAGTGGTTAGCACTGCTGCCTCACAGCGCCAGAGACCCGGGTTCAATTCCTGCCTCAGGCGACTGACTGTGTGGAGTTTGCACGTTCTCCCCGTGTCTGCGTGGGTTGCCTCCGGGTGCTCCGATTTCCTCCCACAGTCCAAAAAAAATGTGCAGGTCAGGTGAATTGGCCATGCTAAGTTGTCCGTAGTGTTAGGTGAAGAGGTAAATGTAGGAGAATGGGTCTGGGTGGGTTGCGCTTCGGTGGGTCGGTGTGGACTTGTTGGGCTGAAGGGTCTGTTTCCACACTGTAAGTAATTAGATTAGATTAGATTACTTACAGTGTGGAAACAGGCCCTTCGGCCCAACAAGTCCACACCGACCCGCCGAAGCGCAACCCACCCATACCCCTACATTTACCCCTTTACCCTAACACTATGGGCAATTTAGCATGGCCAATTCACCTGACCCGCACATCTTTGGACTGTGGGAGGAAACCGGAGCACCCGGAGGAAACCCACGCAGACACGGGGAGAATGTGCAAACTCCACACAGTCAGTCGCCTGAGTCGGGAATTGAACCCGGGTCTCTGGCGCTGTGAGGCAGCAGTGCTAACCACTGTGCCACTGTGCCGCCCACACTACCAGAACGATTTGGCAGTTTTGACGAGGGTACAGAAAAGGGTGTTGCCTGGTTTGGAGGGTATTAGCCATGAGGAGAGATTGGTCAAATTTGGTTTGTTTTCACAGAGTGGATGCTCGTAGTCTTTTTCCCAGAGTCTAGTAATCTGTCCATGTACTTATCTTTGATGAGATCCCGCATGGCAGGCTAGTACAAATGATGAAGTCACATGGGATCCACTGTGAGCTGGTAAGATGTATACAGTCCTGGCTTGGTCATAGAAGACACAGAGTAGCAGTGAAAGAGGATTTTTCTAACACAAGATTTTGTGACCAGTGGTAGTCCTCAGGAATCAGTGTTGAAATCCATATTGTTTGTAATAGATATAAATAATTTGGAAAAGAATGTAGGTGGCCTGATTAGAAAGTTTGCAGATGACCCAAAGACTGAGGGAGCTACAGATGGTGAGCAGGAGTGCTGGAGGATATGCAGGATGCAGATAAACTGGAAACTTAGGTGGAGAATTGACAGATGGAATTTAATCCAGACAAATATGAGGTGATGCTTTTTGAGAGGTCTAATGCAAGAGGGAAGTATACAGTAAGTGGCAGAACCCTTAGTAGTATAAACATATAGGGAGATCCAGGCATACAGGTCCACAGTTCTCTGAAATTGGCAACACAAATGAATAAAGTGGTTAAGAAGGAATCTAGTTTGCCTGCCTTCATTTTTCAGAGCATTGAGTATAAACAATGGCAGTTATGTTATATAGAATTTCAGTTAGGCCACATTTGGAATATTGTGTGCAGTTCTGGTTGCCACACTACCAGAACGATTTGGCAGTTTTGACGAAGGTACAGAAAAGGGTGTTGCCTGGTTTGGAGGGTATTAGCCATGAGGAGAGATTGGTCAAATTTGGTTTGTTTTCACAGAGTGGATGCTTTTTCCCAGAGTCGAAATGTAAATTACTAAAACACATAAAGTTTAAAGTAAAAGGGGGAAATATTAAAGAAGATGTAAGAAGCATGTTTTTTACATAGAGGATGGTAAGTGCCTGGAATGTGCTGCCAGAGGAGGTGGTTAAAAGGACTCTTGACAGATACATGAACAGACAGGGAGTAGAGGGACATGGACTGCATAGAGGCAAAAAGTTTTTAGTTTAGAAAGGCATCATGTTCTTTGTACATTGAAATTAGTAAATTTCAGCCGAGTGACTAAGGGCCTTTTATGTCAATCTAAGAGGCTAGAGGTGACTTCAGTTTAATGTCTTGTTAAAGGGACAACAATTGAGTGCTACAAAAGCAGAGTTTTATAGGATTGCTATCTTTGTTTAATTTAGGCTAAAATGGAAGAACTAAAAAAGTTATGTGACTTGTTCTAGATTATGATGGCAACTTGATACATAAAGATTTGTGTTCGCAGATACATTCTATTTTGTTCAAAAAGCACACAATCTGTCGGCAATCAGTCCATGTGACATTTTATCAATTCCTACTTTGGAAATAGAACCAGTCTGACTCAGGTTGGGATACAGACAGACTCACCTCACACCTTTAATGCATTGTCTGAGCTGAGACGTCACTTTTCTTTCAAAAAAAACCTTAAGTTATCTCAGGAATGTGACTTGAAAGAAGTTCTTGGATGCACATGTTAATGAATTGAAACCTGTAACCCCATTCTAAGTGATTAAAGACTTAACAGCAACCTAGATTTGTTCAATACATCGCATCAGTTGTATGACAATTTGATCTTTTACTATGAATTCTGTGTCCTATGATCCTGCCTCACTAGCTACCTGGTGAAGGGGTAGTGCTCCAAAAGCCTATACTTCCAAATAAACCTGCTGGACTGTAACATAGTGCTGTGTGATTTATAACTTAATGCATAAAGATTAGTTAAAGATAATTTAACAATCTAAAGATAGTTAAAGACAGGATAGAAGGTGCAAGTGGTTCTTGTAGCTGATGACAAAGTGCCTGAGCTGACAATAGACAGACTGTTAGTCTCCCAGGAAGGTGTCAAGAGTATCAGGTTTTGAACACCATTATACTTTAACTGCCAATTTAATTTTGAGACAGTGATTTTGGAAATCCAAAGGATAGGTGATCATTATTTAGACCTGGATACAAAGGCCATGTGATTCCTGTTACCCTGGAGATGGAATTTGGAAAAGATATTGAAGAGTCAGGTTACTAGGTTCTCATAAAAATAGTGAATTTCAGTCTGCCAGGATTTGAGAGAGACAGAGAGTGCAGCTGAAGGCAACAGGTCACTATGCAGGAACTTGAATAAGAAGTTAAGCTCAGGTTGGATATACCCAATTTATGAGAATTTGAAACAAGGTTGTATACTTCCCTTTACAGTTCATCAACTTTACCAAAACCTTCCACCCCGATCTCAAATTCACCTGGACCATCTCGGACACCTCTCACCCTTTCTTGGACCTCTCCATCACCGTCTCTGGCAACCAACTAACCACAGATACTACAAGCCCACTGACTCCCACAGCTACATAGACTACACCTCCTCCCACCCTACCTCCTGTAAAAACACCATCCCTTATTCCCAATTCCTCCGCCTCCACTGCGTCTGTTCCCATGGTTAGCTCAAATATTGTATAGTTTTATGATAAAATAAACTACAGGAATTTCCACATGAAAATAGACCACAATTCATCCTCTACCATTGTGGTCTTCACATGATACAATGACAATGGAGTTATTGACTAATCCTTATCAATCTCAATCATATAGTGTACAACAGGCAGGAGGAAGAGTTTAATGGTTGAAAGTTTTGGGAACCCTACGTCCGAAGTCATCTTTCCTCTCAAGCATAATGCATGTGATGTTTCATATACCTAATCCCAAAATTCTCTCGACTGAAAGAAATCTAACCAACTTGCATTTCTATGAATTAATATTCACTTTATCTGCTGTCTAAAATTTGGATTAATTAAAGAATGTGACTTGAACATTCATGGAATTTGCTGGTGTTATTGAATAACAGAAAGCAAATAACACTTAATATTGTAAACCTGATCATTTCTTTGGTCCACAATAGTTTGAAACTATCAAGTCCTGGGTAAATTGTCCAAACAATCATTTTCAATCCTAGCTGAAGCAAAACCAATATTCTGCTAATATTGGGCCCTATAGATCAACAACCAAAGTGAAGAGTAAATAAATACTTTGGCAACTCAGTCTAAAACAAAATATGTAGACACTGGAGTAAGGGTTTGTTTTGATTTTGGATGGAGGATTTTAATTCAGATTGCCTTGATATTTTTCATATAAAAAGAAAACCCCATTTTTCATGTGTTTCTTCGATCATGATAACGGAGTTGATAAGTGAGAAAGAATAAATGGGAACCAAGTCCATTTAATGTCCTGCTACAGACTTGGAGGATAGAATTACTGAATTCTCCCAGCAGATCAGTATGAAAGGAACCAAACTATTCTGGTTGTAATTATCTAACCTCATGATGCAATATACATTACAAAATGAGAAGCTTAAAGACTTCAGTTGAAATTTTTCAGTTCCTACTAGTTTAACTGTACTAAGTTAAAACACTTGTGGGCTTTTGAATGATGGATTATCATCTTACACAATTATATCCTTTTGTTGACCTATTTAGACTGAATGTAAAAGAAGCCAATAAAAGTTGTTTTTTAGTTGTTAGTGAAACTATAAATAAGAAAAGCACCCATTGAAAGTGGTTTAAAGGATAATGCCTATTTGGGTGGTCTTGTAACATCTAATGGTTAAGCCACCCACCTCAAGGTAATATGGTAGCAAGTTGAAACCCAACTTTGTACCTAGGTATTTCAATTGGTGATCCATGTAATCGCGGCTCCCCACAAGATTGCCGCATTACCCCTAAGCTCCCAGCATATGAATAAACAAACTGTGGACTGTTTTAAAATCTCTGGAGTTCATTACACTGCAGATTTTGTCAAATACAAGCACTGCTGGTTCTTGATAATTGTTAGCGGGTGGCACATGCTGTGCCAGGTAGGAAGTCAATGTTGGGAGGAGTATTGAATTTGGATGGGGGATGGCCAAAGGTGCTAGCAGGCCATTATAGTTTTGAGGAACATTCCCGGCCACCTAACTGCAGAACAATTTTTGGATCTTTTGTGGAGAGTCTGGATAGTTTTATCCATAATAGACACCGACCCCAAGAGGAAGTGAGGATTCAGGAGGTGACTGATTGCCAGGAAACTGGGCAGTGAGACGTTTGGAGAGGTCAGAAAGGAAGCCCTTCAGACACTGGTTCTGTGTAACAAGTAGCAAGTACTCACTACTTGTAAGTAAGAAGAAAGTCACCATGGCTCAGATTGCTGTCTGAGGTCGGATGGTGCAAAGTAAAGTATAGAACTTTTTTGTAATAGGAGACTTTATAATTAGGAGGATAGAAAGTGCCCTCTGCAGCCAAGACTGAGAGTCTCAAAAGCTGTGTTGACTTATCTAGTACCTGGGTTATGAGTACTTTACGACAACTGGAGAGTTACTTGAAAAGGGAGGGGCTAAATTCAGTTGTTGTGAACTATAGCGGTAGGTAGGAACGGGGAGAAAATCTTGCTGATATTGAATGAGACATCTGATTCTAAGTTAAAGATCAGGATCTCAAGATTATGAATTTCTGGATTACTTCCCAATCCAAATGCAAGTTGGCAGAGGAGCAGACAGATCAGGAGAATTAACATGTGGCCAAAGGACTGGTGTGGGAATGCAAAGTTTGTTTTTATTGAATACTGGCACAAGTGCTGGGACAGGAAATGAGATATCTACAAAGAAATCCAATAGGGGATTCAGAAGAAGCTTTTTCACCTGAAGAGTGGTAAGAATGTGGACCTCACTGTATAGAGCATGGTTGCTGTATGTGGATGTATTTAAGGGGAACAAGAAAAGCATATGATGGAGAAGGGAATAGATGTTTAACAAGTGTTGAATTGTTGATTGCTTATTTTCATTTGGTGGGTAGGGTGTATAATGGGGGTGTGTGGGAAAATAGTGGTCTGAGCACCCACACGATTTTTACATGACCCTCCCACTACCCAACTCAATAGTACAATCTCAGGAATGTAGTATCCAGCCCTAGAAGAAGGGATGAGCTGCTTATGTTTGCAGATTTAGATGAGAAAGTATGAAAGGAAGCTTAAGTGGAACATTAAACTGGCATGGATTACAACAACAGAAATTGCTGGAAAAACTCAGCACAACTGGTGAATCTATGGAGTGAAACCAAAGTTTACTGGCACGGATAGTTGGACTGTATCCCATATAATCAAAGCAATCAAAGTTGGTCAGTTGGGCAACTTATCATCCAGTATCAACAGGCAGAGAGTACAGTGCAAACTATAATGATAGTGACAAAATATGGACCATTGATTTTCAAACTCTATCATCTGATTTTACCACCTCAGACCTTCTTAGATTGAAATGGTTCCAAAAAGGAGAAATTACTCAAATAAGACTGGCACAGTAATCAATTGATCACAGCTTGAATCAACCATCATGAAACTGTCAAAAAACAAGAAACAGTCTGAACTGAAATTAGCGTATCTATCAAAAGGAGCAGAAACCAGTGCATGCCATGCCTATTCATGTTTTTGTCCCTTGGACTGAAAGCAACAAGTTGAAGAAACAGGTGGTGTAGTGGAGAGTGAAGACCATTATCTCAGAGTACAATGGGCCCTTGATCAGCTGGGTCAATGGGTTAAGGAGTGGCAGATGGAGCTTAATTTAGATAAATGCAAAGTGTTGCATATTGGCAAGGCAAAATAGGGCAGGACTTATACAGTTAATGGCGGGGCCATGGGGAGTGCTGCTGAACAAAGAGGCCTGTGGGTACAGGTGCATAGTTCCTTGATAGTGGAGTTGCAGGTAGACAGAGAGGTGAAGAAGGCAATTGGCATGCTTGTCTTCATTGGTCAGAACATTGAGTAAAGGAGTTCAGATATCATTTTTTGTCTGTATAGGGCATTGGTGAGGCCACTTTTAGAATACTGCAAACTTTTTTGGTCACTCTTCTATAAGAAGGATGTTGTTAAACTTGAGCGGGAGCAAAAAGGATTGACAAGGATGTTGCTGAGACTGGAGGGTTTGAATTATAGGGAGAGACTGAACAGGCTGGGGCTTTAATCCCTGGAGTGTCGGTGGCTGAAAGGTGACCTTACAGAGGTTTATAAAATCATGAGGGGCATGGATTGGATGAATAACCAAGCTCTTTTTCCTCAGGTGGTGGAGTCCAAAACTGAAGGGCATGGTTTTAAGGTTGAGGAAAAAGATTGAAAATAGACCTGAGGGGCAACATTTTCACATAGAGGGTGGTACATGCATGGAACGAGACGTTAGAGGAAATGGTGAAGGAGGGTACAATTAGGACTTTTAAAAGGCATCTGGATAGGTATATGAAAAGGAAGGGTTTAGAAGGATATGGGCCAAATGCTGGCAAATGGGACTACATCAGACTGGGATGTCTGATCGGTAAGGACACGTTAGGCTAAAGGGTCTGTTTCTGTGCTGCATGACTCTATGGCACTGTGACTTTGCTGAGGGAATGTCCAGACAGTAGCAGAGTACTGGTTTTAGTGGAGACTGGGGCATCAAATGTGGCAAAGAGGACCTGGTTAAGTATGAGTAGCTGCAATAATAAACAGAGGGAATATATGATACATGGATATTATTTTATGAGAGTATGTCAATTTTTTGTTTATTAAATGATTAGCTGAAACAATTTACAGCACCTTTCAGCATAAATAGCAGCAAGAGAAAGTAGGGACATTTATGCCAATTAAGGTTCAATCCAAAATGTGTTCCAATTTTGGCTTTTAGTTTTTACCACAGCAGTTGGGAGGCATCCATATCATGGGCGTTCAACGTAGATATGTTGAAAAATCTATTTTCAGTCCTTTTTTCTGAGGTAATTTTCAGGATTTGATCTGGGGCTTCTTTCAATGTTTGAAGCTCTGCTTATTCATCTGAGCAGTTTTCTTTATTTTGCTGCACAAACTTCTCATTTTCAGCCAGCAGGTTCTAAAGCCAGCATTCTCTGGCAACAATTTACGAGGTAAGTCTACATCACAAGACTGACCTCAGCTTGGCAGCCTCACCTCTGAGGCTTGGAAAGATTTAGAATGGAAAAATTACTTCTTGACACAAAGGGGGCTTTTCTGAGGTTGAGGCGAAAAATCCGTAGTGTTTGTTAGCAGTTTTGCTCTTACCTCACACCATTTTGTTCTCAAACTTGGGATTAAAAAATGTACCCCCTTCTTAAACAGTTCACATTTCAAGGGTAATGTGAAAAAAAAGACAAAACAATGTAACATGAGTTATTTTGTCTTAATTTCTACTGGTGCATCCTCTTTGCTTGCCTTAGATGTAAGTGGGTGCAGGCTAGGTTTAAATCCCCAAAACATTGTGTCAATTTTCCAAATTATTGTTCCTGAAAAGTAAAAGAATCTGACACTTCAAACAAAGTATGTAGAATTAAAACCATGTGTTGTTATCATGGGCTCTGTGACCTACATAATCCAGACCCCTCAAGGTTATAAAGTGATTACAGATTTGTTCACAGTGTATCCAAATTGTCCTACTTTCCCCATTCTTGCCTTTGTTTGCAAACTTCATTGAAAGCAGTGAGACTTAGGAAAAACAGTGTTCTGTTACAACAGCAGAGATGTTAACCAGATACTGGATATGGGTTTAGGCTTTCGGGTAATATATGTTTTTCCCAACCATACATGTAATGGCTTCTTTATAGCTACCATTCTACTTGGTAGGTAAAAGTGAAACTAAACCTGCAGTGAGCTGAATGAAACTGTAAAACAATTTATAGATGCCTTAAGGGTTATGTATTTTCTAAAACTTATAAAACTACATGATTCCTACAAGCATCTGCACCACAGATTTATATTAAGCTGTTATGGTTTGGTTTATTTTACATTTTGTATATCCATTACCCATTTGGCTGTTACAGCTTTTTATCCTCCCTTACTAGCATTGCATTGTCTGCTTTTCTTTGCTGACTGTTAAGGACTCCCTCTATTGAAGTGAAAATGTACTCCATATCTCACCAATAGCAGCACCAAACGATCTTTCTCAGGAATGAGTGATCACCTACAATAAAACCCAACTTGTACCACAGCAGACTTGGGTTCAGTCAAATTCTTTGCCAAATGGTGTTATCCGAGTACCTGTGCGTAGGAGGTGGAGCCGACTCTGTTTTTCTTGAAGTTTGAGGCCAGTTGTGTGAGTTGAGCAGTTAAGTAAGAATTATCACACCCATCTCAATATTTCTCAGAATCCAATCCTGTTGGTTGTTTGATGGAGTGTATTGAGTGTATTGAATGAGGTAAACAACAATATTGTAAAGTTGTATATTTTGCAATAATATGGCCAATATGATTTGTAATAATAATGGTCAAAATCAGGCTTGAGAGAGTGAAGGTGCCCGGCCATCCCCTGCCCTTCCATTGACCTTGTACAAGTTGTGTTTCTTAGTTAAAATGGAAAATGGTAAAGATTTCCTTCTTCAGGCAGTGCTGGATACTTCAGCATTTGTCCCATCTAGGGCACCATGTCCACCTCATTGCACCTATCTTACCAGATGCATGAGCCCTGATAGCAAATTGAAGAGCTGTTCCCAGTATCCACATCCTGGAATCACTTCCATTTCCCTTTTACCTGGTTTTAGAGTACTGTAGGCAAACAGTGGTAAGTTTTACTGGTCCATTTACATGGAATCTGTCCTGCTTAGTATCAGTTACTGACAAAGCTCTACTCACAGGCACCCTATTGCAACTGTAGTTTTTAATGTTAGCAAAAAAATGAATCATTCTATCAGTTTTTGAGTAATGTAAGCAACAAAAAGTTATTACAAAAGCAAACAATTCTTTGGCTCTCTCAGTAGACCTTGCTGATATGCTTTTGACAAGTCAATTTTCATGACAAATCTGTAAACATAATTCTCCAATTCTCCAATGTTTGTTACTGCATTGATTTTGTGATAATCAGTGCAAAAATTTTGTGATTATCTGGTTTTGGTACCATCACTATAGGTGAGTGTCAGCTGTTGTGACTTGGCTCAATGTGTCATTGACAATCATGAACTTGAACTTTTCCCTGATTTGGTTTTTTTCCTAATTTCTCCAGGTTGAGCCTGAAGGGATGTTGTTTTATGGGTCAGGCATCTCCTACATTAATGTCATATTTAGCTACATATATATTTCTCCTTGCCTTTGATTGAAGTAAATCAATTTGTAATTTGCTTTGATGCTTTTATGGGATTTAGCAAAAAGTTCCAACAATTGTTTAAAGTCTGTCCACATTATCCAATCTGATTATTGGATGGTTAATTTCTGAATTTTGAATTACTGAGTCATTCTCCAATTATTCTTTATTTTAACATCACTCTCTGTTTCTTTCAACACAATAAATTCACTTCTGTTTTGACTATCCTCCTTGTCATGGCATAATTTTAACATCTTAACATAACACACTTGCTGATTTTTCCTCCTGAGTGCAGTACTCATCACATAATTGAGATTCTTTCTGATTTGATAAGGTCCAGTGAACTATACATCATCAGTGTCATGTGCTAGTCAGAATAGAAATAACAGGACATATCAGATGGACACATGTCTGAAGAAATAATGCTGAAGAGGATGTCAAATTCCTGAGGCTTTAGGACCAGTTCTGACAGAGGTGAGACAAGTATAAACTGGATAAGTTATAAATGGGCTGGAATGGGACCAATATTCTTGGGGGTATATTTCCTCGAGTGATTGAGGAGGCCTTAAAATAAAATGGAAGAGGAGGAGAACCTAAGCAATGAGTCAGAGGAAGGGGAATCCCCAAGGCAAGAACAAAAGACAAAAAGAGGATTAAAAAAGCAGGCAGAGAATTCAACGGACAGGATCAAACAGGGCCACAGTGAAAATTAATGGGAACAGGACAAGTAATATTACAAAAACAAATTTTAATGGTGTGTGCCTTAATGTGTGGAAAATTTGCAATAAAATGAAAGAAATAATTGCACAAATAGATGAAATAATTGCACAAATAGTATGATATAGTGATGATTACAGAAACAGGTTGTTCTGCTGTAACACACATTTCATTAGCATGAATAGGCCATAACACAATTGATGAATCATGGATGTTGTTTGGATAATGTGAATTTTCTACTAAATGGATCTAGGGATGTTTCATAGCACAAGGTTGCAGAGGAACATAACTGTCATGTTATAGATGAACAGCCTATACAGAGTGACCAGGAATGGGAATTGAACATCCAGGGGTTTTCAGCATTTAGAAAGAACAGACAAAAAGAAAAAGACAATGGAATAGTATTGTTGGTTATTGAGGAAATTAACATAATAGTGAGGAAGAATTTAGCTCCACCAATGTGGAATTTGTATAGATACTGCTGAGAAACACCAAGAGGCAAAACATATTCATGAGCATTGTATGTAGATCCCCAAACTGTAGGGGTGGTTTTGGGAAATACGTTAAACAGAAAATTAGACATACATGTAATAAAAGAATACTTATAATTTTGTGTGACTTTAATCTGTGTAGAAATTGGGCAAATCCAATGAGTAAATACAAGATAGTCTTCTGAACCACTACACTGAGGAACCATCTAAAGAATGGTCCATCTGATTGGATATTGTGTAATGAGAAAGGGATAATTGGCAAACTAGTTATGTGAGGCCCATTGAGGATGAGCAAGCAGAATAGAATTCTTTATTGGGATGATGAGTGACATTGTTGATTCGGACACCAGAGTCCCGAATCTAAATAAAGGAACTACAATGGTATGAGGTGCGAGTTGCCTATGATAGATTAGATAACATTACCTAAAGGAATAACCGAGAAAAGGCAATGGCAAATATTCAAAGAACACATGGGCAAGCTGCAACAATTGTTTATTCCTGTCGATGACAAAAGCAAAATGGGAAAGGTAGCCAAACCATGACTTACAAGGGAAATTAGGAAGAGGTATTCAAATTGGTCAGAAAAAGCAATAAACCTGAGGGGGAGGAGCACTTCAGGTTTCAGTAAAGGAGGCAACGGATTGAATAAGAAAAGGAAAACAAACTACAAGGATAAGCTTGTGGGTAACATAAAATCTGACAATTAAAGTTTCTATAGGTATGTGAAGAGAAAAAGATAGTTGAAGATGAATGTCAGTCCCTTACAGTCAGAATCAGGGGAATTTACAATGGGGACCAAAGAGATGGTTGACCAATTAGATACAATCTTTGATTCTGTGTTCACAAAGAAGGAGACAAATAACATCAAGAATGTTGGACCACACCAGGTTTAGTGTGAGAGAGGAACTGAAGAAAATCAATATTAGTGTGGAAATGGTATTGGGAAAACTGGCTTTGATGCCAGCAATATTGGTGTTGGGTGCAGTGCTGTTACAGAAGAAGGAGATTGAGGTCAAATGCCCGATCAGTCATTTTCAAGAAAATTGAAATCTTGTCAACAGAAATACTCAAAAGTGGAGGAAAAAACTCTGGGTCTGGCTTTGGGGCCATTTTAAAAGCCTATACATTTGCAGACCAAATTATTTATATGGACCATGATTCTTCAACCTTCCATAAATTATTTCATAACAATAATCTGAGACAGTTTTATTGGTGTTTAATGCTACAACCACACAATCTGAAAATCATTCATGTGTCAGAAAGAGATGTATTATAGTGGCCACTTTGTCAAGAGCAAACATGGAAGAAAATAAATATCATGATCAAAATGATTTTGTGTAAAAAATATTATTCTGCTGTAAAAAACATTGTGTGTTTAATATATATATAGTATTACTGTCAATTTAAAATATATTTTATGGGGGTATATAATTTATTGTTATTTTGGAACTTGGGTTCTATTATAGAAGTAAATGGATTTTTATTCCTCGGTTTTGTGGTGAATGTTACATTTGGGAATAGAGACAGACAGGTGGACCCAAGAGGGAAACGCGGAGCTGGAAGTGGACTAAACACAGGATGAGGAGCAAGGCCCACAGCATTTATCTTTGGAGACAGAGACAGACAGGAGCAGAGTCTTGAGAACAACAACAAACAAAAATGTTCACATTGACATACAGGAACATTGCAAGTGGTTTGCTTGTCGAGCAGCTGCTGTTAGGGAGTATATTTCAACTCCAGTAATTCTGAAGAACAGAAATTTCTAAACTAGCACAGGGAAATTAAGAATTTATAGACACAGGTGAGAGAGCTAATTTCTGATAAGGGTGAGAAATTTCTACTTTCTACTAATCTCCAGTTTATCATAAACAGTACAAATGTAAGGTTCAAGTAAGTTCAAAGTAAGCAGCACAACTTGGCCAAACCCATCCTGTGGCACGTGAAGAGTCATGGACAATTCACATGTCCTTGAGAAGCCCATGTGCGGGATGTGTCAGTAGCCGCATACACTTGCGCTCTGGGGGGGGGGAGGGGGGAGCGCGGTGAAGGGTGGTGGTGGGGGAGCGTGAGGCAGAGAACTATATTGATTGTACATTCAGGGAGGAGGTCACACAGCAATCAGTGACCACCAGACAGGTAGAGAATGGGTGGGCAGTTCAACAGAAACAGGTAGATAGTGGAGGAGACCACAGAAGCAACACTCACTAATCAGTTTTCCATTGTGAAAATGAAGTGCAATAGTTCCACAATGGAGTTTTAAAACGTCTTTTTTAGAACATAGGCATTATGGGTTGGGCCTAGAATTATAGAATCATACAGTATTACATCACGGAAACAGACCCTTCAAGTCAGAAACTGCTTTTTAAAACAAAGAGTCAAACTGCATATCCCAGATGGAAAATGTAGGGGATGATGGACTCTCAGGGGAATGTAGCACAACAGCCAAGTTTCTGACTCTAAGAATGGCTCTAATGTAATGAGAAGGTATATCAGGTTCCAAGTGATCAATTGTGTTAGGGGACTCTGTAGTCAGAGGTACAGACAGACGTTTTTGTGGCCGGGAGCAGAAAATCAGAATGGTGTGTTGCCTCCCTGGTGTCAGGATCAAGGATGTCTCGGAGAGGGTGCAGAATGTTCTCAAGGGGGAGAGGGACCAGCAAGAGGTCATTGTACACATTGCAACTAACAATATAGGAAGGGAAATGGATGAGATTCTGAAGGGTGAATATAGAAGATTAGGCAGGAATTTAAAAAGGAGGTCTTCGAGGGTAGTACTATCTGGATTACTCCCGGTGCTCCGAGCTAGTGAGGGTGGGAATAGGAGGATAGAACAGATGAATGCATGGCTGAGGAGTTGGTGCAGGGGAGAGTATTCACATTTTTGGATCATTGGAATCTCTTCTGGGGTGGAAGTGACCTGTGTAAGAAGGATGGATTGTACCTGAAATGGAAGGGGACTAATATACTGGCAGAGAGATTTCTGAGAGCTGCTTGGGAGGACTTAAACTAGTGAGGGAGATGGAACCCTGAGAAATAGTGAGGAAAGATAACAATTTGAGATTGATGCAGTTGGGAAAAGGAATGAGTCAAAGAGTCTGGGCAGGCAGGAACAAAGCAAAGAATAAGGTAGGACTGATAAATGAAACTGCATTCATTTCAATGCAAGAGGCCTAACATGGAAGACAGAGGACCTCAGGGCGTGGTTAGGAAAATGGGACTGGGATATAATAGCGATTACAAAGATGTGGCTCAGGGATGGATAGGGCTGGCAGGTATAAATGCTACAGGAAGGATAGAAAGGGAGACAAGAGAGGAGGGGGAGTAAAGTTTTTGATAAGGGATAGCGTTACAGCTGTACTTTGGGAGGATATTCCTGGGAATACATCCATGGAAGTTATTTGGGTGGAATTGAGAAATAAGAAAGGGATGATCACCTTATTGGGTTTGTATTACAGACTTCCTAATAGTCAGTGAGAAATTGAGAAACAAATTTGTAAGGAGATCTCAGTTATCTGTAAGAATAATAGGGTGGTAATGGTAGGGAATTTTAACTTTCCAAACTTAGACTGGGACTGCCATAGTGTTAAAGGTTTATATATAGAGGAGTTTGTTAAGTGTGTACAAGAAAATTTTCTGATTCAATACGTAGATGTACTTACTAGAGAAGGTACAAAACTTGACCAATTCTTGGAAAATAAGGCAGGGCAGATGACTGAGATGTCAGTGGGGGAGAACTTTGGGGCCAGTGACCATAATTTTATTTGTTTTAAAATGGTGATGAAAAAGGATAGACTGGATCTAAAAATTGAAGTTCTAAATTGGAGGAAGGCCAATTTTGAGGGTATTAGGCAAGAACTTGCACCAGTATTTACTGTGGAGAAGGACATGAAAGATTTAGCATGTGGGAAAATAGATGGTGTCATCTTGAAAAATGTCCATATTATAGAGGAGGAGGTGCTGGATGTCTTATAATGCATAAAAGTGGCTAAATCCCCAGGACCTGATCAGGCCTACTCTAGAACTCTGTAGGAAGCTAGGGAAGTGATTGCTGGATTAGAGTGGTGCTGAAAAACACAGCAGGTCAGGCAGATCCAAGGAGCAGGAAAATCGATTTCCCCTTCAAATCCTCCCACGTCCTCCAGATGAAAGGGGTAGCCATGGGCACCCGTATGGGCCCCAGCTCTGCCTATCTCTTTGTTGGCTATGTAGAACAGTCCATCTTCCCGTAGGCACCACTCTCAGCTCTTCCTCTGCTACATTGATGACTGCATTGGCACCACCTCATGCTCCCCCGAGGAGGTTGAGCAGTTCATCAACTTCACCAACACATTCCACCCTGACCTTAAATTCACCTGGACCATCTCTGACACCTCCCTCCCATTCCTGGACCTCTCCATCTCCATCAATGACAACTGACTTAACACTGACATATTTTACAAACCCACTGACTCCCACAACTATCTGGATTACACGTCTTCCCACTCTACCTTCTGCAAAAATGCAATCCCATATTCCCAATTCCTCCACCTCTGCCGTATCTGCTCCCAGGAGGACCAGTTCCACCACAGAACACATCAGATGGCCTCCTTCTTTAAAGACCGTAATTTCCCTTCCTACATGGTTGAAGATGCCCTCCAACGCATCTAATCCATGTCCCACACCTCCGCCCTCAAACACCACCCCTCCAACCGCAACAAACGCCGAACACCTCTGGTCCTCACCTTCCACCTTCCGCATAAACCACATCATCCGCCGATATTTCTGCCACCTCCACACAGACCCCACCACCAGGGATATATTTCCCTCCCCACCCCTTTCCGCCTTCCGCAAAGACCATTCCTTCCGTGACTTCCTGGTCAAGCCCACGCCCCCCAACAACCCACCCTCCCATCCTGACACCTTTCCCTACCACCGCAGGAATTGCAAAACCTGCGCCCACACCTCTTCCCTCACCTCCATCCAAAGACCCCAAAGGCACCTTCCACATCCATCAAAGTTTCACCTGCACATCCACAAATGTCATTTATTGTATCCGTTGCTCTTGATGCGATCTCCTTTACATGGGGAGACTGGACGTCTTCTTGCAGAGTGCTTTAGGGAACATCTCCTGGATACCTGCACCAATCAACCCCACCACCCCGTGGCCGAACATTTCAAATCCCCCTCCCACTCTGCCGAGGAGATGTAGGTCCTAGGCCTTCCTCCACCCCCACTCCTCACCACCCGATGCCTGGAGGAAGAACATCTCATCTTTCGCCTCAGAACCCTTCAACCCAAGGCATCAATGCGGACTTCACCAGTTTCCTCATTTTCCCTCCCCCACCTTACCCCAGTTCCAACCTGCCAGCTCAGCACCATCCACATGACCTATCTACCTGCCAATCTTCCTTCCTACCTATCCACTCCACAC
This sequence comes from Chiloscyllium plagiosum, assembly GCF_037043375.1. Classification (NCBI taxonomy): domain Eukaryota; kingdom Metazoa; phylum Chordata; class Chondrichthyes; order Orectolobiformes; family Hemiscylliidae; genus Chiloscyllium; species Chiloscyllium plagiosum. The sequence continues at coordinate 119,344,780 of NW_028270139.1, forward strand.
TCCTGTCTAACCTATTACCTTCATCCCCACCTCCATGCACCTATTGCACTCTTAGCCACCTTCTCCCCAGCCCCACATCCCTCCCATTTATCTCTCCACCCTGGAGGCTCCCTGCCTCATTCCTGATGAAGACTTTTGCCCAAAATGTCGATTTTCCTGCTCCTCGGATGCTGTGCTTTTCCAATACCACACTAATCTGGACCCTGACCTCCAGCATCTGCAGCCCTCACTTTCACCTAAGTGATTGCTGGACCCCATGATGAGATATTTGAATCATCAATAATCACAGGTGAGGTGTCGGAGGACTAGAGGTTAGCTAAGAAAGGTAGAATGGAAAAGCCAAGGAGCTATAGTCAAGTGTGTTTGACATCGTTGGAGGGCAAGTTATTGGAGTGAGTCCTGAGGAACAGGATTCACATGTATTTGGAAAGGCAAGGACTGATTAGGGATAGTCAACATGGCTTTGTTTGTGGGAAATCATGTCTCATGAACTTGATTGAGTTTTTTTGAAGAAGTAACAAAGAGCAGTGGACATGATCAAAATGGACTTCACTAAGGCATTTAACAAGGTTCCTCATGTTAGACTGGTTAGCAAGATTAGATCGCATGGAATACTAGCTATTTGGATGCAGAACTGGCTTGAAAGTGGAAGACAGAGCATGGTGGTGGAGGGTTGCCTTTCAGACTGAAGGCCTGTGACCACGAGGATCAGTGGGTCCACTGCTTTCATCATTTGTATAAATGATTTGGATTGATCATAGGAATTAGAGTTGGTAAGTTTGCAGATGACACCAAAATTTGAGGTGTAGTGTGTGACGAAGAAGGTTACCTCAGAGTGCAACGGGATCTTGATCTGATGGGCCAATGGGCTGAGGAGTGTTAGATGGAGTTTAATTTAGGTAAATGTGAGTTGTTGCGTTTGGGAAAGGCAAATCTTAGCAGGGCTTATACACTTAATGGTAAGGTAATGGGGAGTGTTGTTGAACAAAGAGACCTTGGAGTGCAGGTTCATAGCTCCTTGAAAGTAGAGTCACAGGTAGATCAGATAATGAAGAAGGCATTATTGGTCAGAGCATTCAGTATAGGGATTGGGTGGTCATGTTGCAGCTGTATAGGACATTGGTTAGGCCACTTTGGAATATTGTGCACAATTCTGGTCTCCCTCCATTGGAAGGATGTTGGGAAACTTGAAAGAGTTCAGAAAAGATTTACAAGGATGTTGCCAGGGTTGGAGGATTTGAGCTATAGGGAGAGGCTGAATAGCCTGGGACTGTTTTTCCTGGAGCGTTGGAGGCTGAGGGGTGATCTTATAGAGGTTTATAAAATCATGAGGGGCATGGATAGGGTAACAGACATGGTTTTTTTCCTGGGGTGGGGAAGTCCAGAACTAGAGGTTTAGGGTGAGAGGGGAAAAATGTAAATAGATCTAAGGGACATCATTTTCACGCAGAGGGTGCTGCGTATATGCAATGAGCTGCCAGAGGAAGTGGTGGAGACTGGTACAATTACGCCATTTAAAAGGCATCTGGATGGGTATATGAATAGGAAGGGTTTGGAGGGATATGGGCCAAGTGCTGGCAAATGGGACTAGATTAGGTTAAGATATCTGGTCAGCATGGACACATTGAACCGAAGGGTCTGTTTCCGTGCTGTACATATCCATGACTCTCTGACTCATGTGAATTAGGCTAAATGACAAAATAAACTACCTGGTGAGATAATTGCCAAAGTGTTTACTATATTGACCTTCTATGACACGGAGGAAGACAGGCCAGAAACAGGTTCAATTCGGACAGAAAAAATCCATATGTGCAAATGTGCTATTTAGCAGCAACTTTTGAGAAGATTTGTAACTCAGGTTGAGGTTCTGGATGTAGATTTGCTTGCTGAGCTGGGAGGTTCATTTCCAGACGTTTCTTGACTCTACCAGGTAACATCTTCAGTGGGCCTCCAGGTGAAGCGTTGCTGATAATTCCTGCTTTCTATTTATGTCATGTCCTGTGGTGATGTCATTTCCTGTTCTTTTTCTCAGGTGGTGGTAGATGGGATCTAACTCAATGTGTTTGTGGAAAGAGTTCCGGTTGGAATGCCATGCTTCTAGGAATTCTCGTGTGTGTCTCTGTTTGGCTTGTGCTAGGATGGCTTTGTTGTCCCAGTCGAAGTGGTGTCCTTCCTTATTTATACTAGCATCCTTATATACAGATAAGGAAAGACACCACTTCAACTGGGACAACACATCCATTCTAGGACAAGCCAAACAGAGACACACATGAGAATTCCTAGAAGCATGGCATTCCAACTGGAACTCTATCAACAAACACATCGAGTTAGACCCCATCTATCGCCCCCTGGAAAAAAGACGAGGAAATGACATCACCACAGGAAATGACATCACCAACCCAAAGAAACCCAAACATATAAATAGAAAGCAGGAATTATCAGCAGTGCTTCGCCCTGAGGCCCACTGAACATGTTACCTAGTAGGGTGACAAAACGTCTGGAAGTGAACCTGCCAGCTCAGTGAGCAAACCTACATCCAGTGCTATTTAGCTGCCTAAAAGTAGCCAAAATAACTGGAAGAAAGCTAAGAGTTTCCTTAGAGTTCAGCGAGAAATGCCAGTGAGTCACCTAGTTCTGTGTATCTTGGGAAGAAATGGAGAGAATCATACCTGCTGGATGTGCAGAGAATCGTTGCAAGAAAATGCTTGTGATCTCATCAGTTGAGTAGAAATGTAAAAAGTGAACATAAGAGAGATACCTCACTTGAGTTGTGTATCTGTAAAAAGGATATTGCTGGGCAAAGCGGTTGACCCTTTGTTTTTGTTTTTTTTATGGTAAGGTCTTTCAAAATTGTCTTAGAAGCTATGCTTTCTTCTTTTCAGTAAAAAATCTTATTTTCTTTTGTACTATCAGCAGAAACCAGAGGCCAAACTGTTCGCTAAGCCCAAATGTCCTCAAAATCTAACTTCTAGAAAAGAAATCTCATATTTTTGTGGAACAATCCCAGATCATTATATATTCATCAACTTTAAAAGGAATTCTGCCACTTCTGTCTTGGCTACCTGAACCCTGAGTCTGATTGGTTGGAGGAAAGAATCCTCATTTTATACTCAATTTCTGGAATCTGAAAATCACATGAATGAACACCCATATCTTAGGATTTGCTTAAACTTAAACTTAGTTGTAATTCTGTCCCTACTTTTACTTCCTTGTGTGTGTGTGTGTCCATGTCCATGGGCACACATGTTGTGACAATCACCTCCTGAGTTTTAACACATTGATAAAAAACAAGGGTGGTGAGTGGCAGACGAGGTGACGACAGCAGACACAATAGCAGCATTCAAAAAGCACCTGGGTGAGTACATGAGTAGGAAAAGAATAGAGGGATATGGATTCATGTAAATTAAGACAGTTTTAGAATGGAAGAACAAAATGTGTCAGTGCAGGCTTGGAGGGCTGAAGGATCTGTTCCTGTGCTGAATTGTTCTTTGTTCTAAGCCTCTGTTTTAATCTGAAAAGAGCTTTATTGGATCACTTTAATGTTGAATTCCTTATACAGAGGGTTTTGGAGAACATGCCAGAGACTGTTTCAAAAGAAAAATTAACAGAAGGCAATAACAAATAAAAGAGTTCAATTTACTGATCTCCCATGTCCATAACAGAGGGGTGTATGTTAGTGCTTCTGGAGGGAAGGCACACAAATCAAAGTTGTGCTTCTCCAAATTTCCAAAGTAACATTGAAATCAGGACAGTACCCTGCTGACTGAGATATACATTTACTTTTCTCGAAATTACACAGACAGTTCTAAAATGAGAACATGTCATTTGGCCTATCCTTATACTAGGCACATACAATCTCTTTGATTAACTCTCCTAAAGCAGGAGTCTGAAATAGTACTTCCCTCTCCAAAGTGGTTTTCATAAAACTCTACATTATCTATCTTCACTTCCAAGTTCATTCTTCAAACTCAGCCAGATGTTTCTGACAGGCAGCATTTCCGTTGTTCTAACGGTGCAGAAACCATCACATTCCATTGAATATTGTGTCAGCAAAAGATAAACTTATCCTTATGCCTTTTATGTTGTTCTATATTAGAAACGTATCCATCTCAGGTTGTAAGTTTGCTCACTGAGCTGGTAGTTTAATTCTCAGAGGCTTTGTTACCGTGCTAGGTAACATCATCAGTGAGCCACCAGTGAAGCGCTGGTGTTGTGTCCCACTTGCTGTTTATCTGTCTTGGTTTGTTGTGGTGGGTGATATCACTTCCAGTTCTTTTTCTGAGAGGTTGGTAAATGGTGTCCAAATCGATATGTTTCTTAATGGAGTTCTGGTTTGAATGCCAAGCTTCCAGGAATTCCCGTGCATATCTTTGTTTAGCCTGCCCCAGGATGGATGTATTGTCCCAGTCGAATTGGTGTCCCTCTTCATCTGTGTGTAAGGATACCAATGATAGTTGGTCATGTCTTTTAGTGACTAGTTGGTGCTCATGTATCGTGGTGGCTAGTTTCCAGCCCATCTGACCAATGTAATGTTTGTTGCAGTCCTTGCAGGATATTTTGTATGTGACATTCATTCTGCTGGTCATTGGAACAGGATCCGTTAAATTCATCTGGAGCTGTTTCAGTGTGTTGGTACGTTTGTGGGCTACCATGAAGCCTAGGGGCCGGAGTAGTCTGGTCGTCATGTTCCAGATGTCTTTCATGAATGGCAGGGTGGCTAGAGTCTCTGGATGTGTTGTGTCTTCTTGTTTAGATTAGATTCCCTACAGTGTGGAAACAGGCCCTTCGGCCCAACAAGTCCACACCGACCCGCCGAAGCGTAACCCACCCAGACCCATTCTCCTACATTTACTCCTTCGCCTAACACTACGGGCAATTTAACATGGCCAATTCACCTAACCTGCACATTTTTTTTTGGATTGTGGGAGGAAACCAGAGCACCCGGAGGAAACCCACGCAGACACGGGGAGAATGTGCAAACTCCACACAGAGAGTCGCCTGAGGCGGGAACTGAACCCGGGTCTCTGCCGCTGCGAGGCAGCAGTGTTAACCACTGTGCCACCGTGCCGTTTAGGTCTGTTGTGTAGGAATTGGTGGACTGTGCTTATCTGGCATCCATTGTTCCTGAATACATTGTATAAGTGGTTTTCCTTGGCTTCTCTTATTTAATGAGCCATATCACACTGCAGCACCCGGAGCAACCAGAGCAAAACCACGCAGTCACCGAGAGAAAGTGCAAGCTCCGCATAGTCATTTGCCCGAGATGGGGATTGAACCCAGGTCGCTGGCACTGTGAGGCAGCAGTACTCGCCACTGAACCACTGTGACATCTGTTAGTTGCAGGTTAATTTTTTTTTCTGGATATTGTTGCAATGTTTGGTGATGGTAATGGTTTCCATTGGTTTTCTAAGTTGAAAATACATGCTGTGACAGATGCTAAGTGTTTTTTTTGTTGACTTCAAGGCTTCTGCACATAGACATAGATACAGTAGTAGGTATATCACTTTGAACAGTTCATACTGTGGCGAATGAGCTGAGCCATGCAGATCAGAAAAGAATGATGGAAGAGTAAGGATGTGGCAGTAGAAGTCTCTGAGCAGTAGGTCTTATTTACTGAGGGCGTTCGGAGAGCAATTCTCCCATGGCAATCACAGGGAGATAACACATTTGAGACATTTGAGCTTCAATAAGCATAAGTGTCAACAACTGTCACATGCCTTGAAGAGGAAAGGAAAAGAATATTCACAATCTGTTGCAAGCACAACTGCAGCCTCAGAGCAATGTGAGGATCATTTGTAGCGATGAACTTTTATGTGTCTAATTCTTTCCATGCTGTATCTGGAATTATTTGGAACAATTCTGTTTGCTGTCCACTGTTCAGTACAGGAGATCATCAGAGAGCTGAAATATTTCTAGAGAATAGTAGGTTGTAGGAACATATGGCTTTCCTAGAATTGTAGGTTCCCCAGAGTGCAGAATGTCATGGATTGAAAATGTGTTGCTTTTAGGGTGCCACATGTGAATTCTGTCATATTACAAGATCCAATAAAGGTTTCTTGTTTCTTTAAGGCCAATAGGTAGGTGACCACTGTCATATGTTTGTGGAACGGAACATTACCTGGTTGTGGTTGCAGTGGAGTGTTGCCTCAAATCCTTCATTTTTAAGGTTTTTTTGTGCGTGCTAAGATAGCAGTAGTTGAGGATAAACCACTTGTAAGTAGAGCAGTTGATCTTCCGTAATTACACCGGCACCACTCCCCACCTCTTCCTCCGCTACATTGATGACTGCATTGGCGCCACCTCGTGCTCCCGCGAGGAGGTTGAGCAATTCATCAACTTCACCAACACATTCCACCCTGACCTTAAATTTACCTGGACCATCTCTGACACCTCCCTCCCCTTCCTGGACCTCTCCATCTCCATCAGTGACGACCGACTTGACACTGACATTTTCTACAAACCCACCGACTCCCACAGCTACCTGGATTACACCTCTTCCCTCCCTACCTCTTGCAAAAATGCCACCCCGTATTCCCAATTCCTCCGCCTCCGCCGTATCTGCTCCCAGGAGGAGCAGTTCCACCATAGAACACACCAGATGGCCTCCTTCTTTAGAGACCGCAATTTCCCTTCCCACATGGTTAAAGATGCCCTCCAACGCATCTCGTCCACATCCCGCACCTCCGCCCTCAGACCCAACCCCTCCAACAGCAACAAGGACAGAACGCCCCGGTGCTCACCTTCCACCCTACCAACCTTCGCATAAACCAAATCATCCGCCGACATTTCCGCCACCTCCAAACAGACCCCACCACCAGGGATATATTTCCCTCCCCACCCCTCTCTGCCTTCCGCAAAGACCGTTCCCTCCGTGACTACCTGGTCAGGTCCACGCCCCCCTACAACCCACCCTCCAATCCCGGCACTTTCCCCTGCCACCGCAGGAACTGTAAAATCTGCGCCCACACCTCCTCCCTCACCTCCATCCAAGGCCCTAAAGGAGCCTTCCACATCCATCAAAGTTTTACCTGCACATCCGCTAATATCATTTATTGTATCCGTTGCTCCCGATGCGGTCTCCTCTACATTGGGGAGACTGGGCACCTCCTAGCAGAGCGCTTTAGGGAACATCTCCGAGACACCCGCACCAATCAACCAAATCGCCCCGTGGCTCAACATTTCAACTCCCCCTCCCACTCTGCCGAGGATATGGAGGTCCTGGGCCTCCTTCACCGCCGCTCCCTCACCACCAGACGCATGGAAGAAGAATGCCTCATCTTCCGCCTCGGAACACTTCAACCCCAGGGCATCAATGTGGATTTCAACAGTTTCCTCATTTCCCCCTCCCCCACCTCATCCAAGTTTCTAACCTCCAGCAACACGATCCCCTGACTTGTCCGGACTTGTCCGACCTGCCCAGCTCCTTTTCCACCTATCCACTCCACCCTCTCCTCCCTGACCTATCACCTTCATCTCCTCCCCCACTCACCTATTGTACTCTATGCTACTCTATCCCCACCCCCACCGTCCTCTAGCTTATCTCTCCACGCTTCAGGCTCTCTGCCTTTATTCCTGATGAAGGGCTTTTGCCCGAAACTTCGATTTTGCCTGTCCTCGGATGCTGCCTGAATTGCTGTGCTCTTCCAGCACCACTGATCCAGACACTTGTAAGTCTTAACAAGAGGAGACATTTGTCTTAACAACAAGATGCAGTTTATTGTATGAAAGCAATAGGTACAATTTACATTGATAAGTTAAACATAGTTATTATGATTATCAGGAGTCAGGGATAACATGTCTGAGTCTATTAGAATAAAAAAACAAAATATGTCTTTCTTCACCCAAGACTTATATTAACTTATCAGATTGGGTGGAACTTAATGCAATCTCCAAAATTAACTATTTCAGAATTACCTGTAATTGTCCAGTATCCTATCAGTAATCATGGTGCCCTAATATTGCATTCCACAAATTAATGGAAAGATATGGCGATAGCCCTGACCACACAGGCATTGGCCTTGGCCCCTGAACTGGAGTCTCAGCATCTGTTTCATTGAAGTCACTGCTGATGCTGACATCTCACTCCAAGTCTGAGGGAATCCGTTCCCCAGACCAGACCAAGCATCCAGTTTACATCACTAATGAGACTAAAGGCCGACAGATTCCTAGGAACTATGATTTACATCTTAGGATCTTAAAAAATCATAAAACCCTACAGCATGGAAACAGACCATTTGATCCTTCAAGTCCACACCAACCCTCCAAAGAGCAGTCCATCCAGACCCACACCCCATCCTATCCCTGTAACCCTTCATTTCCCATTGCCAACCCACACATCCCTGGATATTATGGGCAATTTAGCACAGCCAATCTACCTAACTGCACATCTTTGGACTGTGGGAAGAAAACGGAGCACCCGAAGGAAACCCACGCAGACATAGGGAGAATGTGCAAACTCCACACAGACAGTCACCCAAGGCAGGGATTGAAACAAGGTCCTTGGTGCTGTGAGGCAGCAGTGCTAACACCCTTATCCAGAAAAGAAGAGCTACAGAAAGCAGGAAGTTATAGACCAATTAAGACCATAAAAAGCAGAAATAGGCCATACAGTCCACTGAGTCTGCTCCACAATTCAATCATGGCTGATATGTTTCTCAACTACATTCCCCTGCCTTCCCCCCAAAACCCTTGATCCCCTTACTAATCGAAAACCTATCTATCTCAGTCTTAAATACAGTCAATGATTTGGCCTCTACAGCCTTTCATGGTAACGACTTCCATAGATTCACCACACTCTGACTGAAGAAATTCCTCCTCACCTCAGTGCTAAATGGTCGTCCCTTCACTCTGAGTCTGTGCCTTCGGGTCCTAGTCTCTTCTACTAATGGAAACATCTTCTCCACACTCCATGCCCAGACCTCTCAGAATCCTGTAAATTTCAAGGAGATCCCTCTTCATCCTTCAAAGTTCCATTGAGTACAGACCCACAGTCCTCAGACTAAAATTGGTCATTGGGAAATACAGGAATGCATAGTAAAGGGACAGTAGTAAGAAGTCTCAATGAATCATTTCTGTATTGTCTCCAATATAACATTAACGTACTGAAAAAAATCTGGAAATAAATGGAAACGTTTTCAACTCACCACCTGTACATTAACATTAGCGTTGTTAACCAGTTATACCTTATATAATCTACTAATTGTTATTTACCTTTATTTTACTGTTTTCTATGACAGATGGCTGCTCTGAATGAACATTTTAATTTTAAATATGTGATGGAATATCACATGACAATAGTTGTTGAAGCCATTGAAAAAAAATGAGCAACTTCAGAAAAGCTGCCACAGCCCTCTAAATGTAGCTAACTCTAAGAGATAAACCACTGAGCAAAGGCCTATTTCACATTTTCATGGGATCTGAAAACTGCTTTTCATGATCATGCACATCAAGAGTTTTTAGTACTAGCTTGGGACCACATTCCACAATTTGGTTTGCTTTTTTTGAAAACTGAAACTTAAAAACCTCACTGAAAACATATGAGAAAAGCAATGGGAGGACAATGAGGCCTAAAGTTGTCATGAACTATTAAGTGGCTGCAGGCAATATTTCATCAGTTGCATTCAAGTTGAAAAACAAAGGTTTCAAGAATGTAATATTTGTACTGATAAATGTGCATATTCCTGAAAGAGGTTGGAATTTATATTTAGGGGACCTGGAGGGCATGCTCCCTCCCCTCAGGAAGTTTGTATTTTTGACATTTTGTACGGCCCACTTTCTAGCATTTTGCTTTTGAAGCCAGAATTGATGATGAGTGAAATGCATTCGATCCTCATGTAATTCTGTCATCAATGTAGTAATCATGTATAACAAGGAACACATTTCAGAAAAGTCCTGGTTATTGAAACCATCCAGTAGACTCAGGGATTATGGACAACCTTGCTTCATTATGTTTTAAAGAGTGATAGTTTGAGTGAGTCTCCCATTTAGTTTTGAATGGTAAGTGATGTTAGATAAGACCCAAGATTTGGGCCAATTCTCCCACAACATCATTCAGGTAGGATGCATGGGGCATTAGATCATACGCCTTATGAGAACTGATGAAATATTTTTAATTGGATTTCCCTTCAGCCTTACAATGGTCTGTGATCTCAGAGAGACAGAAACATCCTGATGCAATTTGCATGGGAGCCAAATGAAGATAATTCTTTCCTTGTCACATTCCACGTACAAACTACTCTCTGTGTGAAAAGTTACCCCTCAGATTCCTGTTACATCATTTTCCTCTCACCTTAAAAATATGCCCTCAAAACTCTCCTACCCTAGGGAAAAGGACTTAGCTGTTCACTTTATCTATGTCCCTCTTAATTTTATATACCTCTATCAGGTCATCCCTCAAAGTGAAAAAATCCTAGCTTATGCAGTCTCTCCTTATAACTCAAACCCTCCTGTCCTGGTAACATCTTTGTAAATCTTTTCTGCACTTTCTCCAGTATAAGTTTGGAAATTTAAGCATGCCAAATGCCTTCTTTAGTACCCTGTCTACCTGTTATACAACTTTCAAAGAACTTTCAAATGTACCTGAACCACTAAGTATCTCTATTTGACAACACTCTCCAGGGCCCTACCATTAACTGTATAAGTTCTACCCTTGACCATCTTACCAAAATGCAACACCGCACATTTATCCAACTTAAACTCCATCTGCCACTCTTCAGCCCATTGACCCAATTGATCAAGATCTCTTTGTATCCTTAGATATCATTTTTCATTGTTAACAAACCACCAATTTTGGTGTCATCCACAAACTTACTAACCATGCTTCCTAAACTCTCATCGAAATCATTTATATAAATGACAAACAACAGCGGACCCAGCACTGCTCCCTGCCAAACACTGCTGGTCACAGGCCTCCAGTCCAAATAAACAACCGTCAACCACCATGGGGTGGCACGGGGCTGTTGTGGGTGGCACAGTGGTGCAGTGGTTAACACTGCTGCCTCACAGCGCCAGAGACCCGGGTTCAATTCCCGCCTCAGGTGACTCTGTATGGAGTTTGCACATTCTCCCCGTGTCTGTGTGGGTTTCCTCCGAGTGCTCCGGTTTCCTCCCACAATCCAAAAATGTGCAGGTCAGGTGAATTGGCCATGCTAAATTGTCCGTAGTGTTAGATGAAGGGGTAAATGTAGGGGAATGGGTCTGGGTGGGTTGCGCTGCGCCGGGTCAGTGTGGACTTGTTGGGCTGAAGGGCCTGTTTCCACACTATAAGTAATCTAATCTGTAAGTAATCTAATCTAATCTAAACCACCACCCTCTGTCTCCTTTTGTGAAACCAGTTATATATACATTTAGCGAGCTCTCCCTGAATCCCATGTTATCTAACTTTACTGACCAGACTACCAAGCGGAACCTTGTCAACAACTTTACTAAAATCCAAGTAAATAATGTCTACCACTCTATCCTCATCAATTGTTTTGGTTAGTTCCTCAAAAAAATCAATTAAGTTTGTGAGAGATGATTTCCCACACACAAGCCCATGCTGACGATCCTGAATCAGTCCTTACCTCTCCAAAAACATGTAAATCCTATCTCTTAGAATTCCTTCCAACAACTTACTCACCCACTGATGTCAGACTCACGAGTTGATAGTTCTTAGCCTTCTCCTTACACCCTTTCTTAAATAAAAGCACAACATCAGCCATTGTCCAGTCCTCTGGCACCTCATATGTGGCTGTAGCTGATATAAATATCTCTGCTCTCCTATGCCTGGGATACATCTGATCAGATCCCAGAGATTTATCCACCTTTATGTGTTTTAAGATCTTTAGCACCTTCTGTTGTGTCATGTGGACTATTTTCAAGACATCAATATTTATTTCCCCAAGTTACTGAGACTCCATTTCCTCCTCCACAGTAAATACTGATGCAAAATATTTGTTTAGCATTGCTTCCATCTTCTGTGGTTCCACAGTCCTCATTGATTTTTAAGGAACCCTATTCTCTCCCTAGTTGCTCTTTTGCTCTTAATATACTTGTAGAATTTATTTGTATTATTCTTAACCTTATCTATCAAGGCTATCTCATCAACTTTCCTTCTTAAGAATGGCCTTACTCCCCTGATACGTTTCAAGAGATTTACTTGATTCCAGTGGTCTATACCTGAGATATGCCAACTTCTTATTCTTGACCAGAGCTTCAATATCTCTATTCATCCATTGTTCCCTACATCCACCAACCTTACCCCTCAATCTAATAGAAGCATGCTCTCATTGCATTTTTGAAAACTCCAACTTGCAGGTTGCTCCTTTAACTGTGAATGATTTACACCAACCAACTTTTGAAAGTACCATTAATATTGCCCTTACTCCAATTTAGAACCTTAACTTTTATACAAGGCCTATCCTTTTCCATAACTATTAAAAAAAAATAGAATTATGATCACTGGTCTCTAAGTGCTTCCTCACTATGCCTTATTTCCCAAGAGAAATTTTGCTCATTTTCTAGTAGTTACATTTTGATAAAGAAAATTTTATTGAACACATTCAACAAATGCCTCTCCATCCAAGCTTTAAACACTATGCCAGTTTCAGTCTATGTTTGGAAAGTTAAACTTCCCTATTAATACAGCCCTATTTTTCTTACACATATCTGAGATCTCTTGACATTTTGCTCCTCAGTTTCCTGACTGGGGCCTGTTGTTCAATCCCATCAAGGTGGTCATCCTGTTCTTATTTCTGAGTTCCACCCATAAAGCTTCACTGGATGATTCCCCAGGAATATCCTTCTAAGTACAGCAGTAATGTTTTCTCTCATCAAAAACACCACTACCCTTCCTCTCTTGCCTCCCTTTCTATCCTTCCTGTAGCACCTAAACCCAGGAACATTGAGCTGTCAGTCCTGTTCCTCCCTCAGCTGTGTAATAGCTATGGCGTCCCAGTCCTATGTTCCCATATGTGCCTTGAGTTCATCCATCTTACCTATAAGTCCCTTACCCCTGCGGCCCCACTCATTTGTCCTTTTCAAATAATAATGCAATTCCTGCAATGCCTCAATGAACCTAGGTGTGAAAGTTAGGATGGATTGGCCATGATAAAATGTCCATAGTGTCCAAGGATGTGTTGGTGGTTTGGCCATGAGAAATGCCAGGTCACATAGATAGGTTAGGGGGGTGTAGGTCTGGCTGGGATGGTCTTCGGAGGGTTGATGTGGACTTGATGAGCTGAATGACCTGCTTCCACGCTGTAAGGATTCTATGATTCTAATTACCTCAATCTGCGCCATCTTATTTTTGATCCTTTCACTAAAAAGAATAATTTTTCTTTGTTTCAGGCCTTTCATGATTTTAAATACCTCTATTAAATCTCTCACCTCTTTTCTTCAAAAACATCCTGAATTCAGCATTCTTTCCGTGTAACTGAAATTCCTCATCCCTGGAATAATTTTTGTGAGTCTATTTTGCATCCCCTCTCAGACCTTTACCTCCTCCCTCAAGTATGGCATTCATATATAGACACAATTCTTCTGTTGAGGTCGAATCAGTATTTTGTACATGTTTGAAATGAACTTCTGTCTTTTGGATTCTATGTGACTATTAATAGACCCTCAAATACTTACATTTTACAATGACATCCATATATGAACAAATAAATTAGAATTAGAATCCCTACAGTGTGGAAACAGGCCCGTTGGCCCAACAAGTCCACACCGACCTCGAAAGAGTATCCCACCCAAACCCACTCTCCTATATTTTACCCCTAGCTAATGCACATAACCTACACATCTCTGAACACTATGGGCAATTTACCTGACATCTTTGGATTGTAGAGGAACCCAGATTATCCAGAGGAAACCTACTCAGACATGGGGAGAATGTGCAAACTCCACACAGACAGTCGCCTGAGGCTGGAAGTGAACCTGGATCCCTGGTGCTGTGAGGCAGCAGTGCTAACCACTGAGCCACCGTGATGCCCCACAGTGCAGGCGAAGGAGAAGGAGAGGGAAAATATTAGGAGCAGGAGAATATGCCATTCAGACCCATGAGCCTGTTCAACCATCCAACAACCTGATTGTGGCCTGAACTCCACATTCTCATCAACTCTAATATCCTTTAACTACCTTGGTAGTCAAGAATCTATTTACATCTACCACACACATTCCTCTGATTCAATACCTCAATGAACATTTTGCCTTTCATTTTATATTTTCTCTCAATGTTCTTTCTGCCAAAATGAATCATTTCACACTTCTCTGCAGAAAATTCTGTCTGCTACCTTTTCATCCATTCCAACAGCCTGTTCATGCTTTTAAAGTTCTACAGTGCCCTCCTCAGACTTTACAATGATTCCAAGTTTTGAATCATCTGCAGCTTTTGTAATTGCTCCCTGGACATCCAAAGTCTGGATCATTAATATATATTAGGCGTGAGATGCCGGTGTGAGTGCAAGATGCTGATGATTGTAATGTACACAACAAGCAATTAAAAGAATATCGTTCACTTCTGTCTAAAGAGTAATAGAAATATATTTAAATATGTCTCCAGATCCGTCAGATTTAAGTAACCCCAAGAACAGAAGAACAGAGGCTCATTTAGGTAATTTAGACAATATTTATTATCTTTCTGTACTCAGTCTGCTATTTTCTAAAATTCAAATAAAAGTCTGATAGACAGGTATGGAATTCATTCAACATAATGATCCTCATTGTCAGTTTGATTCAGTCTTTTGTAGCAGGCTTCTGAGTTAGAAATGTTGTTATCCCCAACCTCCCTCCCCACTACTCCCCTCCCCAACCACCCCACCCCTCGCCCCGAACACACCTGATGAAGGAACAGTGCTCCGAAAGGTAGTGCTTCCAAATAAACCTGTTGGACTATAACTTGGTGTTGTGTGATTTTTAACTTCGTACACCACAGTCCAACACCAGCATCTCCAAATCATGACATAGTAAATTGTCTACAAGAAATTTTGGGCTATTCTCGGGGTATGAAAGGTCTAATGTAGCTGCAGGTTGGTTTCTTATTTCACCACACAAAGAGGAGATTCAAAGAAATATGTCTCCACACATTTTCCTTTGTCAAGCATTTTTCAAAATGTGAAGTACCTTTAAATAAGAAAAAAATTGAAATAGGCAGAAAATTTCACGATGACTTATGCAATGTCAGTCGAGAAAAATTGTGTGTGTTGCCCACGGGTAAATGAAAGGCTTGTCCTGAGGTGGGGCATAGACTCTTTGTTCACTGTGCTTGGTACGTTTGAAATTTTTGCTTTTTCACTAGTCTGGAAACATGTTACTGCTGAAAGTGACAAGCCCTAAATGTGCACACATGAATAGTCAGCAAATTTTTAAAAAATATCAGTTAAACAAATGAAAGATGAACAGATAAGGGCAAGTTAGAGATGTCAAATTTGATCTGAGTGTCCATCTGCTTGTCCATGTATTCCAGGAAACTCGCTGTCCATGCAGAGTGGAATTCTAGCATTTGTTTTATTCATTCAGAGGATGAGTATCAATGGTTGGGTGAACATATTGTACCTATCTTTAATTACCCGAGAGAAGGTTACAAGTGGAGTTCCGCAGGGATCAGTTCTGGGTCCTCTGCTGTTTATAATTTTTATTAATGACTTAGATGAGGGAGTCGAAGGGTGGGTCAGTAAATTTGCAGATGATACGAAGATAGGTGGAGTTGTGGACAGTGAGGAGGGCTGTAGTCGGCTGCAGAGGGACTTAGATATGATGCAGAGCTGGGCTGAGGAGTGGCAGATGGAGTTCAACCCTGCCAAGTGTGAGGTTGTCCATTTTGGAAGAACAAATAAGAATGCGGAATACAGGGTTAATGGTAGGGTTCTAAGTCAGGTGGAGGAACAGAGGGATCTTGGGGTCTATGTACATAGATCTTTGAAGGTTGCCACTCAGGTGGATAGAGTTTGTAAGAAGGCCTATGGTGTATTAGCGTTCATTAGCAGAGGGATTGAATTCAAGAGTCGTGAAGTGATGTTGCAGCTGTACAGGAATTTGGTTAGGCCACAGTTGGAGTACTGTGTGCAGTTCTGGTCGCCTCACTTTAGGAAAGATGTGGAAGCTTTGGAGAGGGTGCAGAGAAGATTTACCAGGATGTTGCCTGGAATGGAGAGGAAGTCGTACGAGGATAGGTTGAGAGTTCTCGGCCTTTTCTCGTTGGAACGGCGAAGGATGAGGGGTGACTTGATAGAGGTTTATAAGATGATCAGAGGAATAGATAGAGTAGACAGTCAGAAACTTTTTCCCCGGGTACAACAGAGTGTTACAAGGGGACATAAATTTAAGGTGAAGGGTGGAAGGTATAGGGGAGATGTCAGGGGTGGGTTCTTTACCCAGAGAGTGGTGGGGGCATGGAATGCGCTGCCCGTGGGAGTGGTAGAGTCGGAATCATTGGCGACCTTTAAGCGGCATTTGGATAGGTACATGGATGGGTACTTAATCTAGGTTAGAAGTTCGGCACAACATCGTGGGCCGAAGGGCCTGTTCTGTGCTGTATTGTTCTATGTTCTATGTTCTAAGGTGGTGGTGAACGGCCCTTTTGAATTAGTGCAGTGCTTGGTGTAGGTGGACCAATAATGTTGTTAGGTAGAGAGTTTCAAATTTTGATCCAGTGACACTGCACGAATGATGATACATTTCCAAGTCAGAATGGTGAGTGGCTAGGAGATGAATTTACAGGTGGTGGTGTTCTGATGCATCTGTTGCCTTCCTGCTTCCACATCAAGAGTCACATGACACCAGGTTTTGGTCCAATAGGTTTATTTGAAGGCACAAGCTTTCGGAGTGCTGCTTCGTCATCAGGTGAAGTGTTGTCCAACACCGGCACCTCCACATCATGGTACTTTCTCTTTCCAGATGGAAACTGTTGTGGGTTTCAAAGGGGAATCTGCAGAGTCTTGGTCAATTTCTGCAGTGCATCTTATAGATGGGACATATTGCTGCTGGGGGAAGTGAATATTTGTGTATCTAGTGCCAATTAAGCCTTATCCCAGGTGGTGTCAAGCTTCTTGAATGTTGTTGGAGCTGCACTCATCCAGGCAAGTAGGGAGTATTCCATCATACTCCTGACATGTACCTTGTAGATTGTGGACAGGCTTTCATAGAGTGGTCATAAAATGAGTTACTCATTGCAGTGTACCTAGCCATTGACCTGCTCTTTTGCCACACTATTTATATGGCTGGTCCTGTTCAGTTCCGGGTCAATGGTAAGCCCTAGGACATTGACGATGGGAAGTTCCGTATTGATAATACCATTGAGTGCGAAGGACCTAGTTTGCACAGGTGCCCAAATGCTGATTGTTATTTGCAAAGTGGATCGTTGACATACTGCAATATTCTAACTGCAATGGTTCATATAATTTTAGTGTGATCTAACCGTTTTCTATATTGCATATCGATTTACAAATGCTAGGGCCACAGAATAACCTTTTTGACAACAGCTTCATTCAACAATTTTGGCCAAAATCAACCCCAAACTCCAAGATATAGGACTATCTTATCCCCCTGTGCAACTGGATCCTTAACTTGCTAATCTTCAGACTGCAAACAGTAAGAATAGGCGACAATACCTCCTCCACAATAAACCTCAACACTGGTGAGCCTCAAGGCTGCATACTCAGCCCCTTACTATATTCATTATACACTCACAACTGTGTGGCCAAATTCAGTTCTAACTCCATTCACAAATTTGCTGATGACATCACTCTAGTGGATTGGGTCTTAAACGACAATGAGACAGTGTACAGGAAGGTGATAGACAGCTTTGTGGCATGATATAAAGACAACAATCTCTCCCTCAATGTGAAAAAAATGAAGGAGCTGGTCCTCAACATCAGGAAGTGGAGTGGAGGATACACCCCTGTCTGTATCAATGAAGTTGAAGTGGAGATGATTTAGAGCTTTATGTTCCTAGGAGTACATATCACTAACAACCTGTCCTAGTCTATCCATGTTGCCGCTACAGTCAAGACAGCATACCAACGCTTCTACTTCCTCAGAAGTCTAAGGAAATTCGCAGTGCACATGATTTTTGCCAATTTTTATCAATGCACCATAGAAAGCATCCTGTCCAGATACATCAGAGTTTGATATGACATCTGATTTGCCCAAGACCACATGAAATTACTAAGAGTTGTGAACACAGCCCAATCCATCACACAAACCAGCCTTCCTTCCAATGACTCCATCTATACTTCCCACTGCCTCGGAAAAACAGCCAATGTAATCAAAGGCTCCTCCCACCCCAGTTGTACTCTCTTCCACATTCTTCCATTAGGCAGAAGATACAAAACTTTGAAAATACATGCCAACAGATTCAAGAACAGCATCTTCCTTGTTGTTATTAGACTTTTGAATGGACCTCTTATATGTGAGAGTTGATCTTTCTCTATACTTTCTCTTTAGCTATAACATTACACTCTGCATTATGTTCTATTACCCTGATGTACTTATGTAAGGTATGATTTGTCTGGATAGCACACAAACAGTACTTTTCACTATATCTTCATACATATGACAATAATAAATCAGATATAAATAAGATATATACTGAACCACTTTTAAAAAATCTAAACACTCAGGTAATTTTCTTGTTTTTCTCTTTTCAAAGTATTATTTAATGTACATTGTAAATGCATTTCTTCTTCATATTCTGCTTCCTAAAATGTATCACCTTATATTTTTTCACATTAAATTACAACTGTCAACTATTTGTCCAATCTATTATCTGGGCCATATCCTCTTGAGTTGTGCACAGTTCACAGTAAGCAATATACTTTAATTATCTCTTGCCTGTAACTTATTATTGTGCTCCCACAGCCATAGTTAGCTCCTTTATGTCTATTGAGAAAATCAATATATTCACCGCTTCTTAGTGGGGGAGGGGTAAAATAGATGTAAACACTGAATATTTACATCTTCAAAAAGCATTAGTTAAACATAGCATGTTTTCCTTCTCTCAGTTCTTATCCACTCAATCCTATGCCTTTCACTTAAATATGCTTTTATTCTATTGACTGTCTTTTAACAACATAAAAGAATACTAAAAGTATTGATAAGATGGTTAATTCTTCTTCACATTGTACAAGTGTAAAATCAGTGAAGTTAATGAGCAATATCTTCAATAACTAGAGTTGGCGGTGAGAAAATAGAACAAGGTGCCCTCATTTTGTGTGCTTGAAACAGACGACATAGAGAAAGGTCAAGGTAGCAAGCAACTGAAAGATTCATTGAGATGGCAAAAAGCCAGATGACTGGACTGGAAACAATTTGGAAAGGCGAGGGACTCGTAAAGAGTGTAAAAATGAAGTTTGTAAGTGAATGGATGTGGCCTTTAGCCACATATGGTTGTAAGCCAGTGACATTGAGTGTGAATTGTGAGAAAAAATATTGCAGTGCTCAAATTATGATGTTATTGCACAACCTCAAGAATACACTGGACAACTCAATTTAATGTCAAGCTGATTCTACTAGGACTGATTTTTGCAAAGAATATAATTGGAAAATATCAGTCAGTGAAAGTAATGCGTGTTTCATTAAACAGAAGGTCTTATGAAGGATCTTATTTTTAATGAGAATGGGTACAGTAGTTTGTGTGTTTATAGCATTAGACTAGTAACCTGAGTGTAGGAGAAATGAATGTGATGCGTCTCGTGTATGGATGAAGAGGTTTGACATACTTTCTGCTTTTGTGTGCTATCATTACCTGTCCACACCACTGACATGTCATAAAGACAGCCAAATGTGTAAGCTTCACCCTGTCAGTACTTAGCCTGTCCATCTTCTATTGTGGCCCCTCATGGTGACACATGAAAACTGGGTCCCTCACAGCAGCAAGCTAAAGCTTCAGAGGAATGGGTTTGGTTCCCAGATATGCAAACTACTGTGGACACCAGAAATCTGAAATAAATTCAAAAAACACCCAACGTGTCAGGCAGCACCTGTAGATGGAACTGTAGCTGGTACAGTACTTTCTTTCTTTAAATAATTAGAAACTGGTAAGATCGTTCTTGGTGTATTGTGAGCCATTCTTTTCTCTTTGCCAAAGGAAGGATGCACTTTTCATTTATGAATGTAGCAGAGGTCCATCAGGCTACAACCTGGGATAGTGGAGCTGTAATAGTGAGGAGATGTTGAGGACTGTGAGCTGATGTAATCTAGAGTTCAGAAAATGAGAGGAGATCTTATCAAAATGTAAAAAGATTTAATGGAATAGAAAGAGTTACAGAACAAATGGGCTGAATGTTCCCATGTTTTGGTTAAGTGTTAATTTCAGGTAGTTATATGGAGGCGTCGTCTCCATGAACTCTGGCAATTTTTCTCCCACAATCCTCTGCTGCTCACCTCACTAAGTACGTGGAGAAAGTGAGATGCCGGAGATCAGAGCTGAAAATGTGTTGCTGGAAAAGCGCAGCAGGTCAGGCAGCATCCAGGGAACAGGAGAATCGACGTTTCGGGCATAAGCCCTTCTTCCTGAAGAAGGGCTTATGCCCGAAACGTCGATTCTCCTGTTCCCTGGATGCTGCCTCACTAAGTACGTGCCCATGGCACCATTATTCTACAATCTTTTCAGCCACATGAGTACACCAGTGCCAGATCTTACAATATTCACAGCGCAGGTATCATACTTAAGCAGGTGTCTCGCAGTTCAAGCAGTTCAAATGCTGCAGGCCGGGAATCGCCCTGAGTGTGTTGCTGTGCAATTCCGAACAACATCACTGAGAGAAGCAAGTTGATACCCACTGTGCTGATAGGATCCTGGATGTTCCAGTGTACAGGGTGGTCAGCATCCTTTTCCCTAGGATTGGCAAATGGGAATGTGGTAGCAGGTTGGCCAGCATGGTCTGAAGTAGCCACCTAGGTCCGTGCAGTGCCCATGGTCTGGAGAAACATGTAGCAATGCCACAACAAAGTTAATGACTTTCTGCGCTCTGTTAAGAGAAAGGGCTACCATCTTCTCTCCACTCATTCTATATCTGCCTCTGCCCCCAACCCCCACCAAAGTTCACTTTCACTATTGCATGCAGCACCTTCCCTCAATCACTCTCACTCATGCCTTCTGCTCAAAACTAATAAGCTTTCCCACCCTTTGTGTTTCCTCATACTCCCCATTGACTGGACCAAGGACCACTCCCCTTAGAGTTTCAGGCATGGCCATTTAATTAGAGTACAGGTGTTTGCCGTATAAGCTGATGCCATATACTTTAGGTATGACACAGATGTAGCATGGTGCCTCCCCCTTAGCTTTTCAGTGCCTGCAAGCTTGTCAAGCTACTTGGTTTTCTATCTATGCAAAGAAAACAAGGAAGCCAGATGTGCTGTGAGTATCCAAGTAAGCACAAGGTGAGTGAGCAAGCTGAGATCCCTGAGGTACAACCTATTCTAATGCATGAGAAGGCTCTCAGTCCCTGTGTACAAAGCAGCCTGCCAGCAGCATTGTGGTGTGAGCTATTGGTGAGCTCTAAGGGCAGTAGTAAAGTATTATAAGTTAGTCCGAGATGTGCTATGCTGCTGTGGTGAGTCTGGTGCTTTGCCAATGCCAGTTTTCATGGACAGAAGATTTAGGCGGTCGCTGTTCATGGACCATGCCCTGAGATGTTGGTAAATGCTTGCCAAAGTTGCAGGTCAGGGAAGACATCAGTGACCTGCAGTCACTAGGCACTTTCAAGTCAGGAATTGGTGCCATCTAATTTCTCATCTGTACCTGGGAGGATAGCAACCTTTTCAGAAACCTCTATATAAATGTGGCGAGGTTAGACAATAGTGAGCTGTTAATGCATACAAATAGAGCCTTCCCCACTCACTAGCAAGATTCTCAGTTAATCATTGAAACAGTAAAGAGAGGAGCAAACTTTATTTTTCATTGCTGAGAATCTCATTCTTTCATTCTCACCATTTTCTCTCAACTTTCTCACCATTGTCCATGTCATTCAGATGGTGGGAAAATTCCACTTGATGTTTCTTCTGGCTGTGGGGTCTAGAACCAAGGCATACAAGCTCAGAATTAAAGGTGAGTCATTTAGGGTTGAGATAAGGAGGAACTTGTTCACTCAGAGGATGGTGAATAGTTTAAATTATCTCTCCCAGAGGGCTGTAGATGCTTCATCATTGAGTAAGTTCAAGACAGAGATTGATATATTTATAGTTAGTAATGCCATCAAGGTGCATGGGAATAGTTTGTTAAAATGGAGTGATGTTGATGATCAGCTTTGATCTGATATTGAGTGGTAACAATGGATTTTTCTCAAAGGTCCTGGTAAAATTCTACTTCATGCCACTGAAATCATTCACTACCCTCCACTGGGATCCGTATACATCAGACATGGTCAGAGTGCGAATAGGAAAGGGAAATTTGAGCTCAGCATGATAAACCTCACCTCCAGGTTCAGAACAAATTTCCACTGATATTCCAACCCATTTCATTCCGAAAGCTAATTTGGAGATGGACAGTAATTGATGTGATTCAATTGACCTTGACACAAATAGAATGGAAAGCAGGATAGAATCAGTCAGGTTCCAGCTTTGATTTTGCTATCTAGCCACTCCTCCTGAATACTATATGTCAGGTGAGGAGAGGAGCAGACTTGGCTGCAACTACAGATGCATAGTTGGCAGAGACATTTTAAGTTCATGCATGAAGATTGGCGACTGGAGCAATGTTCTGAACAAACAACACTCCAACCAGCATCAGTGCCTCAGGAGAACAAGGTACAAAGGGGGAGAAAGAAAAAATAAAGTGTGTGGTATTCAGGAAAAATAAGTCATATAAGGATTGGAAAATAATTTCCTACTCTGTTGAGGGTTAATATGCAGTTGAGAACATTACTTTTGTCTGACTCTGGGCTAACCTTAAGCAGATTTAAAGTATAAAGTGCAGTAAATACTGGTATTGTATATTGTTGAGCTATGAGGGAAGCAGATGATTGGCAGTGCCTCCAGTCATACGACTTTGCTCCACACAGCACAGGTACTAAGATCATTCAGGCTGTACAAAGGTAAGTTCTTTTCATGTCCCTAAGTGATGGCAGAGCTGACTGATGGTTGAATGTTTTCTTTCTCACATGCAGGGAGCTGAAAGTTCCTTCAGGCAGGAAAGGACTGCTGAAAAATGAGAGAAAAAAGCAGTTTGCTTACATGGAATAGGTCAGGGAGGGATGAGAACTTTACTAATAAAGAGGATCGCACGTAACTGGAAGGTTCATGTCAACACTCTGCTCTCAATATGTTTTTAGACTGCTTGTTGGTCATGTTTCCCCAGCAACTCTGTCTTCAATACTATATTACCTTTGAAAGCGCGTGAGATTTATTACTGAGCTTCACGCTGCTGAAAAATTTGGCAATGGTCACACGCTTGATGCCAAATCAACATAAGTGAGCACAATGTTGTACAAATGCAATTGAGCCTGTATCAGCCCTTATTTAAAGCCTCCATTCAGACAGATAAATCATACAGCAATTCTGTTTCATTGTTCTGAGCATTTTTTTGCAGCATCAGATTAAATTTTCCTGGTGTTCTTTACCAATGTCTTCATTGAAAAAAAAAGATTCTGATTTTTTTGTTTTCTCTAAGTATCAATTTGAGTCAAGTGCCCTGTTGTGGAGATCTGAAATGCTGAGGCATAACTTGGACAGTTTTATTAGCAGAAAACTGGAAAATCAGATAGAAATTCCTAGGATTCCATCTCATAGAGTCATAGAGCTGCATAGCCTGGAAACAGACAATTCAGTCCAATTCGTCCATGCCAACCAGATATTCTAAATTAATTTAGTCCAATTTCCCAGCGTTTGGCCCATATCCCTCTAAACCCTTCCTATTCATGTACCCATACAGATGCCTTTTAAATGTTGTCATTGCAGAAGTTGCTGATGTGCATCCTTTATGAGAAATTCTGTTTTGGAGGCAATCTAGACTTCTGTTAGGAGAATAATTTAGAGGAGTATTCAGAAAGCCCTGGGAATCTAAACATTATGCCATAGCTAAAACTTAATGGAACCCATAAATAGTCAAGAGTTCTGTTGAAATTTCAATTAATGTAAAAGTCTTTGGAAAGGACAGACAATTGGTTCTGTCAACATTTATCCTTCAATCAATATAACAAGAACAGTTTGCCAGTCATTATCATGTTGCTGTATATGGGAGCTTGCTGTGTGTAAATTGGCTGCTGCATTTTCCTGCATTACAAAAGTAGAAGTACTTCAGTGGCTGTAAAGCAGATATCTCATGGTTGTAAAAGGTACTACACAAAATAAATTCCTTTCTTTCCTTTCTGAAGAGGCAGAATAGTTCCTAAACAAGCAGAAGGCTTGCAACACTTCTTTCTTCTTCAATGTAGAAGGTGTCTGAAAGACCTACGTCAGAGGGCCTATGGAACACTGCCTCAGAAATGTTGATTGATGTGGTCTTGTGGGCATTGACAGTCTTCCCTAACTAATGATTCCTCTCTCTGAGTTTGGAGCAGTGGTTACATCATAACATCTGGTCAGTTAGGCAGAGCGGAAATCCCACAGATTTAGCACCATTATCTCTGAAGCATATATCTTTGCATTGCATTGCTAAGAGTGTGTTGGCAGAAGAATAGATATTTGGGAATGTGACTTGCATTTGATAATAGTTTTAAATTGGTTGTGTGGGAGTAAGTACAGTAACATTCAAGGAATTTTGTGCATTGATGGATTAGGTTGTTTGGTAATATACATAAATGTGGTCAGCCTGTACTTTGACTTGTTACAAAATATACCAAAAATATAAAGATTGGCATGTATATTTAAATTGTTTAAGTAGCTGCATATAATCAATATTATTTTAAAAGCAAACTTATAATTAAGTTTTAATAGATTAAAATATTCCAAGGTATTTCACAGATCTATAATAAAAAAAGCTAAACAAGTATCATATCAGCTTATGATTCAAAGAAGCTTCATCTTCAGCTAACGAGCTATGCTGTTGAAACTTACACTATAAGAGGATGAACATAATATGATACCCATTGCAGACATCAAATACCTAAAACACAATTTCATGTCAATAAGAGGATTGTAAAATTTACTGCCAGTGCTTTTGCTTTTTTTAAACTCTGACTATTTTTAAAAATCTTAATATATAATGGATCAATTATAGGACTCCTCTGCCCTGGGAAAAGACTTTGACTACTCCCCTATCCATGCCCCTCATGATTTTATAAACCTCTATAAGGTCACCCCCTCAACTTCTGATGCTCAAGGGAAAACAACCTCAGTCTATTCAACCTCTCAATATAGGTCAAACCCTTCAACCCTGACAATATCCTTGCAAATCTTTTCTGAACCCTTTCAAGTTTCACAACATCTTTCCTTTAGCAGGGAGACTAGAATTGGACACAGTATTCCAAAAGTGGCCTAACCAATGTCCAGTACAGCCACAACATGACCTCCCAATTCCTATATTCAATGCACGGACCTATGAAGGCAAGGGTACCAAACACTCTCTTCACTGCCCTGTCTACCTGTCACTCTACTTTCAAGGAACTATGAACCTGCACTCCAAGGACTCTTTGTTCAGAACACTCCCAGGCCTTTACCATAAAGTGTATAAACCCTGCCCTGATTTACCCTACAAAATGCAGCACCTCATATTTATCTAAATTAAACTCCATCTGGAATTCCTCATCCCATTGGCCCATCTGATCAAGATCCCAGTAACCTTCTTCGCTGTCCAATACACCATCAATTTTGGTATCATCTGCAAACTTACTAACCATGCTTCCTATATACCCATCAAAATCATTTATATGAATGACAAAAAATAGTGAACCCAGCACCAATCCTTGTGGCACACTGCTGGTCACAGGCCTCCAGTCTAAAAAACAACTCTCCATCACCACCCTCTGTCTCCTAACTTTGAGCCAATTTTGTATCCAATTGGCTAGTTCTCCCTGTATTCTATTTAGGCTAATGTGGTGTCATTATTGTTGGCTAACGTGGTACACTATTTAAGAAAGGTGGTAAGGAAAAGCCAGGGAACTATTGACCGGTGAGGTTGACATTAATGGTGGGCAAGTTGTTGGAGGGAATCCAGGGGAACAGAATTTACTTGTGTTTGGAAAGGCAAGGACAGTTTAGGGATAGTCAACATGGCTTTGTGAGTAGGAAATCTTGTCTCACTAACTTGACTGCATTTTTTGAAGAAGTGATGAAGAAGATTAATGAACACAGAATGGTGGACATGATCTATATGGACTTCAGAGCTGAAAATGTGTTGCTGGAAAAGCGCAGCATGTCAGGCAGCATCCAAGGAACAGGAGAATCGACGTTTCGGGCATAAGCCCTTCTTCAGGAAACGTCGATTCTCCTGTTCCTTGGATGCTGCCTGACCTGCTGCGCTTTTCCAGCAACACATTTTCAGCTCTGATCTCCAGCATCTGCACTCCTCACTTTCTCCTTTATGGACTTCATTAAAGCATTCGACAAGGTAGAACTGGTTAGCAAGGTTAGATCACATGGACTACAGGGAGAACTAGCCCTTTAGCTATGTCATGAGGTCCTAAGTCAATGTTGAGGACTCCCAGGACAACTCCTTCCTGACTGTGCTGCCACCCAACCTTGGTCTGCCCTGTTAGTGGGACAGAACATATCCAGGGATGGTGCTAGGGGTATCTGGGACATTGTCTGTGAGGTATGATTATTGTTGTTTGACTAGTCTGTGAGACAGGTCTCCTAAGTTTGGCCCCTAGCTGTTAATAAGGAGGCCTTCACAGGGTCAAAAGGGATGTTTCTGCCATGTCTTTTCTGGTTGATGCTAGTCTGTCTGTCTGGTTTAATTTCTTTGTTGAGACTTTATAACGATTGATCCAACTGAGTGGCTTGCTTAGCCATTTGAGGGACAGTTGAGAGACAACTACATTTACTCGGGTGTTGCCTGATTTGGAGAATATTAGCTATGAGGAGAGTTTGGACAAACTCACTTGGTTTTCTTTGAACATGGAGGCTGAGGGGCTATTTGATAGATGTTTACAAAATTATAACAGGCATGCATAAAATGGATAGTTGGAGTCTTTTTCCCCAGGTAGAAGTGTCAATAATTAGGTGACATAGGTCTAACATAAAAGGGGGAAAGTTTAAAGGAGATGAGAGAAGCAAGTTTTTTAGACAAGGGTGGTAAGTGCCTGGAATTTACTGTTTGAGGAGATGGTAGACGCAGATAAAATAACAATATTTCAGAGTATCTTGATAGAAACATGAAGAGGCAGGGAACAGATGAATATGGAATGCTTAGAGGCAAAACGTTTTTAATTTAGCAGTCTTGGTGGGCCGAAGGGCCTGTTCCTACACTGTACTCTTTGTTCTTCATAGGCATTTAATTTAATCATCAATTGGCTATTTAAGACATGGCGCAGACAAACAATCAGAATGATATGTGGCCTGAAAACATGCAAAGGAGTTGGTGACTCACCACCCACGAGTATTATTGGACCAGAAGCAAGCTCAGAAAGAGCAAAATGTTTTCAGAGAAACCACAGAAGAGCCCCAACTGACTACTAAATACTTTTAAAAAGTAAGTGCTACCATTATGGTGCTGAAAGCTTCAATTTAATTTTAGTAGTTACAATGTTTTGTTCCAATATTGTGGTCATTACTGACCTTAAAGTAGTAACCGCAATCTCCTCTCCAACATGATGTTTTTATATTGCCAATTTGTCAGAGGTTTTTAATGAAATAATAGGGCTAATTTTCATCCAGCATGCGCTTTGGGTGGGCAGTGGGAGAACTGATTGGACCACCCGCCCAATGGCATGAATGTCAGGCCACATCCAAGTTCATTGATAGGCTTCATTGAAATTCCTTTGATGCAATGCAAATGTTCAATGAAGTCTAGCAGCTCCCTTATGGACCTTATCTGGAAATTAAACAATAAGCAATCTGGAGGCCATGTGGAAGGGCTCGATTACGGGTTAGTAGTCAGCGGGCAGTAAGGTTTGTTTCGAGGCCAGGAATTCTCCTCCTGGTTACAAAACAATCAGTGGCACTGAGGTTTGTTCTGATCCCTGTAAAAACTATTCAGTTTTCAAAAGAATTTTACCTCATAGCTGAAAGGATAAAGTATTGAGATTTAATAATTTAAGACTGTATTATACAAAACAACGTTGTTGTAAGCAACTTACACTTTAAACTGTGATGAGGAGGAGCCAATGTTGCACTGGGGTGAATAAAGTTAAAAATGACACAACAGATATAGTCCAACAGGTTTATTTGACAGTACAAGCTTTCAGAGTGCTGCTTCTTTGTAAGGTAGCTAGTTGGGTAGGTACATAGGACACAGAATTTATAAATGAAAGATCAAAGTGTCATACAACTAATACGATGTATTAGACAAACCTATATCCAGTCCCATTAGCTACCTGACGAAGGAGCAGTGCTTCAAAAACTTGTACTTTCAAATAAGCGTGTTGGACTATAACCTGGTCTGTCATTTTTAACTTTAAAATACAGAACAGATTTTTCCTGATTTCTTTTTAACAAAACTGAAAAATCATCTTTGCACTGTCCCTTATATAGTTGGTTGATTCTGTTGGATTCATGCAGTCCAAATGAAGCTTAGCTTCCTCATCTCCAGCTGATCCCATTGTCCCAGATCCTGGTAGATTGCCTGTGCTGATGAATTCTAAGAATATCTTAGACAATCTTCCCCTCTCAAAGCCATTCCTCACAAAACACAGGACTTTGTATCCAAGTAGAAATGCTAATTAGTTATCCCTTAGGCCCCAGCTCTCTTTAATCTTTGAAATGAATGGATTTTTAAAAAAGTTTAACTATTTCCAAAATGATACTCTCACCAACATTTTGTACTTTGGAAACTGGGACTAGAATCTCATAAGGGTCTGAGTGATGTGGCGATGGAGGGATGTGACGATAAGCCAAGCAAAGTCAATCTCAACATCGGGGTAGCATCTTGTGTCATCCTTTATGTTTTTCACAAGCAGCAAGGCAAGTGTTGGCAAGACTAGGCAATGGAGAGTTATCAATGAAGGGGGATTATTGCTTGTTAAACACCTTTTTGATGCCACAACCAGCCTTACTAATATTCAGCTTCCTATCTTACAAATCACAGCAAACAAGCTGGATCCTGTGATCAATTTAATTCAGGGCATGACCCACAGGCAGTAGCCACATGACTCCTCATCCACACATATTGGAATCCTGCATTTGCCAAACCATTGCAAAAATCATGACATGTCTCCAATAATCTTGTTGGCCAGTTGCAAAGCACAGATTTCCAATGCAGGATGCAACATTGAGCAGCATTGAAACACTGCAGCAGGGACACTTGGTGCAAATGGACATCATCTCTCATTGACCTATCTGACCTGCTACCATAAGGAACCAGTGGACATGCACACCAAGGTCCCCCTGAACCTCAGTGATGCCTACAGTTCATCAGGTATTCCTTTGCTCAAGTGCATCACCTCACACTTACCTGCATTGAATTCCACCAGCTCATTTATATCCTCCAGTAACCTAAGTTAATTCTCCCTACTATTTACCACTTCAGCAATTCTTGCATCAAGAATTAGGGGCGGCACAGTGGCTCAATGGTTTTCACTGCAGCCTCACAGCACCAGGGGCCCAGGTTCGATCCCAGCCTTGGGTGACAGTCTGTGTAGAGTTTGCACATTCTCCCCGTGTCTGCATGGGTTTCCTCCAAGTGCTCTGGTTTCCTCCCACAGCTCAAAGATGTGTAGGTCAGGTGAATCGGCCATGCTAATTGCCCACAGTGTTAGCTGCATTAGTCAAAGCGAAATGGGTCTAGGTGGGTGACTCTTCGGAGAGTCAGTGGGGACTGGTTGGGCCGAAGAGCCTGTTTCCACACTGTAGGGAATCTAATCTAATTATATGAAGTCAAAATGCAGTATATACAGCAAATAAAATTGAACATAAATGGACTGTGATGAAAAAGAAGGAAATCATAGAATCATAGAGTGATGGGACGTACAATTTAGCCATTCATACTTATTCTGGCTCTTTGAACGAGCTACAAATTTATCCCTCTTTCTTGGTCTGTAAATTTCTCCTCTGTAAGTATGTATCGAAATCAAATGTATTTGCATGAATATGCCAATATTCTGCTTCTGACTTTCCTTTATCTCTTTATGAAATGTTTTGCTGTTAACTTTGATTTGGCTTATCTGATTTGTCTTTATATTCCATTTTTGCATATGTCATTAGCTTCTGCCTAAGTCTTTGTTGCCTTAATGGCTCTTGGCTACTGGATTTCCAATTTTATTTGTGACAGACTATCCTAAGTTCAGTAATGTCTATCACCTCAGTTCTTGACTAGGGTGGACATAAACAAGACGACCGAATGGGTTGGGAGGAGATGACATGTTCAAGGATGAGTTAGCTGTGCAGTGTTTGGCAAGAGCAGAATCCAGATAGAATAGTGTCAGTGAGGTGGATCATTAAGAACATAACTTTTCAAAGTTACTATTGAATCTGCCTCCATCACTCATTTAAGAAGTGCATTCCAGATTGTCTCAACTCACAAGGTAAAATAATTTTGCTTCATTTTGTCTCTTTTGCTCACAAATGCTTTTACATTCCTGTCCTTTAGTTATCAATCCTTCTGTTGCTATAAACTCGTTCTTCCTATTTATTTTGTCAAAGCTCTTCATGATTTTGAACACATCTATCAAATACCCCTTTACATAAAGTAACAGATATGTTCAATGTATTTTACATTTGTTCTCAAAAACCACATCTTACATTTATAAAACAAACGTTTTCAAGGTACTTCATAGATCAGATCAAAATCGACACAAGGAGAGATTAAAACCAAAGAGTCGAAATTTGGTTAAAGTAGTAAGCTTTAAGGAGTGTCTTAAAAGATGAAAGGGGAATGGAAAGGCAAAGAGTCTTAGGAAGGGATTTCCAGAGATTAGGTTCAAAATGGCTGAAGGCACAGCTGTCAATACTGGAGGAAAGGAAGCCAAGGATACACAAGAGGCCAGAAATGAGAAGAAAGATGAATTATTGGAGATTTACAATGAACCTGACTGAAAAATATGCCAGTATGAATTTCAAGAGGGGACGGGATTGAGATTATGGTAAAACAGCCTAAAGACACAGGTTGCCTAATCCTTTGTATCTCATAGGCACAAGAATTATACTCCAGTGAATTGTTCGCTCTTTCAGAAAAACTGAGGTTTTGTTTCCTCTCTTTGTTAGACTTGACATACTGGTTAACAGTCTTCCATTTGATTCCTGTTTGTTTTGTTAAAGTGGCTAATGTGCGGCAAACAGAATGTTGGAAGAAGGGAAAGAACCATCAGATTTTATTCCGGCTCAGAATATTTACAGTCCTACACAGTTAACTTAATTAACACACTACCCCTATTATATCTATACCTTATTAAGATTTCTCTTCATTAAATACTCACCATTGGACATGATGTCCTCACTGCCACAATTGTAGTGGTGGAGTGGAATCATGAGTGTCCAGGACCATTATCTTTATTTAGTTAAAGAATGGGCAAAACAAATGATTCCAGAATTTAATAATATTTCAAGATTTCAGACAATAGTGTCAGTAACAGGAAAGTAATTCTGCCAGTTTGATCATAATGTGTGACAAATGTCAGACAGAATTTGTTCTGTTTCTTTCTGTTTTACTGATACAGCAGCAGTACGTGTGATCGATTTACCATTTCAAGCTCATTGCAAAATATATTTTATTTTATAATTTATTTTATATTTCATAAGTATACCATTGATCTTAAATAAAAATACTGATTTTGAATGTTTTTGTCTATATAATGAGCACACTTATCACTGCAGACATTAGATTACTTACAGTGTGGAAACAGGCCCTTCGGCCCAACAAGTCCACACCGACCCGCCGAAGCGCAACCCACCCATACCCCTACCTTTACCCCTTTAACCTATCACTACGGGCAATTTAGCATGGCCAATTCACCTGACCCGCACATCTTTGGACTGTGGGAGGAAACCGGAGCACCCGGAGGAAACCCACGCAGACACGGGGAGAATGTGCAAACTCCACACAGTCAGTCGCCTGAGTCGGGAATTGAACCCGGGTCTACAGACGCTGTGAGGCAGCAGTGCTAACCACTGGGCCACCGTGCCGCCCACATTGATGTGTTGTTATTGAAAGGTAATTTAATATTTAATTAGAAAGGGTTATTAATGTAGTTATTAACCTTTATACATTAGAAATTGAACTGATAGAGGACATACCATGTGATCATTTTTGTGTCCTAATAATTATAATGATATTCACAAGCAAACAGCTCTTATTAAAAAGAAGATGGGTTAATATGAAAATTAAGTTTTAATTTTGGCTTTGAATCATTTGTTTCAGTTGAGATTGTAACTAGGTAAAGGCTTGGCAATGTTGCTGAGGGCACAGAGAAAGATCAAAGATTATGGCTTCAGCTTTCTCAATGAATAATTATGTGGGCAGATGAGGAAGGAGGAAAAATTTCCCTTCTTTTTGATACCACTATTAGTCAATCGTAAAACAATTCTTTGCACATGCATACAGTATGTGGTTAACTAGGTCAAAATGTGGTTAACTAAGTCAAAATGAAGAATTCTCTTGAGTAGAAGAAAGAAGAATTTTATTAACCGCGAATCTTGAAAAATAATCAAAATGTGAAATTTAATACAGGTAATAAGTGTAAAACTTAGGTGGGATAGGGTGTCCAGTACAGACAGGAAGGTAAAGACAATTGCAGTTTAAAGTTCATCGTGTCCTTGAGTTGTGAAAGTGGCCTGAGTCCTGTCCATTTAGCTGTGATCTTGTTTCTTCAGAAGTGGTGAAGTGTGCAGACATCTTTGAGCTATCAGTTAAATGTTGCCTTTTCAAGTTCCTCTTTTTATCGGGTTCTGATTATAAAGTTGAGAGAGAGAAAGAGAGATATAGAGAGGGAGAGAGAGAGAGAGACCGGGCCTTGCTGTGTCTTTGCCTTTATCTTTAAAGTTTAATTGACTCTCTGCTTTGTTGTTCAAAGTGGTTGTTGATATAAGTCCATTTGCATATTCCTCAAGCTTCTATATTGTCTTTCCAAGTTGACAGTTGCAAATAACCCTTTCTTGCCCGATATGCAACGAGTGACACAGAATGATTTAAATTTTCTTGACACTGAGTCAGTTATCTGGTTCAGTTTTTAGGTGACATGGCAATCATAATTTACCCTTTTTTGATTACTCCGTACAGGGGTTTCCTGGCCTTGCCTGAATTTGGGGCCATAAGCTCACAGCAACCACTTTAGGGGAGATAATGGCCCAGTGGTATTATTGCTGAACCAATAACCCAGAAGCTTAGTAAATGTTCTGGGGACCCAGGAACAAAACAATACATAGTTCTTTCAAAGTACCTTCACAAATAGACAGGGTGGTGAAGGAGTTGTTTAGCACGCTTGCCACCATTGCTCAGAGCATTGAGTATAGGAGTTAAGATATTATGTGGCACTGAACGGGACATGGGTGAGGCTGGATTTGGAGTACTGTGTACAGTTCTGGTTGACCTTCCATAGGAAGGATGTTATTAAATTGGAAAGGGTGCAGAAAAGATTTACAAGGATATCACCAGGACTGGAGAGGTTGAGTTATAAGGAGAAGCTGAATAGGCTGGGATATTTTTCCCTGAAGCACAGAAGGTTGAAGGGTGATTTTACAGAAGTTTATAAAATCATGAGAGGTATAGGTAAGGTGAATAACAAAGGAATTTTCCCAAGGATAGAGGAATTCAAAACTAGAGTGCGTTGGTTTAAGGTAAGAGGAGGAGAGATTTAAAAGGGACCCGAAAGAAAACGTTTTCACATAGAAGGTGGTACGTGAATGGAATGAACTGCCAGAGGAAATGTTAGAGGCAGGTACAGTTACAACATTTAAAAGACATTTGGATAGGCACACGAATAGGAAAAGTTTGAGGGATACAGGCCAAACATAGGCAAGTGGGACTAGTTTAGTTTAGAAAACTGGTAAGCATATGGATTGGACCAAAGAGTGCTGTGTGACTGTATGCTTCTATACATCTCACCTCACCTGGTCTAGCAGCACAATGGAATACAGTCACGGGGAGATCTCTTGGCAGTCCCCAATATTGACTCCGGACCCAATGAAGTCTCACGGCTTCAAGTTAAAAACAAAAATAGAAATTGCTGGAAAAGCTCAGCAGGTCTGGCAGCATCAGGTTCTGAGGAAGGGTCACTGGACCCAAAACATTGATTATAAATTCTCTCCATAGATGCTGCCAGACCTGTTGAGTTTTTCCAGCAACTTCTATTTTTGTCTCTGATTTACAACATCTGCAGTTTTTTTTGTTATTATTTGTATCAGGTAAGCATAGGCAAGGAAACCTCTGAGTAATTACCATGGACTGTCCTCCCTCAGCTGATGAATCAGTACTCCTCCATTTTGAACAACACTTAGTGGAAGCACTGAGGATGGCAAGAACACAAAATGTACTCTGGATGGGGATTTTATTGTCTACTACCAAGAGTGACTCAGCAGCAGCACTATTGACTGAGCTGGTCGGGTGCTAAAGGACATAGCTGCTGGACTGAGTCTGCAGTGGGTGATGAGGGAACCAACAAGAGGGAAATTGCATTTGACCTCATCCTTACGAATCTGCCAGCTGCAGATGTATCAATCCATGATGGTATTGGTAAGAGAGACCACCGCACAGTCTTTGCAGAGATAAAGCCCTGCCTTCACATTGAGAATACCCTCTGTTGTGCTGTGTGGCACTATCACTGTGCGAAATGGGACACACTTTGAACAGATCAGGCAACTCAAGGGAATCCATGAGGTGCTGTGGGCCATCAACAGCAGCAGAATTTCAAACTGCAAAATCATGGCTTGGCATATCCCTGATGCAACCATTACCATCAAGCCAGGGGATCAACTCTGGTTCAGTGGAGAGTACAGGAGGGCATGCCAAGAGTAGCACCAGGCACACCTGAAAATGAGATATCAACCTGGTGAAGCTACTAAACAGGACAACTTGCATGTTAAATAGCACAGCAAGCAGGTGATAATCAACTAAGTGATTCCATAACCAGTGGATCAGATCGAAGTTCTGCAGTCCTGCCACATCCAGATTGAATGGTAATGGAGAAGGAAACAATCACTGGAGGAGGAGGCTCCACAAATATCCCCATCCTCAATGATGGGAGAGCCCAGCACATCAGTGCAAATGATGAGACTGAAGCTTTTGCAGCAATCTTCAGCCAGAAGTTCTGAGTGGATGATCCATCTTGGCCACCTCCACTGGTCCTCAGCATCACAGATACCGGTCTTCAATCAATTTGATTTACTCCATGTGCTATCAAGAAATGGTTGGAGGCATTGGATACTGTAAAGTCTATGGGGCCTGAAAGAGTTCTGGCATTATTTCTGAAGACTTGTGATCTAGAACTTGCTGTTCCCCTAGAATAGTTACAACACTGGCATCTATCCAACAAGGTGGAAAACTGCTGAGGGTTGTCCTGGATACAAAAATCAGAACAAATCCAAAAGGCCAATAACAGCCCCATCTGTGTACTCTTGATCATCAGGAAAGTGATGGAAGGTGTCATCAACAGTGCTATCAAATAGCACCTGTTCAGCGATAACCTGCTCAGTGACACCCAGTTGGGTTCCGCCATGGCCACTCAACTCCTGACCTCATTATAGCCTTGGTTCAAACATGGACAAAAAAGCTGAATTCCAGAAGTGGGGTGAGTGTGACAGCCGTTGACATCAAGCTAGCATTTGACCGGGTGTAGCATCAAGGAGCCTTTGCAAGACAGGGCATTGGCGACAAACTCTCTGTTGGCTGGAGTCATACCTGGCAGATAGGAAGATTGTTGTAGTTGTTCAAGGTCAGGCATCTAGGTGCCAGGATATCTCTGCAGGAGTTCCTCAGAGTAGTGTCCTAGGCCAAACCATCCTCAGCAGCTTTAACAATAACCGTTCCTCCCTCACAAACTGTGAAGTGGGTATGTTCGTCGATGATTGCACAACATTCAATACCATTCACAACTCCTCAGATACTGAAGTTCATGTTCAAATGCAACAGAATCTGGACAATATCCAGGCTTAGGCTGACATGTAACAATCATGCCACCCAAATGTCAGGCAGTGACCATCTACAAGAAGAGACAATCTAACCTTTGACATTCAATGACACTGCCATCACTGAATCCCCCACTGTAAACATCCTGGGGATTATCTTTGACCAAAAATTCAACTAGATTTGCCACATAAACACAGTGTTGAAAAATGTGGTGCTGGAAAAACACAGCAGGCCAGGCAGCATCCGAGGAGCAGGAGAATCGACGTTTCAGGCTATAAGGTTAGGGGCTAGGAATACTGCAGTGAGTAATTCATCTCCTGACTCCCTAAAGCCTGTCCACCATCTACAAGGCATAAATTAGGAGTGAGGTGGGTACCCTCTTGACTGGATGTGTGCAATTCCAACAACACTCAAGCATGACACCAGCCAAGATAAAGCAGCCCACTTGATTGGGACTACATTCACAATCATCTACTTGCTCCACCACCAAAACTCAGTAGCAGCAGTACGTACAATTTACAAGATACACTGCAAAACTTCACCAGAGATCCTTAGACAACACCTTCAAGACTCACAACTACTTCCATCTAGAAAGACAAAGACAGCAGATACATGGGAACATCATCGCTTTCAAGTTTGCCTCCAAGCCACTCACCATCCTGTCTTGGAAACACATCGCTGTTCCTTCACTGTCACTGGGTCAAAATCCTGGAATTCCCTCCTTCGGAGCACTTCCTCCCTCACAGCACATGGACTGCAGCAGCTCAAGAAGGCAGTTCACTGCCACCTTCTCAACAGTAGCTAGGGACAGGCAATAAATGCCAATGACACCCATGACCTACAAATGAATACTTTAAAAAAAAAAATTAGGTCCATATTTCACCGTTATTTTTTTTAAAATCACATGTCTTTTATGGCCGCAGATATTAAAAATCAGATGATGGAAGTTGTAAACAATAATCTCTGTTTATTAATGCCATAATGATAATAGAAGGAGATTTTATCTTGTCCAAAACTGGCAGTCAGGCATACAGGCATGGAGGCAATTGAGAACTGGTCATGAGAAAGATACCACATTGTTTCTGTAGTAATTCTGCTGATACCAGATTTGTTTTTATATATTGCAAAGCTGTCAGTACAAATGCTGCATTGCTAATAATGCCAGGTTAGCCGTGGTGAATGTATTGATGTTGCATTATTTACATTGTAGAGCTGCTGATAGAGACATCAGTGCTCTAATATTTATATTGCAATGCAGATACTGGAAGAGGGGCAGCCAACAAACGATAACACAAATATCGCTGAGAAGTTTATGTTTAGTGTCATGTTATTTGACAATAACAAAGTCTGAAATATTTATATAATCAGCCAATTTATCATGTTACTGGTTGTTTTTACACCCTGTCCTCACCAACTTCCATATTGTTACATTCTATTTACAGCAGAGAGAAACAAACAAGCCGTTTTGGTCTGCTCTGCCCAGTCCAGTGTTTATGCTTAACAAGAGCCTCCTTTCATCCTTCTTCATCTCATCCTATCAAAATATTCATTGATTCCTTTTTTCCCACATGTCTTTATCCAGCGTTTCTTTAAACACATCTGTGCTGTTCTGCTTAAATATCATGATAGTGTTCGATACTTGAACACATCTGATTAACAATATTAATATAGTTCCATGTCAGGCTAGTATGTGGCTTTGGCAGTAACTTGCAGGTAGTGGTCATCTGCTGACCTTGTCTTTCAGGATGGTAGAGGTAATGGATTTGGAAGACACTGCCTTCAGAGCTTGGGTGAGTTGCTGCAATGCATCTTATAAATGATATGTACTGCTGACATTGTACGTTGGTGTCTAAGGGTGTGAATGTTGAATGTGTTGATGGGGTGCCAATAAAGTGCACTGCTTTGTCCAAGATGGTACCAAACATCTTGAATGCTGTTGGAGCTGCACCCATCCAAAAAAAAATGAAGCATATTCCAACACACTCCTGACTTAATGTCAGCAAGGTCTACACGGCAAAAAAGGACCATTTGGTCCACTGATTCTGTATTGTTCAAAATTAACAACCTAACTATTCCAATCTTACTTTCCAGCACTTTGGCCCATAGTCTTGTATGCCCTGGCATCGCAAGTACACATCTAACATTTCCAACATCTAAATATTTCTTAAATATTATGAGGAGGTTTACCTCTAGAACCCTTGCAGACAGTGAGTTCCAGATTCCCACCACTCTTTGGAGTAAAAAAAATGTTTTTCCTCACATCCCATTTAATCCTGCAGGCTTTACCTTAAATCTATGCTCCCTGGTCATTGAACCCTCCATGAATGACAGAGGTCACTTCCTATCCAGCCAATCTACTTCCTTGCTTACCTGAAAGAGAGAAGGATCTGGTGAGGACTCAGAGCTGCACACCGCCCCTCCTCCTCCCCCTTTCATTGACACTGCCTGCTTGAGTCAATAGTCGGAAGCTCCACTTTACAACAAGTGGTCAAGATTTTACTGGCTGGAAATCACAAACTAAAATTTAATAAAGATCTCTCTCCTGTAGGAAGGATATTGTGAAACTTAAAAGGGTTCAGAAAAGATTTACAAGGATGTTGCAAGTGTTGGAGGATTTGAGTAATAGACTAGGGCTGTTTTCCCTGCAGTGTCAGAAGCTGAGAGGTGACCTTACAGAAGTTTATAAAATCATGAGGGGCATGGATAGTATAAGTAGACAAGGTATTTTTCCTACAGTGGGGAAGTAGATTTAAGATGAGGGGGAAAGACTTAAAAGGCACCTAAGGGGCAGCTTTTCCATGCAGCGTGTAAGGAGTGAACTGTCAGAGGTAGTGGTGGAGGCTGGTACAATTGCAACATTTAAAAAGCATCTGGATGGGTATATGAATAGGAAGGGTTTAGAGGATATGGGCGAAGTGCTGGCAAATGGGACTAGATTAATTTAGGATATCTGGTCTTCATGGACAAGTTGGACCGAAGGTCTGTTTCAGTGTTGTACATCTCTATGACTCTATGACATATTCTAATGAGTAGAAATCACAGTTAAAGATATCCAAGCAGCTGCATCACTGTATTTTCTGCATTCCAAAGCAATTAAAATGGAGACATTAAAATGCAAAGTCAGCATGATTGAGTTGGACTGAAGGGTCTGTTTCCGTGCTGGGTAGAACAGGGACAGGAATGGTTCGTGCAGGTTCTGGGATTTAGATATTTCAGTCAGAACAGAGAAAATGGTAAAAGGGGGGTGGTGCGGCATTGGGCAGTATTACTGTGGCAGAAAGGATGTTTGAAGATTCATCTATTGAGGTTGAATGACTGAGATTAGAAACAGGAAAGGAGAGGTCATCCTGTTGGGGGTTTTCTATAGGCCCCCGAATAGTTCCAGAGATGTAGAGGATAGGATAGCAAAGATGATCCTCGATGGGAGTGAGAGTGACACAGTAGTTGTTATGGGGAACTTTAACTTTCCAAATATTGGCTGGGAATACTATAGTTCAAGTACTTTAGATGGGTCAGTTTTTGTCCAATGTGTGCAGGAGGGTTCCCTGACACAGTATGGAAGGGAAAAAGGGGCAAGGCCACATTGGATTTGATACTGGGTAATGAACCTGGCCAGGTGTTAGATTTGGAGGTGGGTGATAGTGACTACAATTCAGTTATGTTTACTTTAGTGGTGGAAAGGGATAGGTATATATTGCAGGGCAAGAGTTATAGCTGGGGGAAAGGCAATTACGATGTAATTATGCAAGATTTAGGATGCATAGAATGGGGAAGAAACTACAGGGGATGGGCACAATTGAAATGTGGAGCTTATTCAAGGAATAGCTACTGAGGGTCCTTGATAAGTATGTACCAGTCAGGCAGGGAGGAAGTTGTCGA
Organism: Chiloscyllium plagiosum; assembly: GCF_037043375.1. Lineage (NCBI taxonomy): Eukaryota > Metazoa > Chordata > Chondrichthyes > Orectolobiformes > Hemiscylliidae > Chiloscyllium > Chiloscyllium plagiosum. Next base: position 119,384,723 of record NW_028270139.1, read on the forward strand.
GCGCGGGAGCCGCGGTTTACTAAGGAAGTGAATCTCTTGTCAAGAGGAAGAAGAAGGCTTATGTTAGAATGAGACTTGATGGCTCAGTTAGGGAGCTTGAGAGTTACAAGTTAGCCAAGAAAGACATAAAGAGTGAGCTAAGAAGAGCCAGGAGGGGACCTGACAAGTCGTTGGCAGATAGGATCAAGGAAAACCCTCAGGTATCAGGAATAAAAGAATGAATAGAGTAAGATTAGGGTCAATCAAGGACAGTAGTGGGAAGTTGTACTTGGAGTCAGAGGAGATGGGGAAGTGTTAAATGGATACGTTTCGTCAATATTCACACCAGAAAAAGATAATGTTGTCGAGGAGAATATTGAGATACAGGCTACTAGACTTGATGGAATTGAGGTGCATAAGGAGGAGGTGCTAGCAATTCTGGAAAATGTAAAAATAGTTAAGTCCCCTGGGCAGGATGGGATTTACCCTAGGATTCTCTGGGAAGCCAGGCTTTGGCTTTGATCTTTAGGTCGTCATTGTCTACAGGAATAGTGCTAGAAATCTAGAGGATAGCAAATGTTGTTCCTTGATCAAGAAGGGGAGTAGAGACAACCCTGGAAATTACAGGGTTTCCTCCCACAGTCCAAAGATGTGCAGGTCAGGTGAATTGGCCATGCTAAATTGCCCGTAGTGTTAGGTAAAGGGGTAAATGTAGGGGAATGGGTGGGTTGCGCTTCGGCGGGTCGGTGTGGACCTTGTTGGGCCGAAGGGCCTGTTTCCACACTGTAAGTAATCTAATCTACAGACCTGTGAGCCTTAGTTTGGTTGTGAGTAAAGTGTTGGAAAGGGTTATAGGAGACAGGATTTATAATCATCTAGAAAGAAATAAGTTGATTAGGGATGGTCAACACAGTTGTGTGAAGGGTAGATCATGCCTCACAAACTTTACTGAGTTCTGTGAGGAGGTGACCAAATAGGTGACCAAATAGGTGGATTACCAAATAGGTAAAGCAGTTCATGTAGTATATATGGATTTCAGTAAGGCATTTGATAAGGTTCCCCATGGTAGGCTATGGCACAAACTACAGAGGCATGGGATTGAGGGTGATTTAGTGCTTTGGATCAGAAATTGGCTAGCTGAACAAAGAGAGAGGGTGGTAGTTGACAGGAAATATTCATCATGGAGTTCAGTTACTAGAGGGGTATCGCAAGGATCTGTTTTGGGTCCACTGTTGTTTGTCATTTTTATAAATGATGTAGATGAGAGCAAAGAAGGATGGGTAAGTAAATTTGTGGATGAAACTAAGATCGGTAGAGTTGTGGACAGTGACGAAGGATGTTGTAGGTTACAGAGAGACATAAATAAGCTGCAGAGCTGGGCTGAGAGGTGGCAAATAGAGTTTAATGTGGAAAAGTGTGAGATAATTCACTTTGGAAGGAGTAGCAGGAATGCAGAGTACTGGGCTAATGGTAAGATTCTTGGTAGTGAGGGATTGAGTTTCAGAACCACGAGACCATGCTGCAGCTGTACAAAACTCTGGTGCGTATAGTTCTGGTCATCGCATTATAGGAAGGATGTGAAAGCTTTTGAAAGGATTCAGAGATTTACTAGGATGTTGCCCGGTATGGAGGGAAGGTCTTACGAGGAAAGGCTGAGGGACTTGAAGCTGTTTTCGTTTGAGAGAAGAAGTTTGAGAGGTGACTTAATTGAGACATATAAGACAATCAGAGGGTCAGATAGGTTGGACAGTGAGAGTGTTTTTCCTTGGATGGAAATGAGACTTTGGCTGTGAAAATAATTTATTGTAATTGTGTAAGACAGACAGCTGGAATCCACAATGGCAAATTGTGACAAGATAGCTCAATCTTTGTGTGGTTAAGCATCTGTTTTTTCTTGAGACCAGCACAGCAACTGTGATATTAAAGAAGCAACTCTCTCTCTACAGTTAATTTGCAAGGTTTGAACCCTGTCTGTTGCTATTCATTAGCCATATGCTGCAGAGAGAGCCACCTTTTAAACACTTGAACTCAGCTGCTGTCTCCACGAGAACAGATAAATCACTCCTCCACACCTACAACCTGCTTTAATCATGAACCTACAAGGACCACCAAGTTTAACCTGACATCAGCCCAAGTTATCAGCTTTCAAGAGCTGTATACCTTTACATTTAGGGCCTTTAAATTGCCTAACCTATTGCTCCAATTATGGAATCTGTTTGGATGTGCTGGTGACTTTGTAGTTTTTGGTTTGTGAAAGTTGATTGAAAATGGAAGTTTTTGCTCTTGAGGTCAAGAAATTCCTTATTTGCTATTGAGCAATATTCTCCCTACTTTCTTACTAATGGCCAAAGTGTCAGTAACTGGGGAGATTCAGCCCCGTGGGAGAGAATGCAGGTCCACCCTGAACATAGTCTTGATTTTGCTTCGATGTAAGAGTGATCACTTTGTTCATGGAGAATGTTACATGTGAAGGTGGATGTGAGACCACATTTCTCATGGTCTGGATGGACATTTCCAGTGTCCATGTAGGGTGTGCTTTACCCTCTGAAAACTCCTCCAGGTCCTTATTCATCTTCCTTTGAACATTCAACACCTGCACCTTCCATACAACCCCTGGAGCTCATTACCAGCCTGAGGTTCAGTGCCTGCCTGGTCTCCCACATTACTCCATATGAGAGTGACCTGGACGGCCGGTGCCACTGACTCCAACAGCTTGCCCACTGCATTTGTGATGCTTGAACCAGCTTGTGCTGCAATATCTACTGAAGCATTCAAATCCACCGAGTATCTGAGCTTGCATAAGGTACAGCGCATGGATGGGATGGGCCACTGTGAGGTCCTTGTTCTTCCTCTGAGTCCTTCAGGTTTGTGGCTGCCAGACACAATGACTGACCTGTTGAAGAGACCAAATAGATGTGTAGCATTCAACATTGCTGATGAACACTGAGAAAAGTCACCATATCTTTAACAGATGCATCCCAAAAATCAGACCATATTGAGAGAAGGTTTCTCAGATGCCCAATAATCCTGGCATGAATTCTGGCCTCTTGCCCAACTGATCTGCTTCCCTCTTCACTGACTAGATCCAGGATGTCCTCCTCCCTCTTCATCAGCACTGCCAGGTTTGTCACTCACCTACCAATCCTTTTCTTCTTGGGCATTGTTGGCCCTCTTCTCCGGCAAAGACCGCAAAATACCAATGAGTTCCATAAGACCATTAGACATAGGAGCAGAACTAGGCCATTCAGCCCATCAAGTCTGCTCTAACATTCAATGAGTTCACAGCTGATCTGATAATCCTCAACTCCACTAACATAACTTTTCCCACAACTTTTGCTTCCCTCATTGATTAAAAATCTTTTACATTATTTAACTACTTAATGAGCAGCCTCAACAGTCCTTTGAATACATTAGTATTCCACAAATTCTCTTCCCTCTGAGAGAAAAAAAGTCCACCTCACCTCTGTCTTAAATGTGCTACCACTTATTCTGAGATTATGTCATCTGGTGCTAGTCTCTCCCCCAAGGGAAAGTAACCTTTCTATATCCCAATAAGTACAGGACTAACCTACTCAGCGTCTCACCATAAAACAGTTCCTCCTATCTAGTGTCAGCCTAGTCAATTCCCTGCATTGTCTCCAATGCCAGTACTGTATATCTTTCCTTAAATAAGGGGACCAAAACAGTTCACAGTATTCCAGCTGAAGTCTGACTAGTGCCTTGCATAGTTTTAGCAATAACTTCATACTTTTATACTCAATTTTCTTTCAAATAAAGCCTTACATTCCATTGGCATGGAGTTCCATCTTCAGAAGGATCAAGCTCTTTTGTTGTTTCCCATAAGCTTCAGTACTTGTGAGAAACAGAACTCACTCACAAATCAGCCTGCGACAAAGCCTTGGAAACAAGAACAATTTATTATGGCCTTGCAAGTACTGGACGCCTCTGCAATCAAGCAAAAATGCGCGCGAAAACAAAGCATGTAAGCATTCTTATTCAGTTTGCAAGTTGTGGAATCACACCTCCCTTTTCCCATCCTATCATAAGCCGATTACCTCACTTTTGTTTTCTCTAGTTATTTTCTTATCTGGTCATCCTGCTGTCCTTGTATGTCTGCATTCTTTGTTCCTTGTTTGTTACAGCTTGTTCTTTTATCCAGTTTCTCTTATTATACTATAAGTTTTATTGAGAAATGCCCCTACTGCTTCTTTTGTGGTCAACTACAACACTTTAAAGTTATTTCTTAGTTTAAAACTATATCTTAAACAAAAACCTCTATATTCGTTAAAATCTTAGCCTTAAGTATGGTGCAAGAATTCCGTGACCGTTTGTGTAATGTTCCCCTTCCCCTCCCCCACCTGCAGAAACTACATTTATAACCTCCCACATACTCTACCCCTGTGCATCGTAGGAACCCTCCCTTACCTTCCCAGCCTATGATGCAGCCCTGGAAAGCCAGGCAGTATGTTAAGGCTCCTTGAGTTAGCAATCTGGCCAAGCGGGCTCCAATCAGCCATTCTCCTGACTAACACTTCGCACTCACAATGTATGCATACCCTCTCATCGGGTGCGCCCATTTTGAGATTTGGTTTTCCAATCATCCTTGCAGCATGGAGAAGGTTGTTCCCCTTTATGTGGTTCTGTAGTCAGGTCCTATAGCTATTGCCTCTCTAAGCCAGGTTTTCCCCAGTGGGAGGAGAACCTCCTGCCATTCAGTCACAAGCTGGAGGAAGGTATGTAGGGAGACATCATGAAATTGCACAGCAGCCCATGATATTTCCCCAGTCATTACTCTAGTCGTATATGATATTATCCAGAAGTGGTGAACCTACAGAAATAAATAACTGTGGTGTGCACCTCAGATTCAATGCTTTAATGTTCTCCAAACAGCTAATTCCACCATCTGTATATTATCTTGCTACCAATCAACCTTACCATTGCCAACCTTTCTATATGATCCATGCACCCAAATCATCATAAGAACATAGAACATGAGGAGGCCTTTCAGGCTGTTGAGCCTGCCCTGCCATTCAAAGCAATCATGACTGATCAAACACATCTTCACTCATCCCATCTCTTAACTCGGTATACCGCTTGTAATCAGAAATCTATAAATCTCCGTTAGACATATTCAAAGACAAAGCTTTCACAGCCTTTCCGAATCTACAGAATATTGGAACATAATCAACAATGCATTGATTCTCTCTATAGCTACCTCCTTCAACACTGAGATGTAAACCATCAGGTCATAGAGTCACAGAGTCATAGAGATGTACAGCATGGAAACAGACCCTTCGGTCCAACCCGTCCATGCCGACCAGATATCCCAACCCAATCTAGTCCCACCTGCCAGCACCCGGCCTGTATCCCTCCAAACCCTTCCTATTCATATACCCATCCAAATACCTCTTAAATGTTGCAATTGTACCAGCCTCCATCACTTCCTCTGGCAGCTCATTCCATACACGTACCACCCTCTGCGTGAAATAGTTGCCCCTTAGATCTCTTTTATATCTTTCCCCTCTCACCCTAAACCTATGCCCTCTAGTTCTGGACTCCCTGACCCCAGGGAAAAGATTTTGCTTATTTACCCTATCTATGCTCCTCATAATTTTGTAAACCTCTATAAGGCCACCCCTCAGCCTCCCACGCTCCAGGGAAAACAGCCCCAGCCTGTTCAGCCTCTCCCTATAGCTCAAATCCTCCAATCCTGGCAACATCCTTGTAAATCTTGGTCCTGAGGAATTATCAATTTTCAGCCCCTATTAACCTCTCCACTACCATCGTCGTACTACTGCTAATTTCCTTCAACTCCTCATTCTCCTTAGAAACTTGGATCTTTACTTCTGGGAGATTTTTTGTATCGTTCTCAGTAAAAACAGACACAGATAATAAATTAGCCTCATTGCCATTTTTCTATTCCACATTGAGAATTCTCCTGACTGCCTGTAATGAACCCTCATTCGTTTAGTCAAACATTTCCTTTTCACATACCTATGGAAGCCTTTAGAGTCCATTTTTCAGATTTTTGCTGGTTTGCACATTATATTCTTTCCTAATCAGTATCTTGGTCATCCTTTGTTGGATTGTGATTTTGAGAATTACTCTTATTTCTGACAGTGTTATAGGCCTTTTGCTTGAAATTTTATACAATCCTAAGCCATGGTTAGGCTGAGAGTTTTAAAGATTTTGCACCTTGATTGCCGTAAAACATTAAATAGCTCTTGAAAGACAATCCATTGCTTGTGTACAATTATGCTTTTGAATGTATTTTCCCAGCCTGCCATCCTGTAACTTATTTGTTGCACTTTATGAACCGCCTATGAAAATGTAACAATCTCCTAAATGTAACAAATTTCTCAGAAGAGAAAAAAGAAAATAGTCTCTTAAACACAAACTGGGAGAAAGTGAGGACTACAGAGGCTGAAGATCAGAGTCAAAAGTGTGGTGCTGGAAAAGCACAGCAGGTCAGGCAACATCTGAGAAATAGGAAAATCGATGTTTCGGGCATAAGCCCTTCATTAGGACTGAAACTTGTGGGAGCTTCAAGCCTCATTCCTGATAAAGGGCTTATGCCCGAAACATCGATTCTCCTACAACTTGGATGCTGCCTGACCTGCTGTGCTTTTCCAGCACCACACTCTCGACTCTTAAACACAAACTGCTATCTTTCCCTCTAAAGATTAAAAATATTGACTCTTGCTCTGAAAACTTTATTTCTTGCAATAAAAGTTAATTAAAGCACCTCTGCCCCAAATTCCTATATTAATCCAACTCGCTGTTTCTGTGTCACCCTGGCGAAGTTACCCTCACTCTGACCGTAGGCTTCGTATAATCAACAGTTTTGTAGTTCTCTACATGGTACTCCACAGAGATACATCTCCCTCTGACTTGGCAGCATCCACTTCCTCACCCAAAACTAACCTCTCAATCTTTAATTGTAGTTCCACCAGAATTAGTGCATAGAATGTTACAGGACTCTAGGGAAATCTTGTAAGATTTACAACAAATTCATTAGAATGAGTTCTGCTGTTAAAGTGCTGCAAATAGTTACAAATACAAACAAATTCTTTAAAGTGTTCCTGCAATTAGCCTCCAGCCCTTAAGATATTAATCATATTGCTGCCAAAAGATAATTTTATCCCATTTTAGCAGTAATCCCTGGCTAAGTCAGAAACTCATCCTGTTTGCTTTCATTTAGCCACAGAGAAAAAGACATCCTTGACTTTGTCAAGAGACCTGAGGCATTTATAAAGAGTTTTATGAGGATTATATTTTTGACAATTATTAAATATGAGCTATGAAGTCTTCCACAATAGTTGATGTCCCTTTGAACATTGATTTTTTAACCTTTAAAAGATAAGACTTGTCAAATTTCCTTTTGTATTCAAAGCAAATTCTTGCTTCTATGGAACTGGTTGCTGACATTCTAAGTCATGGTCAGCAAACAAGATAATCGTCCAAAATTTATATTTTGAAAACACTATGTTTTCTGAAGCAAATGAAGAAGAAGCAATTATCCCACTTCAGCTTCATAACTTCAATGTATAATAACCAAAGCTGTTCATATAATCGTTGTTTGCAAAGTGGAGTCTATCCTAAGTTTTATTGGCAAATATGAAATCGCCAATTAAAGCAATATACTGTTGGATACTGGGAATCTAAAATTTAAAAAAAGCAAAATTCTGGAGAAACTCAGCAGATCTGGCAGCATTTGTGGAGAGACAACAGTGTTAATGTTTCAAGTTCCATGACTCCCATTCTAGAGAAGAGTTATGGGACTCAAAGCATTTACTCTATTTCTGTCAAAACAGATGTGGCCTGACCTGTTGAGTTTCTCCAGTCCCTTCCTAAAAATCACCACGAGTTTTGGAAAAACAAGTTTTGTGAAGTAAAAATATACTGGCAATGTTGCTTAGGGATGATTACTGAAAGATTTTTGAAATTAATTGAAGATAGCTAATTGGGAGAATTTCCTGTGTCTGACAGTGTTCCTGCTACACTGCATGTTACATGGCTATGCAGCCTTCTGTAAGATACTGTGTAAGTTTTTTTTCTGTAGCAAGTACTGCTCCAGTGGATAGCCCTTGTGCAAATTATTTGAAGTTCCATTTGTTGAAGAAACTCTTCCCAGATCAAAATTTTATACAGAATATAGGAGGTTTCCTGACATCTCAATATTTCCCAGTAACATTGTTAGAGGAGCTGTACTGTCTCTGAGTCTTTTACATACCACTCTAGCTTAAGCAATGCAGCTCAAAGGTCTATTTTCTGCATGTTAATATTTTAAGAAAATTACATAAGCTTTATTAATACAGATTCGAAATGTAGCCATTGCTTTAATGGAGGAAATATGGCAGTTTGCAAATACAAACAGTAACGTGATAATGACTGAATATTATTTGTTCATATGATGTCAGTAGAAGAATAGGTATTGGACAAGACACAGAGGAGAGCTTTATTGCTTTCCTTTGGGATAGTGTCATTAGAATTCTTTACGCCTACCTGATCCACATTATTACATAACTCAGCATGTAGCATGCCCACAGTAGTGAGCTGCAGTATCTGTCTAGATTATGTCCTTAAACCTCTGTATTGAGCCATGAATTCTCATCCCTTGACTTAGAGGTGAATATATTCTCACTGGGTAATGGCTGATGGTGAGAAGAATGAATTGATGCCTATATTGATTAATAACTAAATCATTAATGCAAATTTTCAGAAACAGTAACTAGGATTTTCTATTTGGGAGGTAAAGTATGGGTGATTAGGGATGATCTGGTTTCCCTTCTTTATTTAGCCACCCGCATTCCTTTCCTTGTGAATATTTTTCTTCCAGACCCAAGTGGACTTATGTTTCAAAATAAAATAATTTACCAGGTTTTCTTGAGTTAAGAGTGAGTTAAATGCAATAAGAATTCATAACACAACACATAAACATAAATTAGAAATAAAAGATGAATCCAAAAATTAAAAGCTAAAACAAAAAACAGACTGATTTCTGACTTGTTCATGAAGAGTGGATAGTTAGACATTCTGAGTGTATAATTGGAAGTTGCTGCTAATGTTGTCATTGATAATTGAGCAGTCTGCATCCTGATCCTTAGTTTCACGGATTGTTTGAGATTCTGAAGTTCTGATTCCTTTCAATCATAATTAAATTCCAGCATTCAGGGTGAGAGAGAGAGAGAGAGTCTTTTTGTTGTCCTGTTTTCCTTTTGGCTGGCTGCTAGCTAGCTGACCTCTCACATTCAGTGAGCAAGGGAGCATCTTTGTTCACAACGCAAGAGTATGTCAGTGATTGTTAATTGATTATGACCTTCACAGCATGCTAATGTTTGAACTCAGGCTTTTGAAAAAAAGGAACATTCAATCCCACTAGCACCCTACAGTAGAGCTGAAACTGGTTTATTAACTTTTGTCCTTGTATACTCTACGCAGGAAAAACACGAAATGTGCCTGAAGTTTTGGGCATAATCCACAGTAAATTATTAGCCCTTCATTACATTTGTAATCACAAGAGCTCAGTGTCCAGTCTGTATTGCTTTGCCTCTTTCCTCTTATGAATGACTGTTCTTTCAAGTTCACTTTGCATCCATAGGTGTGATATTCTGTCTGTCTGTCTGTCTCTTTCCCTTTCTCTCTCTCTCCAAGCAGCCATAAAATTTACATTTGCAGTCATTGTTGGCTGTATCACTCTTTAGGAAATTTTAGAAATATGTTTTAAAAATGTACATAGTATTTCTGAGTTCTGTTCCATCTTCATGACTCTGGAACAGTCCCCACACATTGGAGAATAGCATCTCTATTTCGGAAGGCAGGCAGAGAGAAAACTGAAAATTATAGAGCAGTAATCCTAATATTGGTAGTGGGGAAAATGCTAGAGTGTATAAACGAAGCAACGGATAAGCATTTGGAAAATAGGGGCAGAATCAGACAGAGTCAGCATGGATATATGCTTGACAAATCTACTGAAATTCTTCGAGGACGTAAAATTCTTCAAGTACAAATAGGGAGCTCCAGCTACTGCTGCTATTCTCTAGTATGTCATTAATCTCCTGCTGAGCTTTGGCCAGCTTTTTTGGATGTAGCTGATAATGATGTTGCCTTATAAGATAGGCTTCCCCCATGTCCACAACATGTAGAGCTAGGGTGATGCCGCCTGGCTTGTCTCACCATAGCCATTAATGCATTGAGCAGTCTCATTAAGTCTGCTCACTGCTCTGCCTCTTATTGAGTGAATAAGGAGTCTAAGCTTGCCAGTATGCTTTTATTGGTTATCTAGGTAATAGGGGCTTCAAAGTCCCTCATGTCTCCCTCCAATTCATCACCACTGATATATTCATTCTCAAAGGATTTGCTTAATTGCGCAATCTGAGATCTGAATCAAACAATTCACTTTCCCAAGCTTCTTTGCTACTCTATCGGCTTTTTAAAGGTTTACCTGGTGCTGGCAGGAGCATGAAGCTGCAGTGTCCTGATTGAAAGGTTCAGGCTGTGGTATTTTGTTAGCTTTTTGCTTCATCACTACTTGAGGAATTTTCAAGTATCTTGGGCCACCTCACAGGCTCATGAGTGTCACTCTCAGAACTTTGCTATGTGGAGACTCGGAGGCATGGACACTTTCTCCTTCTGTTCTAAAAGTCTGTCTCAAAACCATGAGTAGTTGAGGTGGCACAGTGGCTCAGTGGTTATCACTGTTACTTCATAGCGCCAAGGACTGAGGTTCAATTCCAGCCTTGCGCGACTGTCTGTGTGGGTTTCCTCCGGGTGCTCCAGTTTCCTCCCACAGTCCAAAGATGTGCAGGTTAGATGAATTGGTCATGGAAAATGCAGAGTTGTAGGAATGGAGTGGGTCTGGGTGGGGTGCTCTTTGGAGGGTCAGTTTGGAGTTGATAGGTTGAATGACTTGAATGGGTTGAATCTGCTTTAAACATATCCCAGAGTCAGCCATGATTGAATGGTGGAGCAGACTTGATGGGCTGAATGGCCTAATTTCGGCTCCTATGTCTTATGCTCTAACTGAGAATCATTGTTTGAAAATAAGGGGTCACTCATTTAAGGGAGAGATAAGGAGAATTTTTTTTTCTCGTGGAGGACCATGCATCTTTGGAACTCTCTTCCTCAAAGGGTGGCGGAAGCAGAATCCTTGGGTATGTTTAAAGCAGAGGTAATTAGACTCTTCATTAGCATGGGGATGAAAGGTTATTGGAGGCATGGGAATATGGAGTAATCAGATCAGAAATAATCATATTGAATCATGGGCAGAGTGGCCTAGCCCTACTCATAGTTCATAAGTTCATTAGCAAATATATTCTGATTGCTTTCTAGTAACAACCCTATTGGTGCAAGTGTATATAGATCTCAGGAGAAGGTAGAATAATGCTTGCCTGTGTTCTTCCCTCATCCACTGATTCAGTATTATGAGACAATCTTGCCACGCACATATAAATTTGCGACTGAGCAGAAACCAATAAACAAATAGCTACAAGGATTTTAATACCATTTTAAATCAGTGCCTTCAAGAAGACGAAAAAAGAAAGTTGGAGAGCATCCAACCTATTAGCAATTTAGGATTTAAAATGCAATTCACATTTTTCTCATCAATAGTAAATACAGCATTTATTCTATAGAAAAAAGGTATTGGGTATATAAGAATGTGAGAACTGTAAGAGAATCATTTTATTGTGCTACAGAACATTAATGCGCACTGCTTTCAGGGGCCTGAGCTAGATGAAGGATTGTAAGAATTCTCCATTAGGTTTCTCAATACTCAAGCAGAGGAATTATTGTACACCAGAGGTCACGTTTTCCAATTTAGAAGAAATATTATGTTGCTTTTTTGAAGCTTTTTCCCAGAAAAAGAACACCAGCGCTGTTTGTTTTATGGCTCCCTTGAGCAAAATCCCATGTCAAAAAGGAAAAGGAAGTCAGAAACACACATCTGGCCTAATGGTGGCAATTGTTTTAAGTACGTGTGTAGCTGTGTTGGTTGATGTCAAAGGGCAGAGGTCCTGCCTTAATGGTGTCAAAGGGCATGAGTCATAAAGCAGTTGACCTCTGGATAAAATTGCATAGAAACAGTGGGGATTTCTCAACTTTGAGTTATTGCATTTCTAGTGTTTCCAACAGTAATGTTCATGCATTGGTGTGGAATGTGAAAGTTCATTTGGGAAGCCTGTTGGTAACAAAAAACAAATTATTGCAGCAATTGTATTTCATTAAAAAGCATGCCCTATGTTGTATGTAACAAAGGAAAGTTTAAAGCTTCATTGTCTGCATTCCAATCATTTAAAGTCTGTAAATGCTAAGTTCCCACCAGAGTGACTGCTTCAGTGTTTGACACTGTAAGGGAAAAAGTTCATCTCATCAATCACCAGACACTTGCAGGAAATATAAAGAATTGCATATGAAAAAGTCTTTTGCTGCTTCATAGTCGGGAACGATATATACAGGGTTCACTGTTTTGCTCGTTAGAAATAAACAAATGCCAAATTTTAAAGAGAGTCTCACCATCAGTGCAGCCTTCATTAAATAAAACCCATTACACAGCAGTATGATTAAAGGAATCCTCGAGGCTGCACTTTTAAACATCAATAAACTAGACTTACTGCTAAATGCAAAAGATGCTGTGAAGTTTGACATATCTTAAAACTCTACAGCTGTGAGCAGAAAGGTTTTACTGTGATCTGTCCAAGTGTACATTTGCCTGTAGGCCAAATCTAAGTTCCTCTTGTATGTTGGCCGATTTTAACCTGTACAATTTAACTATTGAAAATCGAGACAAAATTTCGGAGCTATATTTATCCATTAGACTTTAAGAACTCAGTATTTAATATAGATGTTGACAGCTTGCATATCTATAGAAAACTTAAGACTTAAAAAGTTGAAGATACATGCAAAGATGTGTACGTCCACCATGCTGTGTGTTAACTTAATGATATTGCAATGACGGCGTTGTTGAGGCTTTCCCCTGTCTGGTTGATGTTCAATAACTAAAACCTAAAAAATAGAATTTTAATAAAAGCCTCATTCTCATGAGCAAGGCTGTAGGCCAATTCACATCCAACAAGCTGCACTGAAAGACTGCTCACATTTTGGTCACTATGGCAGATGAGACAACTCATAACATTCTAAATCAAACAACTCACAACCTTTCCCTTCCTAACCATACTGTGGATGTACCTGTACAACATGGACAGCAATGTATCAATAACTGGGCTCAGCACCACCTTCTCAAGGGTAGTTTGAAATGTTTGTCTAGCCATAAGTCCTACTTCATGTGAAAGAAGGGAAACAAATTAAAAAGTCAATACATCCCATCACCCAATATTAAAGAATATTTTTGAAAATGCTACGATCTGGATCTACATCTTTGCCAAAAACCAGTTTCTTTGGGTCATACTCTAACAATGTACCAACCTTACCTGAAATCTGTCAATTAATTTTTAAAACATGTTTACAAACTGAGGTAAAAGAAGCTAATGTATTACAGTAGAGATAATAGTACTGTTTGGAAGTACACTTAACAAGAAAAGTAACCCACTAAAGACATTTTTAAAAATGGGCAAAATAATCCAAAAACACAGCATTCCTTATTACAGAAGCTAAAAATCAATATCTCCCACTGAAGGACAATCAGAAAATAATAAAACTATTCAGCATCTGTCAATATCGTTAATTAGATTGTTTGACTAAATTTTATGGTAAAAAATTCTATTATCTTAACAATATTAAGAGATCCTGTTGCACCTTGGATAGTGTCTTTAGCTATGAGCCAAAGCTCCAGGACTTGATGGTCATGGAAGGTTTGAGCATATAGTGGCCAAATGGATTGATTATCAATCTATGAATTCTTCCAGTGCAAATGGCATGTGCAGTAGAGTTTCCTGGTTAATGTATGCATGATGTGGTTTGCCATCCCTCAAGCTCTAGCCTCTAGCAACAAGATTGTGACCTGTTGCTGGTAAAACTAGCAATCAAAACAAACATAAGCATGCTCCTTTTCTACATCATATTTCACTGACATGGGAAACCTTTGAGTCTAATGTTGAGAAATTTCCAGACTGTGCAAGCATAACAAGTAAGTGGAAAAATCATGTACCTAGAATGGAGGAATGCAGTTGCATGTGGAAATGTTATTCAATCCCAGAGCAGCTAACCTGGGATGAAGCTGAACTTCCTGTTTATTTTCTTTTGCTTGGAACTAAAAAAAAATGACAGTGGTAAGCAAATTGCCATTCCCACTCTCTTACTGAGACAAACTTTTCTCTTCTCTCTGTTCATTGTTCCATACTGCAGGTACCTGTTTTAATCCTGCACTTCCTCAATATTTAAAAAAAAAGTTTTATCAATTATTTATCTAATGCTTCCTTAAATATCATGATTGCCTTCACTTCAGTAAGTGTAGTAATGCATTCTGTATTCTATTACCTTTTAGTTCTAAATGGGAAGCTATTTACTGTCAGCATTGATTCCGAGTTTATGCCACTGTGTTCCTGATACCATTTGGTATACTCTTTTATTAGTTACCCTCTCAGATTGTGAATACTTCCCTTTTATTCCTTCCTTAGCTTTGTAATCATCTCTAAAGATTTATGTGATACATTGATTATTAGTATGTTAGTCAAGAACAATGCGAGTGTAATGTTTAAGAACAACTACTCCAAATATCAATCACAGTAAACTCCAGTGAAGCAGGATCTGAGCTCAATCAGTATGCAGAGAGACTGACCTTACTGGTCCTTCCAGGGACCTTGTAATGTCAGACCATTGTAATAACTAAGCCAGTAATTCCCTTTTCACCCTACTCCCGGCACCTTTCTATGGCTCCTGTCTGGAGGACTCCAACTTTGGCTGAGTTGAGAGGGATTAGTTTCTTCACTAATACAAAAGGAAAATGTTGCAGATGTTGGAACGCTGAAATAAAAATAGACAAGTTAAAATCTTATGATGTTCAACAGGTTAGGCAGCAGTTGTGGAGAGAGAGTGAGAGAGAGAGAGAGTGCGCGCGATATAAAGTTAATGATCTATTCTCAGCACTGAAACCAAATTAGAGATCAAATTGGTTCTAAGTAAGTAGAGATGAAGGGAAGGCAGCAATCTACCCTTCCTGAGTATCTTTGGACTGTGGGAGGAAATCCACACAGACACAGGGAGAACGTACAAATTACACACAGACCAAAGGTGGAATCAAACCCAGGTCCCTGACGCTGTGTAGTAGCAGTGCTAACCACTGAGCTACCATACCATACATGTCACACATGTTTTTTTGTAAAGGAAGCTAACCTGTCTTCCAACTGGACCCAAGAAATCTTAGAAAATGGCCCTGAAAGCCGCATGAAAGTAGACAATCAAGTCAGTGATATCTTAAAAGCCAACCACAAAGGGGCATTAATTAATTCATGAATTAGCACTGTTTCTTGAACCTATAAAATGTTTGAAGATTCAAATGCTTTTGTAGTTTTGAAAAGAAGAGGAGAGGATCTCAAAGTTTCCAAAAAAAAACTTTGTTAATGGAACAACAATTCACCAAAAGTTAAAATTTGCAGTGATTTGTTTGAATGTGATTGAGCTACTGGAAGTGCCCATTTTGAGGAAAATCATCTGAATACCATGAAAAAGAAATCCTGAAGCAACAACTGCTTCTCAAAAGGAGACAAGAGCAAGGCATCCAGAACTGCTGTACTGAACTGAGCTACCAAAAGTACCAGCCTGCAGTGCCGTGTAAGTGAAACAAAGGTGCCTTCACTCATTTCCAGGACGAGTTCAGGCTGCTCATTTCAACTGGGGAGAGATCACCAACTATGTGACTACAAAAGCCATTGAAGCTGCTGAAACTGACTTAAGGTTTAAATCTGTTCTCTTACAAGAAGAAACTACAAGCAAGCCAAACCTAAAACTATAATAAGGCTGATCATATTTTCATCTTGATACATAACATTTATTCCTCCTTACTTTAAATCTTTGCATTCATATTTTTAGCTAATAATATTAACACACCATTGTTACATAGAATGCATACATAATACATGCAATAATTGTGGAATAAATTCACTTTTTATATTCCTGAAGTATACAACTATGTTACTTTTTGTTTAAAAATTTAAGCAATCAGTAACTAAAACAGGACTACAAATGAGTATCTATAGATTGTTAGCTTACAGACTACTCAGAGGACATAATTGATGTATTGTCATGCCACAGATGAGGTACAGAAGGATTGATTGATCCAGACAGGATAAGAACAAATGGGCACAGCATTTGTGAATACAGAAATGCTTTTCCTTTTATCCATTCTGCTTGTAGATACAAATACTTGTTTCTAAGTGCTTCTCTGATCAGATTACAGAAAGCCTAACCCAACCTTACCTTCAAGTCATGTTCCTTCAATTAGTTATAGTCAAAACTTCTTAGGAATTATTATGCTTTTCCTGTGGTCATAGTCCTGTATTCCATAATTATGGAGGATGAGCAGTGTCACTAGATGGAGCACAGGAGATTTAGGCAACATTTACTGCAAGAAATATCATCGCTCATATCATCACTAAAATTGTCCTTTGCCACTGCTAGTTTGGGTTGGAAGGTGCACAGTATTAACACTCATTTGCTAGGTTTCAGAGCAAACTAGAATGTCAATGCAATGACCCAAAACTGGAGAGTATAGCTTTGACATGAGAGGAGAAAGATTTAAAAAGCACCTCAGGGCAATTTTTCACACAGAGGGTGATACATGTATGGAATGAACTGCCAGAGGATGTGGTGGTGCAATTACAACATTTAAAGACATCTGGATGGGTATATTAATGGGAAGGGTTTTCAGGAATATGGGCCAAATGCTGGCGAATAGGACTAGATTAATTAAGGATATCTGGTTGGCATGAATGAAGTGGACTGAAGGGTCTGTTTCCATGCTGTACATCTCTATGACTATGACACTATGACTATGACTATGACCCACAATGGTGTTCGGGATGGCAAAAGATGTGTTTACAAAGCATTTGACGTTCAGAACCAAAATGGAGACACAGTTGATACTTATTCTTTTTACCAGGAGGCAGAGATTAACATTTCAGGGATTTCTGTTCAATACACCCTCCGCTATTAACTTTGGCTCAGTCTGAAGTGATTTTACTTTTATGATATGGGTTCAAATCTCATTTCAGACATGTGAGCACAAAATCGAGGCCATCAGTCTAGTGCAGTATTGAAGGAATACTGCATTTACAAAGCTGACAAATCTTGCAGATGAGATTAAAAGCTAACGTCCTGTCTACTGTCTCAAATGGATTTGACAGATCTTACGGCACAATTTTGAAGAAGGGCAAGGGAGTGGCCTAGTCATAACTTATCCCTTATCCTTATTGGAGTATCTGTTCTTGCTATTTGTGAGATCATGTTGTGTGCAAATTTGGGTGCTGCATTTCCTGTATTACACAGTGACTTCATTATCTAGACAGGTATATATTGGCTATAAAGGGCATTGGAACATTATAAAATATGTTTTTAAAATGTAAATCTTTCCTTTTAATGTTAAGTTGAATCAAAGATTTGGAGGTGCTGGTGTTGGACTGGGGTCTACAAAGTTAAAAATCAGACAACACCAGGTTATAGACGAGCAGGTTTATTTGGAAGCACTAGATTTTGGAGCACTGCTCCTTCATCAGACGGTTGTGGTTATACTCCACAATCACCTGATGAAGGAGCAGTGCTCTGAAATCTAGTGCTTCCAAATAAACCTGTTGGACTATAACCTGTTGTGTGTTTTTTAACTTTGAATCAAAGAGGATAACAACAGTTTTCTCCAAGGGGGAAGTTCAACCTAGATACTAGCAGTAAAGTAAGAAAGCAAAGGAGACATAGGAGCAAAGAAAGTTTAGGTCAGGCAGCATACGTGGAGAGAGAGCAAGCTAATGTTTTGTGTCTAGATGGCTCTACATCACAGCAAATGACTGTGATGTTTTGAGTAGGGACTGATGGGCAAAATACATGAGAGGAGAAGTGAAAGATAGAATGCCGAATGACAGGTGGGGGATGAGCAGGGAAAGAACTTGAGGGAATAAAAGATTAATGGACCAGGCCTGGCTCAGAATTGAGTGAATACAAGCTGAAAATAGTCCTTTTCTAACATCCCACTCTAGTATTAAATAAGTACAACCTTTGTTTTATTAAAATAACCTATTAAACACTGCAGAATTTCACCAAATTAGCAAGAGTACCCCTATATTACCTGCAAGAAATGTATGATCATGTTAACTTTCCACTGCACCTTTGAATTTTTCTGAGCTTTAGATTAAGGTAGTCATCAATGCCCTTGACATCAAAGCAATATTTGGACTAAATTTGCAATAAAACTCGCCGCAAAGCTGAAACCAGTAGGAACCAGGAGAATACTCTTCACTGTTTGGAGCTGTATTTAGCACAAAGGAAGATGGTTGAGGTTATTTTTGAGGTGAATTATCTCAGTGCAGAAGCTCCTCAAAGTAGCATCCTCGGCTAACCATCTTAAAATGCTCTATCATTAGGAGTCATAAACTGATTTTTATTTAATATTGATTGGACTACTTACGTTTTGAAGGATTGTGAAAATATCTTCATTTCACATTTTGTGGAAATACCTGGAATGGTTTCTTGAATAAAAGGCCATGGAAAGTTCACTGGGGGTCTTGAGAGTTTGTTTTTGTGAATGAAGTGACTGGTGCTAACTGTTTGTTTTGCTGGAAATGCCTGCTGGGTGTTGCTGGGTGTGGAAGGTTTGAGTTACAAAGAAAGGCTCGATATGCTGCGACTATTTTCGCTGGAGTGTAGAAGATTGAGAGATGATCTTATAGAAGTTTCTAAAATAAGGAGGGTTATAGATAGCATCAGTGGTAATTGTTTTTACCCAACGGGGTGATTTCAAGACCAGGAGGCACATTTTTAAGTTGAGAGGAGAAAGTTTTAAAAAAGACATGAGGAGAAAATCTTTTACATAAGGGGTAATTTGCGCATGGAATGAACTTCCTGAGGAAGTGGTGGATGTGAGTACAATTATAAATTTTAAAAGACATTTGGATAAGTACCTGTATAGGAAATGTTTGGAGGGATATGGGCCAGCAGCAGACAGATGGAACTAGTTTAGTTTGGGATTATGGTCAGCATGGACTGGTTTGACCACAGGGTCTGTTTCCATGCTATATGACTCTATGGTGTTGTTTTGAACATTGACTAGCTTGGAAAAGTATTTGTTTTATTGCTTCCATCATACGAAAGCCTGTTAAATATGACCTGGAGCGAAATCTGCTAAGAACAAGTTGCCCAGTTGATCTCCCTCCAGTCTGAAAAAAGGAACCCTTTTGTTGATTTCAGAGTAAAGTTTATGTGTTCTTTTGAGAGTGTGACTGAAGAGATATCTCAAGATTGTCCTTCCTGAACAATTTATGCCTGTAAGCTTTCAGACATAACCTTACCATGAATAGTGACTTCACTACACTAGCCAGAATATCAAAGCAACAGACTCTGGGATATTCTATGATGTATTCTTTTGCCTTCAAGAATTGCACTTTTTTTCCCCTGAAAGCCAATCTCTACGTGTGTGTGTGTGTATGTATTTTTACATCACTCAATCTGTAGGTTAGAAATTATTGTCTCTTCCTTCCCTAATGGTTTTCTCAGAACTCCTGTTGTATATACTATAAGAGGCTCTTCTACCAACCACTGAGGTTTTCCTCTACCAACCTCTGAGTTTCCTATATTTAAAGAGGATGGTAGCAGTAACCTTCATAATGAGCAGTTGCCCTTACAGTTTGGTAAGCTGGAATGCCAACACATTATTAATCATCTTCCTATGGCATTCAATGGCACTACCATCACTGAATCCCCTACTATCCTAGGGGCTATCATTGACCACAACTTGAACTTGCTTAGCCAGTTAAGGGCAGGCAAAGATTAGGAATTCTGTGGTGAGTAACTTTCCTCCTACATCTACAAGGCAAAAATTGGAATTGCGATTGAATCCTCTCCATTAGCCTAAAGGAGTGCCATTCCAACAACACTGAAGAAGTTCAAAACCATCCAAGACAAAGCAGCCTGATTATTTGGTAAATCTTAAACTCTTGCCACCAATGGCTGTTCACCAAGGCTTCTGCACAGTATTTTCTAAAGACATGAACTCTACTGCCTCAGAGGACACACTCAGCAGACACATGGGAATACCACCAGTGCAAGTTCTGTTCCATCCTGACTTGGAATTATATCCCTATTTTTTCACTATTGGTGGGTTAAGATCCAGAACTCCCTTCCAAACAACATGGTGTGGTACCACGTAGATTGTAGCATTTCAAGTAGCTCACAACCACCTTATCCAGGGAAATTAGGGCCAAGAAATATTTGCTAATATAACCAGGCATGCCTACCAGCCATAAACCAGTATTAAAATTAAGTGTGGGAGTTGGGAAAGTAGTGAATGTTACAATATTATTTCAAGAGGAATTGAATATAAAATCAGGGAAGTATTGCCACAAGGCATTTATGAGAACTTACCTGGAGTAATGTATGAAATTTGCGTCTCTGTACTTAAAGAAAGCTATCCAGAAGTTGGAAGCTGTTCAGAAAATGCTCACTGCACTGATCTTTGGGATGAAGGATTGACATCCGTATACAGTTCAATTAGGCTTGGCCTGTACTCATTGATATTTATAAGAAGAATTGATTTGATTGAAACATGTAAGATTATGGGGTTGCTTGTCATTGTAGAGGCTGGGATTAGGGAGACCAGTTTCAAAATAAATGTTTCCCCATATAAGATGGAGGTGAGGAAGAAATTGCTCTTTCAAAGATGATAATGTTTGGAATTCTCTTCCCAAAGACCAGTGAAGGCTAGATCATTGATTATATCAAGGCTGACTTAGACACACGTTTTCTTTTGTCAAGGAAATTGAGAGTTACAGGGAAAACACAAGTGAGTGTGACAAATGTCGGATCAACCATGATCCAATTGAATGATGGAGCAGGCTCAAGTTCCTATTTCTTATGGTCCTCTTAAAAGGTAGAGCAGACTCAAGGGATTAATTGCCAACTCCTGCTCTAATTTCATATGTTCTTATATGTTCTGCTTGGTGAAATAGAACTCTAAGAATTCAGAAAAGAATCCTGTGATGATTGCTACTTGATGCAATGCCAGTTGGTCTGAACCCATGTGACATTTAGGAATGTCAAGATCAGCTTCAATGCTCCTTGACTGTGTAGTTTTGAATGAAATGCTCCTGGTTTTTATCACCATCTAATGACCCCTGTTAGAGTATAAAACAATGTGACCCTTACACAGAAAAGGAGGGAACACTGAGAAATACAACCAGATGCAAGACCACAGGAGTGTTAAGAGACTAATGGAGAATACATACGTGTCTGATATTTTGTGCATGGTATATTAAATCAATACAATGCTGTTTTGCACACAATTAGCATTGCACACATTTCCTGATGTCAGTATGGGTGGTTGTAATTCAATGATATCCACTGGTTAAGGACAAAAGTGATTAAAGTTTTGTCATTTTTTTGATCAATTGTTTGTACAATCCACAACTAAACTATACTTCCTGAGTACCTCTGCAGTACCTGTTAATGAGCTTTTTAAACAGCTTAGTATTAAAACCAGCAATGGAAATAAGTTTTAAGCAACATTTCATAGCCTTTTCCACTGCTGGAGACTATGTAAGTTAATTGGATGTTCAAGGAAATGTCAAGTGTAAAGGTAAGCTGATCAAAGACTTCTGGAGAACCCTTTGAAGATTTATAAATGAAAATGGGAGCATGATTTTTTTGACACAAGTTTACTAATTTTATATCTTTGCATTGCAAGCAGAAAATTCAACATTAACCAGTCTTCTAAATCAAATAATCAAAGCTGCAGCAAGTGTAGATGGAGTCAATGGAAGGAAGATTGGTTTTTGTGATGGACTGGGCTGTGTTCACAATTCTCTGTAATTTCTTGAGGTGTTGGGCAGAGCTATTGCCATACCAAGCTGTGATGCATCCGTATAGGATATTTTCTATAAAAGTATCTATAAAAATTGGTAAGAATCATTGCGGACATGCTGAATTTCCTTAGTCTTCTAAGAAAGTAGAGGTGTTGGTGTGCTTTCTTCACTGCAGTGTTGACATAGATAGGCCAGGATAGATTGTTGGTGATATTTACTCCAAGGAACTTGAGGCTCCTGACCACCTCAGCTCCACTGATACAGACAGGGGCGTGTCCTCCACTCCGCTTCCTGAAGTCGATGACTAGTTCCTTTGCTTTGCTGACATTGAGGGAGAGATTGGTGTCTTTATACCATACCACTAAACTGATGATTGAGAATTGATAAATGAGTTAGGGTTAGGGTTAGGCTTTCATTATTTTGCTTTTATGAATTGGATATACCTGGGTAACTTCTCACAATGTTGGGTAAATGCAAAGTAGTAACTCTACTAAAATGGCTTAGCTGGGGACATGGGGTAGTACTGGATCACATGTCCTCATTTCAGCAGCAAGGATGCTGTCTGGACACATAACTTTTTCCACATCCAGTGCCTACAAGCTACTTTTTGGTCTGACTTGGATTGAATCAAATTGCATGAAGACTGAGGTGTTGAAGATCTCAGGAGGCAGTTACTGTAGTATTACTTAATGGAGGGTAATATTGAGTAGGAGTGTCTGAAGGACTCATGCCACAATGTTACTGATAATTATGTGTACAGTACTTTGTTCTTACTTGCTCTTTCTCTCAGACATCCATTAGCTAGAGCTGTGGACATTTTTATTGTGCTCATCATATTATTCTTTATCTTAGGTTTATATTTATTACCTGTTATAATATTACCTGAACGTTTTCTCACTGTAAGTTGTACTTCAGTCAGTTAGAATTGAGAGGTGAGAATACGCTTTGATAGAAACTGATGGAAACATAGAAAATAGGTGCAAGAGTTGGCCATTTGGCCCTTCGAGCCTGCACCACCATTCAATATGATCATGGCTGATCATGCAATCTCAGTATCCTATTCCCACCCTCTCCCCATATCCCTTGATCCCTTTAGCTGCTAGGCCACATCCAACTCCCTCTTGAGTATATCTAACAAACTGGCCCTAACTGCTTTCTGTAGCAAATAATTCCACAGGTTCACAACTTTGAATCTTGAATAGCTTACCCCTTACTTTTAGATCCTCAGTTGTGATCCTCAGTTCTGGACTTCCTCAACATCAGGAACATTCTTCCCACATTACCTGTCCAGTCTCATCAGGATTTTATATGTCTCTATGCGATCCCGCCTCATTCTTCTACATTCCAGTGAGGACAAGCCCAGTCAGTCTAGTCTTTCTTCATATATCAGTCCCATTATCCAGGAATCAGGTTGGTGAACCTTCGCTGGACTTTGCTCAATAGTAAGAATGTCCCTTCTCACACTAGGAGACCAAACCTGCACACAATACTCAAGCTGTGGCCTCATCATAGCCCTGTATAACTGCAGCAAGACATCCTTACTCCGATACTCAAATCCTTTTGCTATGAGCCAGCATGCCATAAGCTTTCCTCACTGCCTGCTGCACCTGCATGCCAACCTTCAATGACAGTTCCACCATGACACCCAGGTCTCATTGCACTCATCTTTTCCTAAACTGCCTCCATTCAGACAACAATCTGCCATCTTGTTTTTGTGACCAAAGTAGATAACCTCACATTTATCCACATTATATTGCATTTGCCAAGTATTTGCTGACTCAGCCGATCTGTCCAACTCACCGTGCAGCCTTTTAGCATCCTCCTCACAGCACACACTGCCACCCAGCTTAGTGTCATCTGCAAATTTGGAGATGTTGCAGTCAATTTCTTTGGCCAAATCATTAATGTATATTGTGAACAGCTGGGGTCCCAGCACTGAATCCTGCGGCATCCCAATCTTCTCTGCCTGCCACCCTGAAAAGGACCATTCATGATCTATATCTATAATGTGATGTAGTGTTTTTAGCTTTGGGAGAAATAAACCAGGCAGTCGCTGAATGAATATACATACTCCCCATCACCTAAGCCTCCAGTTAAATGTGTAGAGTTAAAATAATGTCTTGTATTCTTATTTATCAGCTATATACAATACATTTAACACAAAGTATATGTATGGATATTCCTGGTGTCGAGGGAACTAGCCTTTGACTTAGTGAGACAATTAGAATGAGAGGAAGCCAGCACTCATATCTTTTTGTTCAAAGCTAAGGAACAAACAACAACCTTGTTATGTGAAATCATGAAAAAAGTCCAAGCAAGGAGTACAGACTAGAAGAAAATAACTAGCATTTGTACAAAATCCACTCATCCTCTAAAATGCTTCCTTCACAGCAAATATATTGTTTTCAAAGTGCAATTAGTCTTGTCATGCAGGCAAATGCAGCAACCAGTTTGCAGGCAGCATGCCCTAACAGACAATAAGTAAATGAATGGCCAAACAAGCAGAACCTGATAGTGTTGGCTGAAGGAACATTGTGGTCAATATATCAGGTGAACTCCTTTTCTTTTTTAAATAGTATTGTAAAACCTTTAAAGGCACCCAAATTAGGCATCCTAAAGAGGGTACTTGCAATAATACATCACTCCCTGACAACACTGATTTGGGCAAGGGAATTATGTATTTAATAGAATCATAGATGTTTACAGCCTGGAGTGGGACCATTCAGACTATTGTGTCTTTGTCGGTGAATATGTAACCGTCAGCCAAAACCCATGTTTCACCTCTTAGGAATGGTGTCAAAGGGGCTTGGGAATACTTGGCCATGAAACACAGAAAGCTAACATGCAGGTGGCAGACAATCAGAAAGGCTAATGGAATATTGTTCCAATTTCAAGGGGGTTGGAGTATAAGTGTAGGGTCGTCTTACTGCAACTGTACAAGGTGCTGGTGTGACTAAATCTGGAGTGCTGTGAGCAGTATTTAAGGAAAGGTATTGTTTCATTGGAAGCAGTTTGGAGAAGTTTTATTGGAATGATACCCGGTATGGAAAGACTTGTCTTATGAGCAAAAGCTAAACAGTTTAGGATGTTATCCACTGGGGTTTATAAGAATGAGAGGTAATATCATCGCATCATATAGGAGTCTTAAGGGGCTTGGAGAGACTAGAACCAGGGGGCATAGTCTTAGGGAAAAGTATAATCAATTTGGGACTAAGATGACAGGGAATTTGTGGTACACATCAATACCAATGGCATAGCTAGGAAAAGGGTTGAGGACCTGAAAAGTTAATATAGGGAGTTAGGTTGGAAGCTAAAAGGCAGGACAAGCAGAGTATTAATCTCAGGATTGCTACCAGTGCCATAGGTTAGTGTGGCTAGGAACAGAAAGCCAATGTAGCTGAACATGTGGCTGCAGAGCTGATGTAGGAGGGAGGGCTTCAAATATGTAGATCATTGGGATACCTTCTGGGGAAGATGTGACCTGAAGATGAAGGATGGGTTGCACATGAACTGGAGGGATAGCAATAGCCTGGGCAGAAGTGTCGCTAGAGCTCTTCAGGATGGTTTAACCTGAGTTATGGATCAGCGGATGGGGTAACTGGTGAACAGGCAGATACAGCATGCAGAGAGTCTGTGAGGAAGGATGGACAGTTGATAGGGCAAAGTTGCAGTCAGTGTGATGGATTGAAGTATGTCTATTGTAACACAAGCAGTGTCAGGAATAAGGGTGATGAACTTAGAGCATGGATCAATAGTTGGAGCTATGATGTTGTGGTCTTTATGGAGACTTGGATATCGCAGGGGCAGGAATGGTTGTTTGATGTTCTGGGGTTTAGATATTTCAAAAGGAATGGGTAAAAGAGGTGGGGGAGTGGCATTGCTAATCAGGGATTGTATCACAGCTGCAGAAAGGGAGGTCATCGAGGAGGGTTTGTCTACAGAGTCATTATGGGTAGAAGTCAGAAACAGGAAAGGAACAGTCACATTCTTGGAGGATATCTGTAGACCCCGCAACAGCAACAGAGACATGGAGGAGCAGATTGGGAGGCAGAGTTTGGAAAGATGCAGAATTAAGAAGGTTGCTGTCATGGGTGACTTCAACTTCCCTAATATTGATTTGAACCTCCTTAGTGCAAATAGTTTGGACGGAGCAGACTTTGTCAGATGTGCCCAGGAAGGATTCCTGACTCAATGTGTAGATCAGCCGACTAGAGGGGAGGCCATATTGGATTTGGTGCTTGGCAACGAATCAGGTCAGATGTCAGATCTCTTGGTGGGAGAGCATTTCGTTATAGTGATCACACCTCCCTCACCCTTACTATAATCATGGAGAGTGATAGGAGCAGACCATATGGAAAGTATTTAATTGGGGGAGGGGGAATTACAATGCTATAAGGCAGGAACTGTGGCGCATAAATTGGGAACAGACATTCTCAGGGAAATGAACAACACAAATGTAGAGGTTGTTTAGGGAGCACTTGCTGTGAGTGCTGGATAAATTTGTCCCACAGAGGCAAGGAAGGGATGGTAAGGTGAAGGAACCTTGGATGATAAGAGATGTGGAACATCCAGTCAAGAGGAAGAAGGAAGCTTGCTTAAGGTTGAGGAAGCAAGGAACAGACAGGGCTCTAGAGGTTTACAAGGTAGCACAGGAAGGAACTGAAGAATGGACTTGGAAGAAGTCGTGAGGTTAGGGCTGGTCAGGGATACTGGATGGAACATATGCCTGGAGTCGGAGGATGTATGGGGAGGTCCTTAATGAATACTTTGTTTCAGTATTCAGTAGTGAGAGGGACTTTGTCATTTGTGAGGGCAGTGTGAAACATACTGAAACGCTGAAACAGGTTGATGTTAACAAGGAGGATGTGCTAGAAATTTTGAAAAACATGAGGATAGATAAGTCCCGTGGTGACTATGAGAAGTGAGGGAAGAGATTGCTGCACCTTTGGCGATGATCTTTGCATCTCCACTGTCCACTGTAGTAGTACCAGATGATTGGATGGTGGCAAATGTTATTCCCTTGTTTAAGAAAAGGAATAGGGATAACCCTGGGAATTACAGACCTGTAAGTCTTATGTTAGTGGTGGGCAAATTATTGGAGAGGATAGTGAGGGACGGGATTTATGATTATTTGGAAAAGCATAGTTTGATTAGAGATAGTCAGCATGGCTTTGTGAGGGGCAGGTCATGTCTCACAAGCCTTATTGAAACCTTTGAGCATGTGACAAAACACATTGATGAAGGTAGAGCAGAGGATGTGGTTTATATGGATTTTAGCAAGGCATTTGATAAGGTTCCCTATGGTAGGCTCTTTCAGAAATTAAGGAGGCATAGTATACAGAGAAATTTAACTCTCTGGATACAGAATTGGCTGGCTAATAGAAGACAGAGGATGGTAGTAGATGGAAAGTATTCAGCCCAGAGCTTGGTGACCAGTGGTGTTTCACAGAGATCTGTTCTGGGACCTCTGCTCTTTGTAATTTTTATAAAGGACTTGGATGAGGAAGTGGAAGGGTGGGTTAGTAGGTTTGCTGATGACACGAAGGTTGATAAAATTATGGATAGTGTGGAGGGCTTTTGTAGGTTGCAATGAGACAGTACAGGATACAGCACTGGGCAGAGAATGGCAGGTAGAGTTCAATTTGGAAAAGTATGAAGTGATTCATTTTGGAAGACCAAATTTAAATGCAGATAGCAAGCTTAAAAGCAGGATTCTTGGCAGTGTAGAGGAACAGAGGGATCTTAGGATACACGTCCATAGATCCCTCAAAGTTGCCATCCACATTGATCGGATTGTTAAGAAGGCGTATGGTGTGTTGGATTTCATTAGCGGGGGATTGAGTTTAAGAGCTGCAAGGTTATGCTGCAGCTCTGTTAAGCCCTAGTTAGACCACACTTGGAGTATTGTGTTCAGTTCTGGTTGCCTCATTATCGGAAGGATGCAGAAGTTTTAGAAAGGGTGCAGAGGAGATTTATCAGGATACTGCCTGGACTAGAGGGCATGTCTTATGAAGAAAGGTTGAGGGAGATAGGGCTTTTCTCATTGGAGCGAAGAAGGATGAGACATGACTTGATAGAGATGTACAAGATGACGAGAGGCATAGATAGAATGGATAGCCAGAGACTTCATTCCAGGGCAGAAATGGCTATCATGAGGAGGCATAATTTTAAGGTGATTGGAGGAAGGTTTAGAGGAGATGTCAGAGGTAGGTTCTTTACACAGACCGTGGATGCATGAAATACATTGCCAGCGATGGTAGTAGAGTCAAATACATTAGAGACATTTAAGTGACTCTTGGATAGGCACATGGATGATAGTGAAATGAAGGGTATGAAGGTTAGTTTGATCTTAGAGTAGGATAAAAGATCGGCTCAACATTGCGTGCCGAAGGGCCTGTACTGTGCTGTAATGTTCTATGTTGTATGTTCTATGTTCAGAGGTTTGTGCATCTTTGGAACTCCTTGCCAAAGAGTTCTATGTGGGTAGAGCCCTTGTGTATATTTAAGGCTGAAATATATCGATCTTGATCATAAGGAGAATCAAGGGTAGTGTGGAAAGGACAGGAAAGTGGACATGAGGAATGTCGGATCAGCAATGATCCTGTTGATTGGCAGAGCAGTTTTGAAGGATCCATTGCCTAATCCTGTTCCTATTTTCTATGGTCTTACTGTCTGTAACTTTTCAAATTATGGCAATTGAAGAGCAAATCCAAGAGCTTTACGAATGTTATTATGGTTTCTGCCTCTTGCACTCTGTCAGGCTGTGAGTTCCAAATCTGCACCACTCTTTAGGGGAAAGACTTTCCCTTGGATTCCTCCTTCTTCTTACCCTAAAACTTTGCCTCGGATTTTCAATTTATCAATCAATGGAAGAAGGACTTTCCTATTAATTTCATCTAGACTCCTCATTATTTTATGCACTTCAGTTAGGTGTCCCCTCATATATGTTTTGTTACAAAGAAAACGAGCCTAGCCTATCCAAACTTCCCTCATGACTAAAACGTATCAGCACAGTCAACATCCTCAGAAATCCCCATTTGCAATGCAATTCCATCTTTCTTATATTGTGGTGACTAGAACAGTTTGCATTCACCAAGTGTGGCTTGAATCATCTTTTATACAGTTGCAGCATAACTTTCCGGATCATACTAAATTACCCGTGGTGTGACGGATTAATCACAAGATAGGGATAGGGAGCAGATCTGGGTGGAGTGCTTTCCAAAGAGTCTTTGCAGACTTGATGGGCCAAATGGCCTCCTTCCGCATTGGCAGGATTCTATGATTCAGATATAGGGTTCCCTCAATAAACCCTGACAAACTGCCTTTGATTTGATTTCGCATTTAATCCCTGATTGCAATGTCTGCATCAACCCTTTCTTTTGTGAGAAAGGGTACAAATTGGTTGGAATCCTGCTTTTTATCCATGACAGCAGAATACAAGGAAAAATAAATTGTGACTTACATGATTAAATCAGTGGCTGAGATCCCCCAAGCCCCCTCAAGATTCTGTACACATTAAGAGCAGTACTAACATCCTCTGTTTCCTCAGACAGGTAACCCACATGGTATTTAATAGCTACAGAACCAGAGAAAAATTCCACCAAAGACAGATGTAATTCAATCCATCATGCCTGCACTGGCTGAATAAACTGACTGCCCATTCTAATCCCAATTTTAGGCACTTGGCCCATTGCTTTACAAGTTATAGGCTTCAGGCTCCAGGTCCCTTTTAAAGAGTCCCCTTTTTGCCTCCACCACTAAGCCAGGCAGCAGTTTTCAAGTATCCACTGCTCTGTGGGGGCAGTTTTTAAAAATTAATTAATGGGATGTGGCCATCACTGACTAGATTGGTAATTATTGCTCACAGGGCAGTTCAGAGCCAACCACATTTCTGTAGGTGTGGAGTCACATATAGGCCAGACCAGGTAAGGACAGCAGTTTCCTTCCTGAAAGCACATTAGTGAACCAGATGGGTTTTACTGACAATCAACATCATTAGACTCTTAATTCCAGATTTTTGTTGAATTCAAATTCTGCCAACTACTATAGCAGGATTTTCACCTCAGTCTCCATAACATATTACCTGGGTCTCTGGACTAAAAGTTTCACAATAATACCAGAATCCACCTCCCCCTTTTTCCTTATGCACCCTATTCCTTCCTTAGTCACTTGCTTGCTCTTTCAGTATTTATTATTATAAATCTTCAGCTTTTCTTTGATTTTACTTGTCATCTGCCTCTGTTTTCCTAACATCGTGATTCCACCTTTATACTTTTTATTGAGTCCTTTTAATCTGCCATAAACTTTCTTTTTCTCATTATCCTTCCCTTAAGTCTCTTGACATTGATTGAGCTTGGATTAGTTGGATCCACTCTTTTTCTGGAATGCAATATAACCTTCACTTATACTTCATTGAATGCATTCCAGTGATCTGGGTCTGATTTTGCATAAATCAGCTGCATCCGGTCCACTTTAAGAAAATTACATCTTCGATTATCTATCTACCAGTTGAGAACTTTTATTCTTGGTCTATCCTTTTGTATCCATATGGTACGTGTATTGAATGAGCTGCCAAAGGATGTGGTGGAGGCTGGTATAATTGCAACATTTAAGAGGCATTTGGATGGTATATGAATAGGAAGGGTTTGGAGGGATATCAGCCGGGTGCTGGCAGGTGGGACTAGATTGGGTTGGGATATCTGGTTGGCATGGACGGGTTGGACCGAAGGGTCTGTTTCCATGCTGTACATCTCTATGACTCTAAATGTAACTGAATAGTAATCACTTTGCCGAAATGCTTTCCCACTGAAAGCATTTCCAAATAACCAACAGCTTCAATCCTTATACTTAAACCCAGGACTGTTGTCTCTCTTGTTGGGATTGCTACATTCTGGTTAAGGAAGTTTACCTGAATACATTTTAAGCAATGTGTTAGCAACAACTAAGAAGAAAATTAGCTCCACGTTTGATATCACAGGAGATTGTCAGCTCTACACCATGCATGCACTAAGTACTATGCTGTGGTATGCTTTCAAGTAGGAATCTTTTCTGTTGGCCTCCATAGATCCTCAGAAGTAGTGGGTGGTACTGCATCAAGTGAATCAATCATTTCATCAGTTTGCAAAACTGTCCTTGTCTTTGGGCGGGTTGATGGCACTGAACATTAATGTTTACATCATGACTTGTGTTTGTCATATGTCTCCCTATGGTAGGTGGTGGGCAACTTTCCAACCCTCATGAATAATGATCCTGATTAGCTTGCTGAAGGATTACAAGGTGGGACATCCGATCGAGAGCAAGTCATGTAGAAACTGCTGTAAACAATTTGTATGGAAATTAAACTTAAATCATTAAAATGTGATGCAGATGGAATAGGTTTCAAGCTCTATCCTCAATCTAGTAGTGTGTAATTTGTTCGCTAGAACCAATTTTCTGCATTTTACAGTTAAGAGGAATGTTTTACATTAGGATAAATGACAAATTATTTTGGTACATTGAAAACACATGCAAACCAAGATTAAATCGCTTAACTGTTGAACCAGAAAATAAGTAAAATTAGCACTAATGAAAATGTAGTCACATCCTGTGCATGTTCTGTGTGTCAGATTTCACAAAAAAATTAGTTTATTTTCCTCTCATGCAATTCTTCATTTTCAGATTAACAAAATTCTATTTACAGTTTATTGGGATAGTGTTACTGCCACGTTAAAACAATTCATTTTTTTGTTCCTTAAATTATCATTATAAAGATTAATCCTTTGTCAATAGAATCACACAGTTGTGTTCCCAGTGCTGAAAGATCTTTCAGCTGGTAACTAATTTTCAAAATCCTCTGGAGGAACTTTCTGTGTGGGATAAATGAATATGCTCACGGAGCAATGGCTTTCTATTGAGAAGACCTTGATGTGAAACTCAACAATTTATAATATTTAGTCAACACATCCCACAGTTCCTCTTTCTCTCTGAGGAGACGAGTTTACCTTTACTAAGAATCCTAGTTGAGAACATGTATTCCTGAATACTGCTCAGCTAGGAGAGATGTGGGCTTTATCAAGATGTAATATTTTGGTGGCTCCACTGTGAAACATATAGCAGGTCAGCCAGTAAGCTCTGAAGTGGTAACAGGTGAATAAGGGTTTGAAGGGATAGTAACATCAGACAAAAAGGAGAAATGATGGAATAATTAAGAAAATTTACAAGCACAGAAGATATTGTCATAGTTCAGGCAAATAGTCAGGGATTGTCAGAATGGGTTTGTGTGGGGGAAGTCTTGTCTCACAAATTTGATTGACTTTTTTGAGAAAGTGACAAAGATGATTGATGAGGGTAGGGGCAATGGATGTTGTCTACGTGGACTTTACTAAAGCATTCAACAAGGTCCCTCATGTAGACACAGTCACATGGGATTCCCAGTGAATTGGTAAATTGGATACAAAATTGGCTTGGTCATAGAAGATAGAGAGTAGTTGTGGAGGGGTATTTTTCTGACTAGAGGTCTGTGACCAGTGATGTTCTACATGGATCAGTGCTGGGACTTCGGTAGTTTATAATTTGTACAAATGATTTGGGTAAAAATGTAGGTGGTATGATTATTATGTTTTCAGACAAAATTAAAATTGGTGGAGTTGCAGAGTGTGAAGAAGGTTCAAAGGATGCTGCAGGAAATAGATCAGTTGGAGAGTTAGGTGTAGAAATGTCAGATGAAATTTAATCTGGACAGCAAGAAGGTGATACATTTTGGGAGGTCAAATGCAAGAGGAAAGTGTATAGTGAATGGCGTTAATTAAAGGAGAGATCTAGGGGTGCATGTCAACATGCTCACTCCTGTTCAATTTCTTGTGGTCTTATGACCTAAAATGTGAATTCTGTCTAATGATGATCATGAATCCATTGTTGATTGTTGGGAAATCCCATCTAGTTCCCTAATGTCCTTTAGGAAAGGAAACTGCTATCCTGACCTGGTCTGTCCTATATGTGACTCCAAACCCACAGCAATGTGGTTGACTCTTAACTGCCCTCTGGGCAATTAGCGATGAGCAATAAATGAATTTTTTAAAAAATCATTGTACCATCTTCAGAAGGGTTGTATTTTCCCCTGGCATTACATCATGCTGGATTTAAGGGGAATAGTGTCATATGATCCATCACAACCTGGAATCACACCATGGAAGGCCATAAAATTGCTAACTCTGGGCTCATGATGTGTCAAAGCAAAATCCATGCACACAATGTTCTTTTCTCCAAAATGAGCAAGTGCCATAACCAATAGAGTTATGGAGGGTGAATGCTTAGAAAGTGAGAGTGATCCCACAGTGGGTCTCAGTCTTAATGTCTTGCATTATACCAAATTCCTCATCTGAGCACAATGATTTGGTTCACACTAAATGTCAGGCCAGCCAAGATGTATTGTGGAGAAAAGTGAGGAAAATGACAGGCATCTCTCCATCTTGTACAATTGGTAATAATTAGAAGTGCTGATATTGCCTTTCCATCCTTGTGTCTCTTTTTATTATATACTTGCTCATCATTATAATCTAAAGTATCTTTCTTTCTTTATAATGTTAATTCCTACTGCATTGAATATTACATACATCACGCCTCTGTGGCATCAAAAGATAACAATATTTTAATCAGTACAAATATAATTCACCATGGTGCCTGATCAAGAATCCATGCCAGCTTGTACTCTGTTATATGTTTATGTAGCCCAGATTGAAAGAGACTGATAATTGTCTCAGAAAAAGGAGCGCCCATTTAAGACTGAGATGAGGAGGCATTTCTTCTCTGAGGTTTGTGAGTCTTTGGAACTCCTTGCCACAGAGAGCTGTGGGAGCAAAGTCCTACTTAAGGCCAAGATAGGTAGTTTCTTGATCAGTTGGGGAATCAAGGGTTATGAGGAAAGGCAGGAAAATAATCATGACGCATGTTTGCCATAATCCTTATAGATAGAGGAGCAGGTTCAAGAGTCTGAACTGTTCATTCCTGTTCCTATTTCTAATGGTCTTATGATCTAAAATGTGAACTCTGTTTGTCTCCTGACCCGCTGAGTGTTTCCAGCAGTATGTTGCTTTTGTCTTACTTGAGATTCTTGCTTTTCAAAATCAAATTTGTTTGCATTGCAAATTCAACACTGGGATGCAACTTGGAGAATAAGTTGCTAAAAGGATATCCATTTTCTTTAGGAACAAATCCCACTCAATAACATCAGGCATGATGTTTTTACTGTGGTATTTGTGTTCTTGTAAAGTAAAATAAATCACTGAATAATATTTTCCTTTCCTTTCCTTGCCAGTGAAAAGATGTTATCTGCCCAGATCAGCTTTGTGGTGTGCCATCCTCTATTTCAAAGGCATGCATTCTTCCTTCATGAAGGAATGACCAATGCCAGTGCTCCATAGGCCAAACTGTGCAGGAGACAGTGTACCACAAACATCTGGCATGAGACATGCAGAGCACCTCCTGATCAGTGTAGGGCACTGAAGTGTACTTTAAACATTCCAAACATTATTTTGATCACTGAATCTGTGTTTCACAGGAGATTGTTGATCATTCTATTCAGTCTGTCATCTCATTCAAACATTTTGAGATGGTAAGGATTGGAACAGAATAAATAAGTCATGTGATACTTCTGGGTTTTTTTCATATCATGTGGTTCTCATATGCTAAGCATTAGAAACCACTTGCCAACATTGAGCTTAATTTACAGGGCTCTGGTTTCCCCATCACAACATCAGCTCGGCAATTTAGCAGGGACCCCATCCGAATGGCTAACCTATAGCAGTTTGATTTGGGAGATATGCTTTAAGGTGAAACCTCTGCTTTTGAGAGCTGCTAGCCAAACAGATTGCAGTTGCACTGTAGTCCATGCAGGATGGAGGGTGTGAATGGCAAGAGGATGAAGAGAGGGTTAAAGTGAGGTTAGAACTGTGGAGGTAGGGTGCTTCCCAGAAAAGCACAACTAATCTATTCCGTTAGTCTTTCAGTTTCTCTTTCTCAAATCAGAAGTGCCAGCTGGGTGGAGCTGTGATTATAAGCCTGTGGTTTTACAATAGAAAACAAGATCAGCTAGTAACACCAGGTAGAAGAACTTGCAGAACGAAATGACTCCTCTCTCTCACTCTGCAATTTTTATATTGGAACCCTATCTCTGAAACAAGTTGGAATACATCACAGCAGTAGAGAATTTCATAGAATTATGCATACGGAGGAGGGCCCTTGACCTACCAAAGGTACTCAACTACCTACACGAGTTCCGTTTACCTGCAGTAGCCCCATAACCTTTCATGTTATGAAACTTTAAGTGCTCATTGAAGTACTTTCTTAAGATTGTGAGGGTTCATGCCTCAGCTACAGTCCCAGGCAGTGCATTCCAGACATCCCACCCTGCCTCCATCCACTGGGTGAATAAGGTTTTCCTCAAATCCCTCTAATCCTCCTATCTTTTAATTTAAAATTATGTCCCCTTGTTATTGACCCTCTACCGAAGGGGAACAGCTATTTTTTAATTCACCACGTCAAGCTTCTCTGCTCTAAGAAAAACAACCCAAGCTTATCGACCATCTCTTCATGACTAAAATGCTCCATCCCAGGCAACAACCTGGTGCATCTCCCCTGCACCTCCTCTAGCGCTATCACATCCTTCCTATAGTGTGATGACCAGAAATGCACAAGTACTCCACCTAACCAATGTTCTGTAAAGCTCTCTGTTCTTATAATCTATGCTACAACTGATAAAGGCAAGTCTCCCCACATGCCTTTTTTAACTACACTATTAACCCCCGTCCTGCCACTTTCACGGATCTGTGGACAAGTACCTCAAGATCCCTCTGTTTCTCTGAGCTTCCTGGTATCCTGCCATTCATTGAGTATCCTCTTGTCTTATTCCTTCATCCAAAGTGCAACATCTCACATTTATCAGGATTAAATTCCACCTCTCATTGATCTGCCCATCTGACCAATTCATCTATATCTTCCTGCAACCTAGCACCTTCCTTCCCATTGTCAACTTTGTGTCATTCACAAACTTAC
Source organism: Chiloscyllium plagiosum (assembly GCF_037043375.1). Taxonomy (NCBI): domain Eukaryota; kingdom Metazoa; phylum Chordata; class Chondrichthyes; order Orectolobiformes; family Hemiscylliidae; genus Chiloscyllium; species Chiloscyllium plagiosum. Next base: position 119,420,686 of record NW_028270139.1, read on the forward strand.
TCATCATCGCCCCCACATTCTCATCAATATCACCAACAACCACGGTCCCAGCACTGATTCCTGGTATGCCACTGCACACTGGATGTCAGACATCCAAGCAGCCTCCCACCACCACTCTCTGTCTTTTGCCGCTAGGCCTACTTAAAAATCAAAGATACTTCAAGAGCTATCGCAAACACTCTGGGCAATGGACTGATTATCTCCAGGAGCTCAACCCAACCCATATTGGAATGTGAAGGTCAATACTGGAATGTATCATTCTTTGAGTTATAAACAGTGTCTTTCATTTCAATACCCCCTGCTCTGTATTCTGAGCACTTGAAGAATACAAAGATAGCAGGAAAGAACACTTAAACAAGGAGTTAAGGGGGTTAAAAAGGGCCATGAAATGTCCTTGGCAAACAGGATTAAGGAAAATCCCAAGCCATTTTATACATATCTAAGGGGTAACAGGGTAGTTAAGGAAAGGTTAGGTCCACTCAAGGCCAAAGGAGGGAGTTTATGCACGGAGCCAGAGGAAGTACATTAGTTCCTTAACAAATACTTCACATTGGTATTCAAAAAGGAGAAGGACATGACGGATGGTGAATCTAAGAGGGTTATATTGATATTCTTGGGCATGTTGATATGAAAAAGGAAGAGGTGTTAGGTGTTTTGTGAAGCTCTAAGATAGACAAGTCTCCAGAACCTGATGGGATCTATCTCAGAAAAATGAAGGAGACAGGTGAAGAAATTGCTAGGACCTTGTACAAAATCTTTGTTTCATCTTATGTCAACAGGAGAGATGGATACAGAAGTGGATACACAGTTGAGATGGATACAGAATTAGCTTGTTCATATAGAAGACAGAGAGTAATCTTGGTAGAGTGTTTTCTGACTGGAAATATGTGACCAATGATGTTCTGCAGGGATCAGTGCTGAGTCCCCCGTTGCTTGTAATATATATAAATGACTTTGAGAAGAATGTGTTGGTCTGATGAGTAAGTTTGTGGATGACACTAAAATTGAGGCATCTGTGCTTAGTGAGGAGAATTGCCAGCAAATACAGATAGACTGGAAAGTTGGGCAAAGAACTGGAAGATGGGATTTAATCCAGACAAATGTGGACTGATGCATTTTGGAAGGCCTAATGTAGGAGGAAAGTATACAGTAAATGGCAGAACCCTCAGTAGTATCAACATACAGAGGGATCCAGGCATAGAGGTCCACAGTTCCTTGAAAGTGGCAACACAGGTGGACAAGATGGCCATGAAGACATATGGCATGCTTGCCTTCATTAGTTGGAGCATAGAGTATAACAATTAGAACATAGAAGAATACAGCGCAGTACAGGCCCTTTGGCCCTCGATGTTGCGCCGATCCAAGCCCACCTAACCTATACTAACCCACTATCCTCCATATACCTATCCAATGCCCGCTTAAATGCCCATAAAGAGGGAGAGTCCACCACTGCTACTGGCAGGGCATTCCATGAACTTACGACTCGCTGAGTAAAGAACCTACCCCTAACTTCAGTCCTATATCTACCCCCCCTTAATTTAAAGCTATGCCCCCTTGTAATACCCGACTCCATACGCGGGAAAAGGTTCACACTGTCAACCCTATCTAACCCCCTAATCATCTTGTACACCTCAATCAAGTCACCCCTAAACCTTCTTATCTCTAATGAAAACAGCCCCAAGTGTCTCAGTCTTTCCTCATACGATCTTCCTTCCATACCAGGCAACATCCTGGTAAACCTCCTCTGCATCCTTTCCAGTGCCTCCACGTCCTTCCTATAGTATGGCGACCAAAACTGCACACAATATTCCAGATGCGGCCGCACCAGAGTCTTATACAACTGCATCATGACCTCAGGACTCCGGAACTCAATTCCTCTACCAATAAAAGCCAGTACGCCATATGCCTTCCTCACCGCACTATTTACCTGGGTGGCAACTTTCAGAGATCTGTGTACATGGACACCAAGATCCCTCTGCTCATCCACACTACCAAGTATCCGACCATTAGCCCAGTACCCCATCTTTTTGTTATTCTTCCCAAAGTGAATCACCTCACACTTAGCTACGTTGAATTCCATTTGCCACCTTTCTGCCCAGCTCTGCAGCTTCTCTATATCCTGCTGTAACCTGCCACATCCTTCCTCACTGTCAACAACTCCTCCGACTTTCGTATCATCCGCAAACTTGCTCACCCAACCTTCTAACCCCTCTTCCAGGTCATTTATAAAAATGACAAACAGCAATGGTCCCAAAACAGATCCTTGCGGAACACCGCTAGTGACGGCACTCCATGAAGAAACTTTGCCATCAACTACTACCCTCTGTCTTCTTCCATCCAGCCAATTCCTAATCCAAACCTTCAACTCACCCTCAATGCCATATCTCCGTATTTTCTGCAGTAGCCTACCATGGGGAACCTTATCAAATGCCTTACTAAAATCCATATATACCACATCTACCGCTTTCCCCTCATCAACCTCCTTTGTCACCTTTTCAAAGAATTCAATAAGGTCTGTGAGGCACGACCTGCCCTTCACAAAACCATGCTGACTATCCTTGATCACATTATTCCTATCCAGATGTGCATAAATCCTATCCCTTACAATTCTCTCTAAGACTTTGCCCACAACAGAAGTGAGACTCACCGGCCTATAGTTACTAGGGTTATCCCTACTCCCCTTTTTGAACAAGGGAACCACATTTGCTATCCTCCAGTCTTCTGGCACTACTCCTGTAGACAAAGAGGACATAAAAATCAAGGCCAATGGCTCTGCAATCTCCTCCCTTGCTTCCCAGAGAATTGACAGTCATGTTGCTGTATAGAACTTTAGTTAGGTCACATTTGGAATATTATACGGAGCAGAGCGAAGGCTGAATGGAAGTGGAAGCGGACACGGGGACTGCAGGGTAAGTAATCTAATATATTTGAGCAGTGGCTAAACCTGAAACACTACACGAGTACTGTCTCCCACTCATCTTCCTCTAACCAAGAAAAAGTCTGTGTGGAGGGTTGGGTAAGGTAAGCTTTTTAAAATCTCTTCTGGCAATTTAGAACAAAGGAGAAGGAAGCTAGGGCAGTTGCGTGCTCCTCTTGCAGGATGTGGGAGGTAAGGGTCACCACTAGTGAGAAGTGCTCCCAACTCCAGCTCCTTACAGACCACATTAGGGAACTGGAGCTGGAGCTGAAGCGATGTGAACTTCGGATCATTTGGGAGGCTGAGGGGTTGATAGAGTGGAGTTATGTGGTGGAAGTCACACCTAAGTTGCAGGATAAAGATAGCCGGGTGACAGTCAGGAGAGGGAAAGGGGACAAACAGTCAATGCAGGAAGAATAAGAGAGCGATATTGATAGGAGATTCAATAGTTAGAGGAACAGACAAGAGATTCTGTGGTCGCGAACGAGACTCCCAGATGATATGTTGTTTCCTGGGTCAAGGATGTCTCTGATCGAAGCTATGGGCTTCTTAAGGAGGAAGTGTGAGCAGCCAGAAGTTGTGGTACACATCGGTACCAATGACATAGCCAGGAAAAGAGATGAGAACCTGAACATTGAATATAGGGAGTTAGGTTGGAAGCTAAAAGGCAGGACAAGCAGAGTAGTAATCTCAAAATTGCTACTGGTGCCATGGGCTAGTGAGGCAAGGAATAGAGAGCAAGTGCAGCTGAACACATGGCTGCAGAGCTGGTGTAGGAGGGAGGGATTCAGATATGTGGATCATTGGGATACCTTCTGGGGAAAATGAGACCTGTATAAGGAGGACGAGTTGCACCTGAACTGGAGGGGCACCAATATCCTGGGGGGCAGGTTTTCTTGAGCTTTTCAGGATGGTTTAAATTAGTTTGGCGGTGTGATGGGAGCCACAGTTATGGATCAGAGGATGGGGTGGATGGTGACTGGGCACGTGCAGCATGCAGAGAGTCTGTGAGGAAGGATTGACAGTTGATAGGGCAAAGTTGCAGTCAGTGTGATGGGTTGAAGTGTGTCTATTGTAACACAAAGAAATGTCAGGAATAACATAGAACATAGAACATAGAAGAATACAGCGCAGTACAGGCCCTTTGGCCCTCAATGTTGCGCCAATCCAAGCCCACCTAACCTACACTAGCCCACTATCCTCCATATGCCTATCCAATGCCCATTTAAATGCCCATAAAGAGGAAGAGTCCACCACTGCTACTGGAAAGGCATTCCATGAACTCACGACTCGCTGAATAAAGAATCTACCCCTAACATCTGTCCTATACCTACCACCCCTTAATTTAAAGCTATGCCCCCTCGTAATAGCTGACTCCATACGCGGATAAAGGTTCTCACGGTCAACCCTATCTAAACCCCTAATCATCTTGTACACCTCTATCAAGTCACCCCTAAACCTTCTTTTCTCCAATGAAAACAGCCCCAAGTGCCTCAGCCTTTCCTCATACGATCTTCCTACCATACCAGGCAACATCCTGGTAAACCTCCTCTGCACCCGTTCCAGTGCCTCCACATCCTTCCTATAGTATGGCGACCAAAACTGCACACAATACTCCAGATGCAGCCGCACCAGAGTCTTATACAACTGCAACATGACCTCAGGGCTCCGGAACTCAATTCCTCTATCAATAAAAGCCAGTACGTCATATGCCTTCCAACCGCACTATCTACCTGGGTGGCAACTTTCAGAGATCTGTGTACATGGACACCAAGATCCCTCTGCTCATCCACACTACCAAGTATCCGACCATTAGCCTAGTACCCCGTCTTTTTGTTACTCTTACCAAAGTGAATCATCTCACACTTAGCTACATTGAACTCCATTTGCCACCTTTTTGCCCAGCTCTGCAACTTATCTATATCCCGTTGTAACCTGACACATCCTTCCTCACTGTCAACAACTCCACCGACTTTCGTATCATCCGCAAACATGCTTACCCAATCTTCTAGCCCCTCCTCCAGGTCATTTATAAAAATGACAAACAGCAATGGTCTCAAAACAGATCCTTGCGGAACACCGCTAGTAACTGCACTCCAAGATGAACCTTTACCATCAACTACTACCCTCTGTCTTCTTCCAGCCAGCCAATTCCTAATCCAAACCTCCAACTCACCCTCAATGCCATACCTCCGTATTTTTTGCAGTAGCCTACCATGGGGAACCTTAGGAAACACCTTCCTAAAATCCATATACACCACATCTACCGCTTTACCCTCGTCTACCTCCTTAGTCACTTTCTCAAAGAATTCAATAAGGTCTGTGAGGCACGACCTGCCCTTCACAAAACCATGCTGACTATCCTTGATCACATTATTCCTATCCAGATGTTCATAAATCCTATCCCTTACAATTCTCTCTAAGACTTTGCCCACAACAGAAGTGAGACTCACCGGCCTATAGTTTCTAGGGTTATCCCTACTCCCTTTCTTGAACAAGGGAACCACATTTGCTATCCTCCAGTCTACTGGCACTATTCCTGTAGACAACGAGGACATAAAAATCAAGGCCAATGGCTCTGCAATCTCCTCCCTTGCTTCCCAGAGAATCCTAGGATAAATGCCATCAGGCCCAGGGGACTTATCTATTTTCACCCTTTCCAGAATTTCCAACACCTCTTCCTTACATACCTCAAAGCCGTCCATTCTAATTAATTGTGACTCAATATTCACATCGGCAACAATGTCCTGTTCCTGAGTGAATACTGACAAAAAGTATTCATTCAGTGTCTCCCCAATCTCTTCAGCCTCCACACGCAACTTCCCACTACTGTCCTTGACTGGACCTATTCCTACCCTAGTCATTCTTTTATTCCTGACATACCTATAGAAAGCCTTAGGGTTTTTCCTAATCCTACCAACTAAGGACTTTTCATGTCCCCTCCTTGCTGCTCTTAGCTCTCTCTTCAGGGTGATGAACTTACAGCATGGATCAGTATTTAGAGTTACAATGTTGTGGCCACTACAACATGGATATCACAGGGGCAGGAATGATTGTTTGATGTTCTGGGGTTTAGATATTTCAAAAGGAATGGGGAGGGAGGTAAAAGAGGTGGGGGAGTGGCATTGCTAATCAGGGATTGTATCACAGCAGCAGAAAGGGAGGTCATCGAGGAGGGTTTGTCTACAGAGTCATTATGGTGTAAGTCAGAAACAAGAAAGGAACAGTCACCTTATTGAGAGTTTTCTATAGACCCCCAATAGCAACAAAGACATAGAGGAGCAGATTGGGAGGCATATTTTGAAAAGGTGCAAAAGTAACAAGGATGTTGTCATGGATGATTTCAACTTCCCTAATATTGATTTGAACCTTCTTAGTGCAAATAGTTTGGATGGACCACATTTTGTCAGGTGTGTCTAGGAAGGATTCCTGACTCAATATGTAGATAGACTAAAAAAAAACTGCAGAAGCTGGATTCCAAGGTAGACAAGCAGGAGGCTGGAAGAACACAGCAAGCCAAACAGCATCAGGAGGTGGAGAAGTCAATGTTGCAGATATAACCAGGTTACACCCGAAACATCGACTTCTCCACCTCCTGATGCTGCCTGGCTCAATATGTTGTTAGGCTGACTAGAGGGGAGGCCATATTGGATTTGGTGCTTGGCAACAAATCAAGTCAGATGCAGATGTCTCGGTGGAGAGCATTTCGGTGATAGTGATCACAATCCGCTGACTTTCACTATCGTCATGGAGAGGGATAGGAGCAGACTGTACAGGAAAGTATTTAATTGGGGGAAGGGGAATTACAATGATATTAGACAGGAACTATGAGCATAAATTGGGAGCAGTATTCTCAGGGAAATGAACAACAGAAGTGTGGAGGTTGTTTAGGGAGCATTTGCTCTAAGTGCTGGACAGGTTTATGAAGGAACCTTGGATGACAAGAGATGTGAAATATCTAGTCAAGAGGAAGAATGAAACTTACTTAAGGTTGAGGAAGCAAGGATCAGAAAGGGCTCTAGAGGGCAACAATGTAGCCAGGAAGGAACTGAAGAACGGTCTTAGGAGAGCTAGAAGGGGGAATGAAAAAGCCTTAGTGGGTAGGATTATGGAAAATCCCACAGCGTTTTAGACTTATGTGAGGAACAAGAGAATGACCACCAGAGTCAGTGCATGGCTGATCAGGGAAGTGGAGGGAACTTGTGCCTGGTAGAGCAGTGGATGTGGCGTATATGGATTGATAAGGTTCCCCATGATCGGCTCATTCAGAAAGTAAGGAGGTATGGGATACGGAGAAATTTGGCTGTCTGGATACAGAATAGGCTGGCCTATAGGTGTCAGAGAGTGGTATTAAATGGAAAGTATTCAGCCTGGAGCTCTGTGACAGGTGGTGTTCTGCAAGATCTGTTCTGGAACCTCTGCTCTTTATGATTTTTTTAAATGACTTGGATCAGGAAATGGAAGGTTGGGTTAGTAAATTTGCCAATGACATGAAGATTGGTGGAGTTATGGATAGTGTGGAGGACCTTTGTAGGTTGCAACAGGACATTGACAGAGCTGGGCAGAGAAATGGCGGTGGAGTTCAACCTGGAAAAGTATGAAGTGATTCATGTTGGAAGGTTGAATTTGAATGCAGATTACAGGCTTAAAGGCAAGATTCTTGACTGTATGGAGGAACAGAGGCATCTTGGGGTCTACACCCATAGATTCCTCAAAGTTTCCACCTAAACTGATAGGGTTGTTAAGAAGTTGTTTGGTGTGTTGGCTTTCATTAGCAAGGAGATTGAGTTTAAGAGAAGTGAGGTTATGCTGCAGCTCCATAAAGCCCTGGTTAGACCACACTTGGAATATTGTGTTCAGTTCAGGTTGCCTCATTATAGGAAGGATGTGGAAGCATTAAAGAAGGTGCAGAAGAGATTTACCATGACGCTGCCTGGACTGGAGGGCATGTGTAATGAAGAAAGGTTGAGTGAGCTAGGGCTTTTTCATTGGAGCAAAGAAGGATGAGAGGTGACTTGATAGAGGTGTACAAATGATGAGAGGTACAGATAGAGTGGATAGCCAGAGACTTTTTCACAGGGCAGAAACGGCTATCACGAGGGGGCATAATTGCAGGAAGGTTTATGGGAGATATTAGAGGTAGATTCAGAGAGTGGTCGGTGCGTGGAATGCACAGCCAGCAGTGGTAGTAGAGTCAGATATATTAGGGCCGTTTAAGCAACTCTTGGAAAGGAACGTGGATGATAATAAAATGAAGGGCATGTATGTTAATGTGATCTTAGAGTAGGATGAAAGGTTTGCACAACGTTGCGGGCTGAAGGGCCTGTACTGTGTTGTATTGTTCAGAATGATGTCAAAACTTTGGGGAGGGCATAGAAAAGGTTTACCATGGTGTTGCTTGTTTTGAAGGGTTTGAGTTATGAGGAAAGATTGGACGAATTTAGTTTGTTTTCACTTGAACCTTGGTGGCTGAAGAACCACCTGATAGAAGTTTTCAAAATTATGAGAGGCATGGATAGAATCAAAAGTCAGAAGCCTTTTTTTCCCAAGAGTAGAAATATCAATTACTAGGGGACATAGGCTTAAGGTAGAAAGGGGAAAGTTTAAAACATGTGTGAGAGATACATTTTTATACAGATGTGGGAAGTGCCTGAAATGCACTGCCAGACAAAGTGTTTGAAGCAGATATAAAACAATGTTTAAGAGGCACCTTGGCTCGATTTTTACTTAATAGTTTTACACCCAGTTGCGTACACACTGAAATGAAAAGCACATCTCTTAAAGAAATTCAAACTCTGTTATACAACCTCAGGAGTGGAAAGAGAGGAATGTATTCATTTTGCTGGATTTGGTCAGAACAGTATACCATGTAAAATTGCCCCATTCCAAATGGGTTTCATTTGATACATGCCCAATACCTTCCACAGATGGAAGGATATCGACAACAATATTTTCTTGATGTAACCATTGCTGAAAGAACCTGGAGCTTGCCAAGTGGGGTGCTCGAATAGCACTGCAGGTCAGGCAGCATCCAAGGAACAGGAGAATGCTGCCTGACCTGTTGTGCTTTTCCAGCACCCCACTCTTGACTCTGATCTCCAGCATCTGCAGTCCTCACTTTCTCTTGCTTGCCAAGTTCTTATCTATTTACTAAAAAGCTATGTCTGAGCTCATAATTGTGGTGAATTGTACCTTGGTGGATGCAGGCAGTACACACTAAATATATATTTCTAGCCTTCTTTGTCCTTTTCCAATCAATAAAGTGATTGGGAATCATTAAAAGTACTATCTTTGTGTGTCAGAAACAGCAAAGAGGAATAGGCTCTCTTTCTACTACTCATCTCATCATCCTATTTTTGACCTAATTTCCTATTTAAACCAAATTAGTAAGCTTTCCATGTCACCTCTATTTTCATTTCATTCCCACCACCACTGGCCTCAGGGATTACACTTTGTGAAAACTCCAATACATTCCACTTTTAGCATGATCCTGAATTAGAAATAATTCACTCATTACCCCTGCACTTGCTAATCTCCAGTATTAAAAGCAAAATGCTACAGATGTGGGAATCTGAAAGAAACATAGAAAATGTTAGAATAAGTCAGTAGGACTGGCAGAATCTGTGGAAATAGAGAAACAGAGTAGTGTTTTGACATTATGTCTCTTCTTCAGAATTGGAAAAGGTTGGCAAAGAATAATTTTCATACATTTAACATAGGTGGAGGAGGAACAAGGAGAACAGATGGTGCAGAAGCCCAGTACATAGGCCAAAGGGGTTTCTGACAATGGTGAAAGAGAAATAGAGGTGTAAAATGGATGTCAATACAGGTATGAAAGGGAGGAAATTGGCCCTCACTGCTGAGAGCAAAGTAAATAAATATATGAATAGGAAAGGTTTGGACGTGCCAAGTGCAACAGGTAGGATGAGTTTAGTTTGGGATTATGTTCGGCATGGACTGATTGGACCAGAGTCCATTTCCTAGCTGTATGACTCTATGGCTCTATAAACAAGACACAAACAAGACAAAGCCATAGTGAGGGGGGAATGTAAGCCTTGCAGCAGGCCCAGTACACCTCCATGCAGGCCATAGGAATGACCTTGACCTTTCAGTTGCTTGCCATTTAATAAACCGCGTTGCTCCCATGGGCTAACATTTCTGTCCTGACTCTGACTGTGAGCAGTGAATACGATAGACCAGATCGAAAGAAGTAAAAGTAGAACACTGCTTCACTTGGAAGGTGTGTTTAAGGCCTTGCACAGTAAGCAATGAGTACCATGAGTGAGAAAGAAAGAAGTACAAGTGATTTGCTGCTGATGGTGTCATCTCCTCTACATTGGTGAGACCAAATGCAGACTGGGTGACTGCTTTGTGGAACATGTCCCTTCTCTCTACAAGAATAACCCCTATCTTCCGGCTGCTTGCCATTTCAATAAACTACCTTGCTAAGATACAATATGCTAACACTTCTGTCCTGGTCATGCTGCAATGTTCCAGTATTCTCCACTGCTGCCAAAAGTATGAAAGCCATCATTTCCCGACCTGTTGCAGTTCTGAAGAAGGTTAATAATGGACACAGCATTTCACCTCTGTTTACTCTCTCCTCAGATACTGCCAGACCTACTGAATTTCTCGTGTATTCATGGAATCATAGAATCCCTAAAGTGTTGAAACAGGCCATTTGGCCCATCAAGTCCATACCCACCCTCCAAACAACATCGCACCCAGACTGCACCCCCCCTCCCAACCCCCCCATGCTATCCCTGTAACCCTGCATTTCCCATGGCTAATCCACTTAGTCTACACATCCCTGAACACTATGGGCAATTTAGCATGGCCAATCCACCTAAAGTGCACATCTTTGGAAGGAAACTGGAGCACTTGGAAGAAACCCACATGGATACAGGGAGAATGTGCAAACTCCACGTGGTCAGCCACCCGAGGGTGGAATTGAGCCCACGTCCCTGGCACTGTGAGGTAGCAGAGCTAACGATTGAGCCACCATGCTGCCCCCCCAGGAGGTGGCAATACATTAAAGTATTTTCTGTGTATGTCCCCCTTTTTCATTCAGTGAATTTAACTTTATACAATTCCATTATGACCTTTTTTCAAACTGTCCTTCTAATATCCTCAAGTGGTTCATCCCAGTCAGCACTTATGCACACTTTTCTCCAACATTCCTCACCTGGTGCAGAAAAATACGCCAAAACACCAAGTAGGAACACAAGTAGGCCGTTCAACTCCTTGAGCCTGCTCTGACATTTATTAAGATCATGACTGGTCTAATTACAACCACAACTCGAGATTGCCACCCCCTATCTCTGATAACTTTTCAGTTCTTTGCTTGCCAAAAACCTACCCACTTTGGCCTTAAACATTTTCAAAGAGTGTACTGCAATTGCGTTTTGAGGAAGACATACCCAAAGACTCAAAACCCTCTGTGACTAAAAACCAATCCTCTTAACTTGGGGACACTGACGTTTTTAGATTCCTTCACATCCTTTCCACATTCAACTTGTCAAGATCTTTCAGGATCTTATATGTTTCAATCAAATTGCTTCTGACTCTCTTAAACTCCAGCGGATACAAACCTAGCCTGTCCAAACCTTTCTCATGAGAAAACCTGTCCGTTCTAGGTACTAGTCTGATAAACATTCTCTGAACTATATCCTTCCTTAAAGAAGATAAATATTCCAGATGGGCTCTCGCTACTGCATGTATAACTAATGCCCTGTATAACCTCCAAAATGGTAGCAGAGTAGAGGGTGCTGAGCCTAGGGTTTCTCCACTCTCATCGGCTTTCTTTCTCTCTTTTTCCTGTTTCTTTTCTTCTTTGTACTTTTACTCTTTTTCTTCTTTTCTTCATTTTCTTTCCTTTAAAATCTGGAGAGTGGCAGGTAAAGGAGAAGGCCTCCAGCAGCAGTGGCAGTGACGGCAGGCTGAGCTGGATACATCTCTGCCCCAGCCCTGAGATTTCCTGGGGAGCAGGTCCTGGGCTGATTCCCTCGGCCCAGAACTCGCAGCCTGCGTCAAGGTACCAGATCCGAGCATCTGAAAGAGTGGTAGCATCTGCAAAAGGATCAGAGGCAGAGTCTGGTAAAAGATTGGACGGCAAACAGAAGGCTTCTCTCAGCCCGACTTTTCTCCTGGTGTCCTTCACCTTCATCTTCAGCTTCCAGTGGTCCAGCAGGCGGTCGGGTCCAGGAATGGTGATCTTGGCCCAGCACGGTGGTCTTCTTTGGCAGAGGCTTCTAGCTTAGTATTTCAGTGGCCCAACTTGGCAGTCTCATCCCAGAATGGCGGTCTCATCCCAGAATGGCGGTCTCATCCCAGAATGGTGGTCTCGTCACGGACTGATGGTCTCATCTCAGCGTGGCAGTCCCATCCTGACTGTGTCTTCAGGTTACTCCATAGTTCCCCAGTCAACTATCCCCAAATGTCGTGAACTGAACTGTGATGAACTTTGTCTTAATTTTACTTTTTTTTATTATATATGATTTCTGTCATTAATATACTGTGGTAGGGTGACTTATAAGACTTTTCACTGTATTTTTCGTATAAAATTAAATGTGGCAATAAATTTCTATTCTATTCTATTCTATTCTATTCTCTACTTTCATAAATGATAACATTCTGTTAGTTTTCCTATTTCCTTGTTTTGCCTGCATTCATGCACCAGGATACCCAGATCCCTCATCATTTTAGACCTCTGAGTACGGTGCATTCATCAGTTCATTTCATCCACGACACATGTTACATTTTTAATAAATTAGTTAAACATGATTTCCCTATCACAAAATCAAGTTGGCTCTGCCTGATTAACTTGAACTTGCCAAAATGCCCTTCTGTAACATCTATAAAAGTAGCTTCTTACCTTTTCCTTATAATGTAAATGGCCTCTGGTTTCCTGCTTTCTATCTCCCTCCTTTTGAATAAAGAAGTTAGAGATAGGAGTTAGGAAATAGGAATTTCATTTGCTTTGGCTGCACTAAATGGAGTTATAGTCTTAAATCAATCCACATTTTAATTCCGTTAAGCCTTTAAAAGCTTTTTATTTAATTATATATTCCAGCATCTTTCCCACTATTTGGCCCAGCCCTCATATATTGAGTGTGTTAAGATATTGAATTGAACAATTTATTATCACTTCCAGTTTAGAATTAATAACACAATAAAATACAGTGAAAAGCTTCGACTGTTGCCATAATCTGGTGCCATTTTGAATAGCTAAAGAATAAAAAGAGTAAAAAGATCTAACTGAAAAAGAGTCGATTTTCTTTCCGCTGCCTCCATTGAGTCCAGAGTCAGCTCACCAGCAACACCAGCACCATCACCCCTCCTCCAACGCTTCACTGCCAACTGTGCTGGACTCATCAATGCAGGAGTCACCACTCTTTGGGCATCATCTCTTCACCGCTGGACCCAGATCACTGCCGATAACCAGGAGTCCCAACCAGACATCACGAGCTCCGCTGCTGCCTCGATGATGCCAGGAGTCCCGTTCTGGGCCTACTGCAAACAAGAGTCCCTGACTGTCCTGCCAATCCAGGCCAAGCCGCCACCGGGACATGAGTCCCACTCCAGCCGCTTTCCTCCAAGTTGTCACATTGCTGGCGCCGCCATATTGGAGAGTCCGCTGCTGCCGCCTCCGATCACTGCAGGAGTTTTGCTGCCACTGCCGCTGGCTCTGAACACCAGGAGGCTGGGCCTTGTTGCAGCTGCTGCCACTTCCAATCACTGGGTGGAGCTGTATCCTCTGCCACCGCCACCTCTGGCTGCATGGAAGCTACTCCTGCTCTACGCATGGTGCACCTCTCGCTGCTGCGTTGACAAGCCAACTAACCAGGCAAAGAAAAGAAAAACTTAAAAAACAACAAAAGAAGAAGAGCAGAAGTAAATAGAATAAAAAAGAAAGCAGATGGGAGTGGATGAGCCCTGAGCACTAGCCTGGAAGCAGCCCTGCTACTCCACCGGCTGTTACATTTTTGTTTATTGTCCTTTTTGTTGAAATGTCAATTCATTACCTCCCAAATAGGAAAATTAACATGCTTAATATACAATGAGCGAAAACAGGAGAATTGCTGCCTCTATCATCAGGCAGTGAATTCATATTACTAATGAAAGTACTATGTATGTTGACAAAGCATGCAAAACCAGCAGGCATTCATAATATGTTAGCAGGCAGGAAGCAAAGGATTTCCACAAGTTACAATTTCTCAGTCCCATATGCTTATTCCCATCAAATAAGCACTTATGTCAGAGGGAATTTCAATACCAGTGCTAAGTGACATTCTGTGCAAAAATTTATTAATCTGTAACTACAAATTATCTTAATTGATGATTTGGTAATTTCCCACTAATGCAAACCATCTGTGCTAAATCAACTGTAGAAAGTATAATTTTGTGGTAATTATGGTGAAAGAATTGTGAATAACAGCCTCTACTATTTGGGCTAATAACATTACTATAGTAATTTATATATTAAAAAAATCAATTGCACTTTCTTTTGGACAATGGTCAAGTAAATCATTTTGTACCATGTTTTCAGTTTCATTTAAAGTTTATCCAACGTGTTGATCATTTATTTTGTTGAAAAGGACACATGGACACAAGGCCAACATATGCTTTTGCCCCTGTCCCACTGTCCTGGCTTCATTGAAGTATTGTTTTACACTCCCATTTCTACACTGCTTACTGTTTCTCTAGCTTTCAAAAAGTTGATTCTCACTCACTTTCTTTCAAGGCAGAAAATGTTGTTAAATCAAAAGAAAATCGAGTGCAATATAGGATTTCATGTAGCCATTCTTCATAACTTAGCCTCTGACATTAGAGGCCTTTTCTGCATCACCTAATAGGTTTCAATGTCTCCCTTGTGTCTCAGTAATCTTGGACCATCATACAAAGCTGCCACTGTTATGCCATTGAGCAAGTCTTCGAAAAAAATGTATTAATATACAGCTGTGAAATATAGAACATACAGAGAGGAAGCAAAATGAAATAGATTAAAGGGGAAAAAAATAAGGATTTTATACCAACACAAAAGTAAAAATGGTTAACCAAAGGGTAACTGTCTTAGGTTGTTATAGTCAATGGTAGAGTGGATTTTAACTCTTGAGGAGCAGTATTCAAAGAAAGGGGACAGAAATTGATAAAACCCATCTCATCCTGAGAGTGTGATATGAGAGAATTTAGTTTGCTCAATGACCTCATTGATATTGAACTGGCTAACTGTGGAACCAGCCAGAGCCCAATGGGCATCTTGCCAGTTAAGCAGAGCAACAGAGAATTTGGAAATTGGATAGACAATCAGAAGGGTGGTGAAAAGTGACTGACAGTGTCAATTTTGCATCAAGAGGAACAATCCTGTTAAAAAGGACAGGCCATTTAATTGATTGAAAAATTTGGCTTCCCTCCAGTGTGGTCTCCCCTTTTCAAAACCATGTGATTGGTAAAGTCAGCTCTGAAGAGGAAATACTGGAACCCTCTAAGATCTGATGTAGGGTCAAATAGGTTTTTATTTTGGCTTTGACACCCTTTGACATATTCTTCTCGAGCGAATACTATCACGAGTCTTCAGTTCATTTAGAGAGTATTTCTGCTTACATGCCAGAGCTGTGGAAAGCTATTCAACCTGAGATCCAAGAAAACAGTGCACTAAGTCCTCATCAAAACATTGCTCTATACTGATGATGCTGAAATCTCATTCCATGCCAAAGCACACCTTCAATGGAAAATAGACAGACTTGCTCATGTCTATAAAGAGTTTGGTTTGACCAACAACACCAGGAAGAAAAATGCCATACCAGAATCTATCAGCATTAACCATGTGATGCTGGATATTGTTGATTGTGAAGCCTTATATGCAAAACTATCACCAGCAATCTTTCACTTGATGTTAAAATCAACACACAGATTTCCTGATCTGTAGCAGTTATGCCCACGCTGAATAAGGGTGCGTGGAACAACAGTACTCTAAATGAAAACACCAAACTGTCAAACCTGTGTCTGTGGCACACTCCTCTGCAGGAGTGAGACATGAACAATATATGTTAGGCAGCCAAAAGAGTGAACCATCTTTGTTTTCTCAGATTCTCAGATTTTCTCATTGGCACCTGTTGGCTCGACAAGGTCATTAAATCAACCATCCTGGAGTTTGTTAATTCCATTAGCATATACTCATTGATATGTCAGTGACACCTGTGTTGGCTTAGTCACATTAATCGAATGGATACGTGAAGTCCTTCAATATGGTGAACTGGCCCTCCAGTCATGATCTTTTCTAGGTACTTGCTTTCAATGCAAGGACACTGGTAATTGAGATATGACAATGGATGACATTGACTGGAAATACACAGTCAACAAGGGGTGTAGCCCCTGAAGGCTGACTAGCTTGGAAGGGAATTGAAAGGTGTAACTAGGACTGAGAAGAGGGCCCAGCAAATATAAAAGCTAATGAATCATACATCTTGTCGGTCCACTGTCTTACTCTGCAGGAAATATGTGAGAGGCGACCATGCATAGCTTATGAGCTAGTGAATTTGGGCTTTTCATTATAGCAGAGGAAGCTAAGAAGAGATTCCTTAGAGATACTCAAATTATGAAGAATTTTGATCAGCTGAGTGAAGATCATCATTTCCATTGATTGGAGAGTTTAAGGTCATCACTAAAATCTTAAGAACGAAGTTGGAAGATGATTTTCATGGGGAGTTGTAAGGTCATGAGATTCCCTACCAGTAGCAATGGTTAAAGTGAAAAGCATAATGGCTTTTAAATGTGACATAAATATTTGAAAAATACAAAAAATGGTATGGGAAAGGGCAGATAAATAGAACTATAAATGGATTGTTCTTTCAAAAAGCTCATGCAAATGCAATGGTCTGAATGATGTCTTTCTGTGCTGTACAGTTCTTTGATTTTATATGCATTCCTGCTTTTCCATTGTTTGACTTGTTTCTCATTTTCAGTCATTATTTTCTCCAACTCTAGGGAGTCAATACAGTTTTAGTGCGAAAGCAACACTCATGATGGAATGAATATAGATGCCTTTTGACATTATGAACTGAACAGTCATTATATAAATATGAAAACTACTGCTTGATGCACGTACACACTGAGTCTGCTCTTTCCTCCACATTATTTGAAAAGACATGGCATCTCTGAATATACAACAAGGTTGAAGGGTAAGCAGGGGTTCATCAAACCACTTGCATGAAAACATTTACAAAGTTTTGTTTCCTGTTTACTTTAATAAGACTGACAGTCTCAATTTTGAAGTTTAGGCTCATCTGGTTTAAGATTATTTCATGGGCTTAACAGGTCATGAAGTGTCAGAACTTGTCAGAACACACTTCATTTAGCTTAGAGACTATTTATATTTAACACATTCTAAATGTCATTATGAGAAACTGCATTGACAATTGCAGTGAACTCAACAAATTGATTGGTCATCTTATTGTGAAGCATAGAAGACACTTGCTACTTTTGAAATGGCATTTTTTTGAAGGAGCAAAGTTCACAGTGAAGGACTTTCTAAGATATGAAATGTATAAGACCCAAGAAAAAGAATTCAAGCACAATAACGTTTTGTGTAGATGCTTGAGATTGTACATGTGACAGAGAAGGAGTGTTCCCTGCTTGCTAAATGCATTTGGATAAAACCTGCAGAATCTCAATCTAACATTAAATTATTCAACTCAAATTGTTTATATTTTATGCATGACATTCTCACGGTCTCAACAAGACTGAAACCATCTGTATTCTGCATAGTCTGTAAAGTATCTGGTAGTCAACACACACTTATTCCTGCAACATGCACTTCCATTCATAACCGGACTGTCGATGAGCTTTTTTCAAATAGGGTTAATGGAAAACTTACTCATTACTTTCAAGGGAAATGATTCCGTTTGCTTTAGTCTGTGGAGAAACCAATCAAATTTTGCCTGAGGCTTTTGCATTTTTAATCTTGTGTTCTGTATACATAGGATCACTGAGTAAATTCAAAATTTTGTCAAACCAAGTTTGTTCGGGTGCAAAGCAAGGTAACTCTGTTTCAGAGGATAGAATTGGAGCTTCAGCCAGATACAACTGTTCTAAACAATGCACTGAGTTCTGGTCAAACTCGCTGGTGACACTCCCAGTTTATATATTTCAGGATAATGAAGCTCAAAGCTGCTGTCCCATTGTTTCCATCATTTTGGGGAGGCAATACCTTAGTGGTATTATCGCTAGATTAATCTGAAGACCCAGGTAATATTCTGGGGACCTGGGTTCGAGTCCTGCCATTGTAGGATGTTGGATTTGAATTGAATAAAAATCTGGAATTAAAAATCTAATGATCCTTGTCAATTATCAGGAAAAATCCAGTTGCTTCCTTTAGCGAATGAAATTGACAGGATGGGCAATAAATCCCAGCCTAGCCAGTAAAGCTCACATCCTGCGAATAAATAAAAATAAATTCTATCAGAGTATCACCTGATATCAGTTAACCCTCCAGGGGAGTGGCTCAAGTTCACAGTCATGAATGTTCACAAATTCTGTGAACATTCTCAGTGCGCAATGAAGAGAGATTTCTGCAAGTTGCCTTATGGCACTGTCTGACTGTCAATCCTTTTGTCTCCCCCAACATTCTGTCTGGAGAATTTAATGTGGTGTTATAATGACTGTTACCATTCATATCATTATGATTAGTGAATAAAGAGGAGCAGGAGGGAGAAGAATTATATTTACTTTTAATGAGCATCATTGGCTAGTCCAGCATTTATTGCACAGGTAGAAGACAGAGGGTGGTGGTGGAGGGTTGTTTTTCAGGCTGGAGGCCTGTGACCAGTGGAGTGCCACAAGGATTGGTGCTGGGTCCTCTACTTTTTGATATTTACATAAATGATTTGGATGCGAGCATAAGAGGTACAGTTAGTAAGTTTGCACATGACACCAAAATTGGAGGTGTAGTGGACAGTGAAGAGGGTTATTTCAGATTACAACAGGATCTGGACCAGATGGGCC
Source organism: Chiloscyllium plagiosum (assembly GCF_037043375.1). Taxonomy (NCBI): domain Eukaryota; kingdom Metazoa; phylum Chordata; class Chondrichthyes; order Orectolobiformes; family Hemiscylliidae; genus Chiloscyllium; species Chiloscyllium plagiosum. The sequence continues at coordinate 119,439,605 of NW_028270139.1, forward strand.
AAGGGCTGAGAAGTGGCAGATGGAGTTTAATTAGATAAATGCGAGGTGCTGCATTTTGGGAAAGCAAATCTTAGCAGGACTTATACTCTTAATGGTAATGTCCTAGGGAGTGTTGCTGAACAAAGAGACCTTGGAGTACAGATTCATAGCTCCTTGAAAGTGGAATCGCAGGTAGATAGGATAGTGAAGAGGCATTTGGTATGCTTTTGTTTATTGGTCAGAGAATTGATTACAGGAGTTGGGAGGTCATGTTGCGGCTGTACAGGACATTGGTTAGGCCACTGTTGGAATATTGCGTGCAATTCTGGTCTCCTTCCTATCGGAAAGATGTTGTGAAACTTGAAAGGGTTCAGAAAAGATTTACAAGGATGTTGCCAGGGTTGGAGGATTTGAGCCATAGGGAGAGGCTGAACAGGCTGGGGCTGTTTTTCCTGGAGCGTCAGAGGCTGAGGGGTGACTTTATAGAGGTTTACAAAATTATGAGGGGCATGGATAGGATAGATAGACAAAGACTTTTCCCTGGGGTCCGGGAGTTCAGAACTAGAGGGCATAGGTTTAGGGTGAGAGGGGAAAGATATAAAAGAGACCTAAGGGGCAACATTTTCATGCAGAGGGTGGTATGTGTATGGAATGAGCTGCCAGAGGATGTGGTGGAGGCTGATACAATTGCAACATTTAAGAGGCATTTGGATGGGTATATGAATAGGAAGGGTTTAGAGGGATATGGGCCAGGTGCTGGCAGGTGGGACTAGTTTGAGTTGGGATATCTGGTCGGCATGAACAGGTTGGACCAAAACGTCTGTTTCCATGCTGTACATCTCTATAACTCTATGACTCTAATTACTCTGAGAAAGTGGTAGTGAGCCCTTTCATGAATTGCTGCAGTCCATGTGGTGTGGGTGCACCCACAATGTTGTTACAAAGTGAGTGCCAGGATTTTGATGTTGCAACAGTAATGTTCTTCCAAGTCAGGATGGTGTGTGGCTTGTAGGGGAACTTGCAGATGGTGATATTCCCATACTTCTGCTGCCCTTGGTGGATGCTGTGGGCTTGGAAAGTGCCATCAAGAAAGCAGTGTTTCTGCCACTGTGGATAGGACATCAATCAAAATGAAATTCTTGGTGAAAAAAGAAAATAAGCGATATGGTAACATGATGTTAACTCAGTTTTTGCACCAACCCCAATGAGGTTCCCTTGTCCTATAAAATCTTATTTCCCCATAATGCAGTCATAGAAACATAGAAAGCAGGAGTAGACCATTTGACCCATGAAGTCTGCTGTACTATTTATTCTATGATCATGGCTGATCCTCCATCTCAATTGCATATGGCAATTTTCTCCCCATCCCCGTTGATGCCTTTAAAATCTGAAGGTTTATTTACATTGTTCTTGATCAAGCTTTGTTTAAAGATTTGTAGCTCGGGTGCCAGTTGCAGTTATGGGTTTGTTTGCCAAACTGGAAGGTTGATTTGCAGACGTTTCACATTTCATCCCCTTTCTAAGTGACATCCTCAGTGCTGTGGAGTCTCCTGTGAAGTGCTGGTGTACTGTGTTGGTTGGAATTTATTTGGTTCCATTCCTCCTGCTTTCAGATGCCGGTTCTGGTTGCTTGTTGCAGTGGTCAGTATGTTGGGTGTAGGTCAATGTGTTTATTGATAGAGTTCGTGGATGAGTGCATTGTTCTAGAAATTCTCTGGCTGTCCTCTGTTTGGCTTGTCCTATTGTTGTTGTGTTGGTTCAGTCGAATTTGTGGTCCTTGTTATCTGTGTGTGTGGCTACTAGGGACAGCTGGTCATGACATTTATTGGCTAGTTGGTGTTCATGAATGCGGATCACTAGTTCGGCAAAAGTGAGGACTGCAGATGCTGGAAACCAGAGTTTAGATCAGAGTGGTGCTGGAAAGGCACAGCAGGTCAGGCAGCATCCGTGGAGCAGGAAAATCGATGTTTTGGGCAAAAGCCCTATTCCTGATGAAGGGCTTTTGCCTGAAAGATCGATTTTCCTGCTCTTCGGATGCTGCCTAACCTGTTGTGCTGATCACCAGTTGTCTGCCTACTTGTCCTATATAGTGTTTCATGGCACGGAATCTTGTAAACCATATTTGCCCTGCATATGATGGGTATTAGGTCTTTGGTTCTGGTGAGTTGTTGTCTGAGCATGGCTGCCTGTTTATGGGCTGTCATGAATCTGAGTGGTTGGAGAATTCTGGCTGTCTGTTCTGAGATGTTTAGGACAAACAGGCAGACAACTAGCAATCCGCATTCATGAACATCAACTAGCCACTAAACGCCATGACCAACTGTCCCTAGTAGCTATACACAAGTGCCACAAATTTGACTGAGATAACACAGCAATAACAGAGCAAGCCAACAGAGAACAGCCAGAGAATTTCTAGAAACATGGCTCTCATTGGTAAACACATTGACCTAGACACAATATACCAGCCACTGCAACAAACAATGGGAAGCAGTGGAAATGAAACCAAGTAAATTCCAACTGATACAGTATAGCAGCACTTCACAGGAGGCTCCACAGCACTGAGGATGTCACCTAGAAAGGGGACAAAACATCTGCAAACTAACTTCCCAGCTTGGCAAACATACCCACAGCAACTGCCTATCTTTCTTCAATATATTAAATGTCTCGGTTTCCACAACCTTATGTAGTCTGTGAATTACATCGGTTCATTATCCTTTGTGTGAAGAGATTTTTCCTTATCTAAATCTTAAATAGTCTACACCGTACCCTTAGACTGTGTCCCTTGGTTTGAGTCAATCCAACCATGGGACACATCCTTCCTGTATCTAAGCTGTTCAGCTATGTTAGGATTTTGTATGTTTCAATCAAATCCTCTCTCTCATCATTTAGGGTGGCATGGTGGCTCAGTGGTTAGCTACTGCTGCTTCACAGCATCAGGGACCCGGGTTCGATTCCAGCCTCGGACAGCTGTCTGTGTGGAGTTTGCATATTCTCCCTGTGTCTGTGTGGGTTTCCCCCCACAATCCAAAAGATGTGCACATCAGGTGAATTGGCCATACTAAATTGTTTGGTGCATTAGGCAGGGGTAAATATAGGGTTGGTGTGGGTTACTCTTTGGAGGGTCAGTGTGGACTTGTTGGGCTGAAGGACCTGTTTCCATAATGTAGGGAATCTAATCTAATATAATAAACTCAGGCCCAGTCAAAGCTATCTCCTCTAATGGACAGTCATGCACCCCTGGTATCAGGTTTGTGAAACTCTGGTGCACTTCCTCTGTGGCAAAATTAGACATTTTTAGGCAGGGGAACCAAAACTGCATGTAATACACCAGGTCTGGTCACACCAAGGCCCAATGGATGCAGTAAGACATCCCCACTTCAAAATTCAAATCCTCTTGCAATGTAGGACAGTTTACCATTTGTCTGAAAAAGATAAGACAATAAAAATAATAACAGGAGTAGGGTATTTCATTCCTCAAGGTAAAAGTGTGGAGTACAGATGCTGGAGATTAGAGTTGAGAGTGTGGTGCTGGAAAAGCACAGCAGGTCAGGCAGCGTCAGGGAAGCAGGAGAATCGGTGTTTCAGGCAAAAGCCCTTCATCAGGAATGAGGTTCCTCATGCTTGGTTGCTCAAGCCTGCTCCATCATTCAATAGGATCATACCTGATTCAATATTTGTCATACATTTTTCCCATAACCTTTGATTTCCTGACTGATCAAGAATCTATCTATCTCAGCCTTATATATGCACAAGGACTCTGTCTCCACAAATCTCTGAGACAGAGTTCCAAAGACTCACAACCCTCTGAAAGAAGAAATTCCACATCTTAATTTTAAATTGGCACCTTTTTTTTCTGAGATAATGTCCTCTTGTCTTAGACTCTTTCATGAGGGGAAACATCCACTCCACATTTACCCTGTGAGCCCTGTAGGAATCCAGATGTTTCAATGAGATCATTTCTCATTCTTCTAAACACCAATCAGTAGAGCACCAATCTGTTTAGCCTTTGCTTATAAGACAATCCCTCCATCCTCGGGATCATCCTAGTCATCCTTCTCTGAACTATCTCCAATCAAAGGATATCTTCTAAATAAGGAGACCAAAACTGCTCAAAATGCTCTAGATGTGATCTCACCAAAACCTTGGACAGTAACAGTAAGACTTCTCTATTTTTATACTCCAACCCCCATGAAATAAAAGGGGTAGCATAGTGGCTCAGTGGTTAGCACTGCTGCCTCACAGCGCCAGGGACCCGGGTTCAATTCCAGTCTCGGGTGACTGTCTGTGTGGAGTTTGTAAATTCTCCCCGTGTCTACGTGGATTTCCTTCGGGTGTTCCGGTTTCCTCCCACAATCCAAAGATGTGCAGGTTAGGTGAATTAGTCATGCTAAAATTGCCCATAGTGTTAGGTGCATTAGTTAGGGGGAATGGGTTTGGGTGGGTTACTGTTCGGAGGGTCCGTGTGGACTAGTTGGGCTGAAGGGCCTGTTTCCACACTGTAGGGAATCTAATCTAAAAACTTTCTAATAGCCGACCAGATTACCTGCTGCACCTGTGTGCTAATATTTTGTGTTTCATGCACTAGTACTCCAAGTCCCTTTGCATTTCTGTAGTTTTTTTCATTTAAATAATTTTCTGTTCATTTGTTCTCACTTTCAAAATGAATGACTTTGCATTGTCACATATTATACTCCATTTGCCTACTTTTGGCCCATTTTCTTAACCTATATCTCTCCCTAAACTGTTTGTTCCCTTCTCGCAACTTGCCTTTCCACCTATTTTTGTGTTGTCTGTAAATTTGGCTACAGTACATTCACTTTCTTCTTCAAAGCCATTAATATATATTGTAAGCAGTTGCAGACGCAGCACTGATCCCAATGGAACTCCACTGGTGACAGGCTGCCAAATTGAAAAAGAACTCCTTATCCCCCATTTGCTGTTTCTGCCCATTAGCCAATTCTCTTTCCCTGCCAGTAAACTGCTTCCATCACCGTGGGCTCTTACCTTTTGACTTAATCTTTTGTGAGGTACTTTGTCCAATGCCTTCTGGCAGTCCATATATACATAAATATATAATTTTCCATCCATCCAGTCTGTTTGAGACTTCCCTGAGAAGCTCTATTAATAATTAGTCCGACATGATTACCCTTTCATGAAGCCATGCTGACTCTGCTTGATTGAGATGTGATTTTCTAAATGTGCTGCAATTGCTTACTTAATAATTATTCCAGTAGTTTTCCAACAATATATGTTAGGCTAATAGGCCTATAATTAAATGCTTTTTGCCTCACTGTTTTTTTTTTGAATGGGGTGTCACATTGGCAGTTTTCCAAACTTCTGGTACTTTTCCAGAATCCAAGGATTTTTGGAAAGGTACAACCAATGCATCCATTATCTCTGTAGCTACCTCTTTTAGGAGCCTAGGATACAAGCTATCAGGGCCAGGAGATTTATCTGCCTTTAACCCTTTTGGCTGTCTAATACTACTTCTTTTAGTGATAGTGATAGTATTAGGATAATTCCTCCCCGGTATTCTTCAGTATTAGTGAGATTTTTGAAGTACCTTGCACTAAAAGGATTGGTGCAAAATGTCTACTTAACATCTCTGCCATTTCATTGTTCCCTTTATGATCAAATTCATCAACTGATCAAGTTGCCTTCCCAACTACTTGCTACACCTGCCTGTTTACTTTAATTGACTGATGTACAAGAACACCCAAATCTCTTTGTCATATCCGTAGTTTCCAATATATCGCCCTTTAACCAAAACCTCGCCTTTCTGTTTCTAAAACCAAAGTGTATAACTTCACATATAGCTGTGTTGTGTGGCAACTGCCGTGTGTTTGTCCACTCACTCAATTTCTCTAAATAACTTGGAAGTCTCATTGCAGCCTCCTTGCAACTCACAATCCCACCCAGTTTTGTGTTGTCAGCAGATTTGGAAATGTTATATTTGGTTCACTCATCCAGGTCATTTTTATATAATGCGAATCGCTGGGGCCCAAGCACTGTTCTTTGCAGTAACCCACTAGTCATAGATTGCCACGTGAAAAAGAGCCCTTTTATTCCCATCCTCTGTTTCCTGTCCATCAACCAATTCTTAATCAATGTCAATATATTAATTGCTAACCCACTTTTTGACCTTTTCCCACTGATTTCTTATGAAGAGCCTTATCAAAGCCTTCTGAAAATCCAAGTATACCACATCCACTGTTTTCTCTATTTTACAAGTTACATCTCAGAGAATGCTAGTCAATTTGTGAAGCATGATTTGCCTTTCAGAAATCCATGCTGCCATGTGCAATCCCATTAATAATTGTCAAACGTTCTGTTATCATGTCTTTTATAATAACTGTAGCAGTTTCTGCAGTACTGATGCTCTCTGTTCTTTGTGTTTTCCCTCCCTCACTTTTTAAATAGAAGGATTGCATTTATGTAATCTGTAGAAACTGCTCCAGAGTCTATAGAATTTTGGAAGATGACCTGCAATGCATCCAATATTTCCAAAGCTATTTCCTTCAGTATTCTGGAATGTCAGTTACCAGGCCTTGATGATCTGTGACTCTTTATTCCCATTAACTTTCCTTGCACCATTTTTTTACTAATAGTGATTTCCTTTGCTTCCACCATTTTACTCGACCCCAGGTTCCCTGGCATTTCTGGGAGGTTATTTGTGCCACTTCTGCGAAGACAGAACCAAAGTGGATGGTCAATTCTTTCACCATTTATTTGTTCCCCATTTTAATTTCCCTGGCCTTTTATTGTAAAGGACCTACATTTGTCTTTAATCTGCTTTTTTCTCTGCACATCCATAGTAGGATGGATATCTCACAGCGACGAGTCAAAATATAGAAAGGAGATAGAGGGCTTGGTGATATGGTGCCATGAGAACAACCACTCTCTCAGTATCGGCAAAGGTAAAGAACTGATCACTGACTTCAGAAAGAAAGGAGGTAAACAAGACCCCATCTATATCAATGGAGTTAAGCTTGAGAGGGTGGAGAGTGTCAAGTTCCTAGGCATGATGATAACCACTAACTTGACCTGGACTTTCTGTTTAGATGCAACAGTCAAGAAGGCACAACAAAGCCTCTTCTTCCTCAGGCAGCACAGGAAATTTGGCATGTTCATAAGGACCCTCACCATCTTTTATAGATGCACCATAGAAAGCATACAGTCCAGGTACATAACGGCCTGGTAATGGCAACTGCCCTACCCAGGACCATATCGAACTACAGAAAGTAGTGTGTACAGCCTAGACCATCATGGAAGTCAACTTGCCATCCATGGACTCCATTTATATGGCTTATTGCTGCAGAAAGGCTGCCAACATCATCAAAGACCCTTCACACCCCAATAATGATTTCCTACAACCTCTTCCATCAGGTAGAAGATGCAGAAGCTTGAACACATGCACCAGCAGGTTCAGGAACAGCTTCTTCCCAGTCATTATTAGACTGATGAATGGACTCTTCAACTTACACTAATGTTGATCTTGCCTAGCACACGCCCTGTGCAACATAATCTGTATGCCTCTGACTAAGAAGTTTTTTCACCCTATGATCTGCATGTCCTTGCTTACTATGTTCTGCCTGTACTGCTCACAAACAAAGCTTCCTACTGTACTTAGGTACATGTGATAATAAATCAATCAAATCAAATATTTATAGAAACATTTTTGGTCACTTTCTACGTTCCCTACGTTCCCTACCATTGTGGTCTCATACTCTATTTTCTCCCTCTTCATTGAACATATTGTTCACTTTTGCTGAATCCAAAGGCTTTCAGATTTTTTTTCTGGTGATTTTATGTCTCTCTTTGGGATCTAATACTATTTAGATTTATTTGTGATTTATTTTGTAAGCCAGTTATCTCATTTGCATGGACATTAACCTATAATGTTGATAAACATAATTTAGTATTTCTTCACATTGGACAAATATGCATCTTTTCATGCTCTATCACCAATATGGTACAAAAACAGCATTGGGAATGTTGGTTAAGTTCTAACAAAAAAACATTTGAATCTAATGTCAGTTTAAATAGTTATCCTTTGTTTATCTAAGCATTAAAAAGCTGGATAGTAGAGGATACAACAATGGTTAATGCCAGAGAATGTTACCAACTTACAGACTCACCTGATAACTTTTGGCTATGGTTTTTGAGGGTGCAAATTAACTTTTAGTGTAAATAGTGTAATAGTGTAAAACTTCGGGAATGCACAGCCTTTTGGAGTCAGCAATCTTAGATCACAGACTCTACCTCTGTTTTGTTCAATATACTTTTGTTGCTACTTTGTCTCCTTATGTTCTTCACAGCTTCATGTTACATTCAGAGGGCTGGACACTTTTTATGTTTCCTTCTTATATGCATTAGCACTCTCTTTGGCTTTTTCACCATAACATGTTTTGTCACTTAATCTATCCTGACACATAGATTATTTTATTGTCCTGCCCTTTTCACCTAATCCATTGATTCAAAATCTATTCATTTCCAGCTTCTTTTCAGTTCTGATAAATGGTCATATCAAGAATATATAAAATGTTATCTCTCTGAAATGCTATCTCTCTTTCTCTCCGCAGATGCTGCCTGACATGCTGAATATTTCCAGAATTTTTGTTTTTATTTATAAACCACAAGTTGTTTTTAATTTCAGTGATTTTCTTTTGTGCCAACTTATACATTACGAAAAAAAAAAGATTTGAATACCACAATCTTAGCGTTCCAAGTGCCATATCAAGTTTATTTTGTTAGCTTTTGAAATGTAAAGAAGGAACAACATTTACCTTCTGGGACATGCAGGTGAGGTTTGGTTTTACAGTGATTCAAGAAGGGTTGCCACCAAATCCTAAAGATCAGTTAAGGATGGGGAATAAATGTTGGCCCAGTCAGCAATGCCTGAACTCTGAGAACGAACTTTTAAATAGAATAAGCAGAAAATGCAGTAGCCTGAAACATCTCTTCTCACTTACTATTTCATTTGAATATGTTGTTGCTTCAGATTATTTCTTCTTGACAATAAGACCATAAGACATAGGAGTGGAAGTAAGGCCATTCGGCCCATCGAGTCCACTCCGCCATTCAATCATGGCTGATGCGCATTTCAGCTCCACTTACCAGCGTTCTCCCCGTAGCCCTTAATTCCTCTAGACAACAAGAATCTATCAATCTCGGCCTTGAAGACATAAATGGCTCGACTTTGTTTTGACTTCCAGAATAACTTGATAGAGTTCATTGCAAAACATAATTTGCAACAAATGAGAGTATGCAGAGAAGATTATAATCTTGTGAAATGGATCAGAAATGGTTAGGAACTTGGAGACAGAGTGTCACGATGTACTTAGATTAGCAGAATGTTTCAAATGAAGTTCCTCAGAGTTACATTGTAAGGTAGGACAGTTAATCATGTGGATGAGAGCTGGTAGAAAGGGGGATTGACAGGTTATCAAAGTGGATAAGAGTACAGCAGATAGTGTTCAATGTCAACTGTGAGATTTAAAGTGTTAGGGTGCTTTGGAAGTCAGAATGACAAATGGAGTGTTTTCTCAATGATGGTAACTAAGAGCTACGGAGAGGCAAGGGGATTTAGGTATAAACAAGCAGAACTTGTATGCAGTTATGGAAAGTATTTAAAATGTTAATGGAATGTTGGTCTTTATCTTGACAGGATTGCAATATAAAAGTGATGTACTTAATGTTTTAGTTACAAAAGAACCCCATCTGCAATAGGATATTCAGTCTTGGGCATCGCACAGATGGAAAGATATTTCAGCTTTGGATTAGGTATGCACACTCACAAGGATTATAAAACATGAATGATTTAATCAAGATGTTTAAAACAAAAATGTAATTTAGTAGGGTAGGTAAAGAGAAACTATTTCCTCTGGTGGAGGAATTCAGAACAAGAGGGCGTAATCTTAAATTTAAAGCTATCTGATTTATGAATAAAATCGGGAAGCAATTTTCACAGAAGGGGTAATCTGATGCTAAAAATTGCTTTCTCAAAAAACTGTGCGTTCTGAATGAATTGATTTCTTTTTAAAAACTGAGATTGATGTTTTCATATTGGTTAAAACAAGGAATATGGAACAAAGGTGGGTAAATGGCCTTTGGGTACAGATTAGCCATGATTGAGAGGCCTACTTCTATTCTCTTGTTCAAAGTCAGATATAAAGATGGCAAGCAGAAGAAGCAGGTTTTATTCTTTCACAAGATGCAGCCATTTCCATTTCAATGCCCATTTGGCGCCTATCTTTAATTGCCTGAGAAGGTGGTGGTGAGCTGTATTCTTGAACCAATTCAGTCTATGTAGTGTATGTATACCCACTATACTGTTAGGAAGGGTGAGCCATCCACATTGAAGAAATGGTAATACAGTTCCAAGTCAGGACGTTGTGTGTCTTGAAGAGGAGCTTGCTCGTGGTGTGTTACCATGTATCTCTGCCCTTGTCCTTCAAGTAGAGATCTTGTTGTTTGGCTGCTGAGGAGTTGCAGTGCATGTTGTAGATGCTGCACACTACTACAACTTCATTAGTTGGAATATAGGGAGCCAATTAAACAGGTTGCTTTGTTTAGATTGTGTCAGCTTTGTTAGTAGTTCTTAGAGGTGAATTCATCCAAGGAAATGGAAAATATTTCATCACACACCTGATGGTGTGGCTTGTAGATGATGGATAGGCTTTGGGGACTCAGATGCATTACTCGCCAAAGCATTCCCACATTCTGACCTATTTTTGTAGCTACAATATTTATATGGGGCCAGTCCAGTTTATTTTCTCATCAATGGTAGCCTCCAGAAGATTATTTGTGGGTAATACAGCAATGGTAAGATAATTGAACGTAAAGGGAATATGTTTAAATTCTCTCTTGTTGGAGGTCACTGCCTGACATGGACATGGTGTTTGAGTATGAAAATAGACAAGTCCCCTGGGCCGGATGGGATCTATCCTAGGATCCTCTGGGAAGCAAGGGAAGAGATTGCCGAGCCTTTGGCATTGATCTTCAAATCATCATTGTCTACAGGAATAGTGTCTGAGGATTGGAGGATAGAAAATGTGGTTCCCTTGTTCAAAAAGGGTAGTAGAGACAACCCTGGTAATTACAGACCAGTGAGTCTCAGTTGTTGGTAAAGTGTTGGAAAAGGTTATAAGACATAGGATTTATAACCATCTAGAAAAGAATAATCTGATCAGGGACAGTCAGCATGGTTTTGTGAAGGGTAGGTCATGCCTAACAAATCTTATTGAGTTTTTTGACAAAGTGACCAAACAGGTAGATGAGAGTAAACCGGTTGATATGGTGTATATGGATCTCAGCAAGGCATTTTATAGGTTCCCCACAGTAGGCTATTATATAAAATGCGGAGGAATGGGATTGTGAGAGACATAGCAGTTTGGATCAGTAATTGGCTTGCTGAAAGAAAACAGAGGGTTGTAGTTGATGGAACATGTTCATCTTGGTGTCCAGTTACTAGCGGCGTTCCGCAAGTGTCGGTGTTGGGTCCACTGCTGTTTGTCATTTTTATAAATGACCTGGATGAGGGCTTGGAAGGGTGGGTTAGTAAATTTGCGGACGACACTAAGGTCGGTGGAGTTGTGGATAGTGATGAAGGATGTAGTAGGTTGCAGAGAGACATAGATAGGATGCAGAGCTGGGCTGAGAGGTGGCAAATGGAGTTTAATGTGGACAAGGGTCAGGTGAATTGGCCATACTAAATTGCCTGTAGTGTTAGGTAAGGGGTAAATGTAGGGGTATGGGTGGGTTTCGCTTCGGCGGGTCGGTGTGGACTTGTTGGGCCGAAGGGCCTGTTTCCACACTGTAATCTAATCTAATCTAATCTAATCTAATCTAAAAAGTGTGAGGTGATACACTTTGGACGGAGTAATCGGAATGCAAAGTACTGGGCTAATGGTAAGATTCTTGGGAGTGCAGATGAGCAGAGAGATCTCAGTGTCCATGTACACAAATCTCTGAAAGTTGCCACCCAGTTTGACAGGGTTGTTAAGAAGGCATACAGTGTTTTGGCCTTTATTAATAGAGGGATTGAGTTCCGGAACCAGGAGGTTATGCTGCAGCTGTACAAAACTCTGGTGTGGCCGCACTTGGAGTATTGTGTACAGTTCTGGTCACCGCTTTATAAAAAGGATGTGGAAGCTTTGGAAAGGGTGCAGAAGAGATTTACTAGGCTGTTGCCTGGTATGGAAGAAGTGTCTTACAAGGAAAGGCTGAGGGCCTTGAGGCTGTTCTCGTTATAGAGAAGAAAGTTGAGAGGTGACTTAATAGAGGCATACAAGATAATCAGAGGGTTAGATAGGATGGACAGGGAGAGCCTTTTTCCAAGTATGGGGATGGCAAACATGAGGGGACACAACTTTAAAGTGAGGGGAAATAGGTATAAGACAGATGTCAGAGGTAGTTTCTTTACTCAGAGAGTAGTAAGGGTATGGAATGCTTTGCCTGCAATGCTAGTAGATTCGCCAAGTTTAAGTGCATTTAAGTCATCATTGGACAGGCATATGGACGTACATGGAATAGTGTAGGTGGGATGGGCTTCAGATTAGTATGACAGGGTGGCGCAACATCGAGGGCCGAAGGGCCTGCACTGCGCTGTAATGTTCGCTGTTCTATGTATTTAAGTGACATCATCTCTGTCACTCCCACCCCTTTCTTCAATGTTAACTCCTACAGATGGCATACAGACAGCATCTGCTGAGAATCATGTAACTGTACTACAGGGGTAAAAATGCATCAACATTTCAAGCACGATCAATTGTATTTAAGAGGTGATACTTTAGTTTATTTCTTCGCTGGTTTGATTCTGTTTGCATTAGCTTCCAGAGGCATGCATTACCTATCGGAAAAGAAAAATCTACAAGGAGATTCAATACATGGTTTCAAATATATGAAGGGAATTATTAGGATAAAGAGGAAATTATTATTGACTTTGGTTGAGGAATTAGTGATGGATGTGTGTTACTATCATATATCATAATGCACATATCTGCAGGTATGAATTCATGTTACAGAATGGACCCCTGTGGTGCTATAAAACTTACAGATAAAGAGTGGCAACACAGGTAATGTCAGAACCTGTAAAATCAGATTTTCCACAATAATGTTGCTCTTTTTTAATTAAAATGGTATATGAAAGGTTAATAACACACAGTTCTGACTTTGAATTGGATTTGGTATCATAACAAATGTATAATGAGTGACGCTTGCGGTGATCTCCATCTTGAGCATAGGTCCCAATACCAAATGAAACAAATAGCCTTGTATTAGATCCATTGGATTTAAGCATGATAAAAATATGTATTCTGACAATATAGCATGGTAGTAATTTATGTTGGAACACCGATGCAGTGTACTGCAAGTGGTCCCTAATGGGACATGAATTATCCCATTAGTTATGTGCACCATGATTTATGATATTGCATAGAAATAAAGTAGTGTATTGCAGAGAAGGAGGCTATTTAACCCATCATGTCTGTGCCAGCTGTGTGGTATAGCACTCAGGATTATTCAATATGTCTTTGTTACTTTTAGTCTTTACTGTTCCAGTCCTCTTCTGGCCAGTATCCCATCTTCTAGCCTTCATTATGTTTAGTTCTTCCAACCCCTGCTGCCCATGACCTAGTTTGTATTACGTCCTGTTTACCTATCATCCATATGTTTGTTGAAAAACATTGAGCAATGTCTGAACTTCAAAATTCTCATGCTAGTTTTTTTTTAAAAGGTCCACCATTGCCCCAACCCTCCCTATCTAGGTAACCTCCTCAACCTTTAAAGTTTTCTGTTCTCTTCTAGTGCTGATCTCTTAAACTTTTTTCACTTTTAACCATTGGTACCTTCATTTGGTAATTCTCTTAACCACTCTACTTCTGTCTATATACTCTTTTAAAAATAAAATAATTCCTTAAAATAAAGTATTTGGCCAAGTATTTGTCATCTGTCCTACATCACCTTATGTATATAGTTTGTTTGACAATGTTCCCATGAAGTGGGACAGTTTTTTTTTCCACAGTGAATACGAACTAGGAGCAAGAGAGGCCGCTCTGTCATGCAATGAGATCATGGCTGATGGATTTTATCCTGAAGTCCACATTCCAGCATATTCCCCAACAATCTTTCATCCCTTTGGTAATCAAGGTTTTGGTAATTTCCCTCTGCCTTAAAAATATTTAAAGGTTCTGCATACACTGCCTTTTGAGGAAGGGAATTCCAAAACTCTCAGCTGTCTGGGAAAAATATGTTTTCTCATCTCTGTTTTAAGTATGACTATGACTTTTTTATTGTTGTTGACTAGTAAAGATATATGGTGCATCTCCACTTAATGGTGTTCTTTAGATTAGATAGACAAATTCATTCCTCTGATAGCCATTCACTTCCTCACCAAGATGGAAGTACTTGTGCTTGTATCACTGTTATTTTAGTGTGTAGGGTAGGACAGATGCCAGTGTGCATATCTTTGTATTTTTGTATTTCCAATATTTTACTTCCATACGGACACAAAATCAGCTTGGTTTTTGATACTGCAGTAATGTGGCATTTCCTGGTTAGAAAGATGGACAGTAAAGTCACCTGTTTGGAGGTGATCATTTGGAGGTGTAACTCTGAGTAACTTTCATGTTGATTGTGCTTCAGTGTTCTGGCATCATTGTGTGAGAAAATAAATGGCAGGAATGGCTTTATATGCTGGAGGCCTTGGTCAGTTGAATGCTCAAAAGCCAGTCTGGCAGCTATCCAGTTTCCATGACAACCATCAAAATGGTTGGACATCACTGTCATGCTGATGGATCTGACCACTTGATCCATGTTTGGCAGTATGGCCACCTGCTTTGTGCAAAATCCTGACATAGATTGGAGTTGGGTTGTTCTACACTCTGTGACATTGTGTATAAGCCTGCTGGCAGGCTGTCTAGGACACCAATCCTGTACTACCTTGTGGTCATCTGTCTTCTTATTTGGTTCTGAGTTCTCTGCATCTCTGCAGCAGAGATAATGCATTATCTCATTCTGTGACAGACTGGAATCTGCAGTGTCCTTTTCCCCCAGCTTCACTCTGACACACATCAAATATTTTTTTCACTTGGAAGCCTTCTTTTAGCTGAAGATCTAAAAGACCAATGGCTGCAGTATCTAAACTGCTGCTTGCTGTGTTGAGATCAAATTACATTATCTCTTCAATTTCTAGCCTAGTAACAGTGTGATTTTGAAAAGCGCAGGGAGCCTACAGCTTCGCACTGCTTTCTCCATAGCAATGCCCTGGTCACTAAGAGTTAACTTGTCAACCAAACAGCATGATGTTTCTCCTGTGGCATAAGTTGTTGTGATCATTTGAAGTTTGGTAATAAGTGCATTTCTATGTGATTAGATGAAAAGCTTCAGTAACATGTATTTCTTCACAGAAATCTGCTTCTCTACTACCAAGCAACAGTCTGATATTTCTCTTGCCAAGTGCCTTGGAACATTTTACAATACTGAAGGCATGAACTGATTACAAGTTACTGGGGGAAGAAATGAGACCAATGGTTGCTGTCTGTCAGTGCTGTATCTCAGTGGCCTGGTTCCATTTTCTGTGGGGATTCCAATGAAGGTAATGTGACTTGAGATGAAATAATTGCCTTGGGTGATACAGTTACCAACTTTACAGAATCCATTTGAGAAGGGGGTGAGGTGGGAGGGGTTTGTGGCATGGTTACTGGGATGTGGAATTATTTTGAGAAATATCTTTGTTGTTAATGCCATCACCCGCCATTCTTGCTGTTGCTGGGCACTACCTCAACATGGAAACAGATCTTTGTGGAGGGAGATGGTTTCTTGGCAGTAATTAAGGAAAACGTGCATCATAACTGCCATTTGGTGAGTCATTCACAAGGAGAATGTACAAAGGTACAGAATGGTACAGATTGTGGCTGACAGTCTGCAAAACACAAGCCAAAATATTCGTGGAAGAATCCAAATCTAAGACAAAATGGCAATGGACATTGAAGGTGTTGCTTTGTGAAATTAATGATTCTTCAACCTTCTGGAAAATTGGCACAATAATTGTTTACATATTTATCTTCGTATATAATTATGTTAACCCCTGTATGAATGTTCTGAGTATATCTTTAATCTATATTTTGTTCAATAATATTATTTTAAGTAAAGGTGTTTGAAAATGATGTTTTATCTAAGAAATGAAGAAACACTTCAGGGAATATAAACATAGATTATGTTGTTAATTCCACTGACAAGTCAACACCATTCTGCCAAAGCACACATTTTGTTACACTCACAGGCAGTATGCCCAAATTCATCTCCAGTACAGTTTTGCTATTCCAACAAACATTTCACTCCTGGCTGTAAACTAAACTATGTGGAATTAAAATTCAATGGATGTTTATTTTTTGGTCTATGTTTCTGATGGCTAAACATGCCAGAGATTTTCAGCAGAAGATACATAGACAGCCTTTCAGTTTGTTCCCTATTTTTGGAAGGTGTTTCCTCTTTCCGGTTTTACCGTATTTTCTGTCCACTGCAGACGACTCCTACCATCAAACCTCCTGGAATCAAGAGACCAGGCAAAGCTGAGAAACCTCTGCTTTTGTGGTTAGCTAAAAAACAGACGTGATTTGAGAGAGTGACTGAAGTGACGTAATCTTTTCCTTCCCTTTCACCTCTTCACAACCAAGTACCAATGATTCACTTCTGTGTGATGTTATAATCTAGTGGTTTCTCAAGAACTTAATAAATGCAGACAACTGATTGACAAATTCATTCTGCTGATATCTGTTATCTTTCTTGCCAAGAGGGAAATACTCTCTCATACTTGTACTTGTGTCACTGTCATCTTAGTGCAAACTGCTAAAATTTGAAATTTGCAATCGTGTGGGTTTTTACCATTGCTTTTCTTGGCAGAAAACTGATCTTCATTATTCATTGCTTTAGAAACCAGAGGCAGAAAACTTATGAGTTTTCTTTGTGCACACTGCCATAGGTGTTGGCTATTAGTGCAGCAGCCACACAAGATAAAGACTTGGGGGTTTTAAAGGCCAGCAGTGAAGGAACAGCTGTCACCATTTATCAAAAGAACTGAGAATGCTGTCAATTGCAGACAAAAATAGAGATGGCTGGAAAAGCTGAGCTCACGAAAAGCCAGAACTGCTCAGCTTTTCCAGCCATCTCTATTTTTGTTTCTCACCATTTTACACCATTTATTGGCTTATAGCTGCTCACAATTGCCACCCATTCTACTTCTTGTTATCAACAAAATGATGGACATTGACAGTGCTCTCCAGCTGAGGAATAATCTATTTTCTGATAAGCAGTTTGGATCCACTTTTCTGGGCTTTTGAGCGACAATGTAAAGCTATTGCAAACTCATGTCAGCATGGCATTCTCTACAGGGGCTCTAGGACCCATGTGACAGCTTGTGCTTTAACCAGTTAGACTGAAGGATCCTCATTGGTCTCGAAGTTGATCCACTTTGTTTTGGTATTGGAGGCTGCAATTCACAATCAGTTCATGCTCATTGTTCACAGTGTAGCTGGTCCTTCTCTTTTATCTGATTGTAACGTTGGTCTGAGCAGGACCAGTGCTGCTGGCTAATAAGTGTTTAGGGGATCAAAAAGCATGTGGTGAAGCCAGCATGCCCCTTTTAAAGGTAGTCTGTCCCTCTGCCAGGTGCTATGTGATTGGATTGCTGCTGAAGGCTACTTCTGCATAACTGAAGAAGAAAATTATGTATCGGGGAATGGAGAGGCCCCCACTAGATTCATGTATGAAGCTCTGGAGGCATTAGTCATAGAGGCAAATAGGATGACATGGTTCCCTGGAGAGCAGGAGGGCCACAAAGCTATCAGTCAGAAGGAAATGGCAGTAGGTGGTGAAAGGTCACTGCAAGAGCTTGGTCCAGAGAATAGTTCTGAGGAAGGGTCATTGGACCTGAAGCATTAACTCTGATTTCTCTTCACAGATGCTGCTAGACCTGCTGAACTTTTCCAGCAACCTCTGTTCTTGTCTCTGATTTACAGCATCTGCAGTTCTTTTGGTTTTTATATAGGCCCTGTCTGTTTGGCACCATATAAAAATTGATTTAATACTTACCCTTTTAAGGGCAAATCCGTGGATTGAGCTGCTCACTGTCCTTAAACCTAGCCTCTCTGTTGACTCCTTCATCATCTCCTCCTGAAAACGTTAAGGGGGATGGGGAAGTTCAAAGTCCCACCAAAGTGGCTAGCAACCCAAGATATAATGTGACAATGAGACCTCCTCTGTTTCATCAAAGTCTCGCCTGGTTTCTTTCTCCGCACACCTGTTAGACCTGTTGAGCAATTCCACCAATTTCTCTTTATATTCCTAAAATGTAAACCTTGGTATGCTTTTGGATTTCTGTAGCAAAATAACTTATTGCATCACCCTGACATGAGGACAATTTAATCTGTATTTCTTCCAGGTGAATAAGTCATTGATAGGGAGAAATGAAATGTCATAATTTCAGAATGACCTGAACTAATTAAGAAATTAGTTTACTGTGTAATTGAAGGTAACTCATGAAAGAAATCAATTTTGAGAAGATTTGTAGCTCAGGTTGAGGTTCTGGAGATAGGTTTGCTCAAAACCTAAATGCATAAATAGAAAGTGGGTCTTGCAATACTGCTTCAGCCAGAGGCTCACTGATGATGTTACCTAGTATGGCGATGAAACATCTGAAAATGAACCTTCCAGCTCAGCGAGCAAACCTACATCCAAGGAAATAAATTACCTATAAGTAAAAAAAAATCTTATTGGGAAATTTTATAATTTGAAATAAAATTTCTTGTGGCTGACATAATTGTGTCCATTGTATGGACATAGTACAGGAGTCCCACTTATTGGAGAAACCCATGAATAATCTTCCTGCTATTTGCAACAAAGAGTGATTGTGAGAAATACAGCTCTAACAGGCGAAGTTCCAGCTTCTTACAGTCCACAGTTTAGAACAGAGATGATGAACTTTTCATATGAAGAGCGCTATTTCCTAATTCACTACTCCAAATAATTGGAATACCTTTGTTATTGTGTAACATGTTATTGTAGTTTGAAACCTTGTTTTGTATCTCTTAACTAGATATTTTAATTCTATGAAACCATGGTAACTGCATTTGTCACATTACAGATCAGTCTGACTGAAAGCTGGTGATCTCGTCATTTAGACTTGCAGTTTTGCGCTTTCTCTGACTAGTTTGAGATTTCACAGCTAACTCAGTCAGAATGAATGAATTTGTATTTGTGTAATGCATTCATATATATGAGATGAAGAGAGAAATATCATTGCGCTCTTTGTAACTCATTGCAAATCTGATGTGAGAATGTATACTGGCATGCCAATGTCTTTTTGCCTTTCACCATTAACCATGCAGGTCATCTGCAGTACATATTCACTTGCTTGGGAGATCTCCCCACCTTGCACCAAAGTAATAGATGTGCCACTAGCTTTCATGTCCCTTCATACCTGCCTCTGTTTCATTCCAGGATGAAAACAGCAGCAATCAAACAGAAAGAGTTAAGTGGGCTGCCTGACATTCGGCTCCTCACCCATTATGTGGAGGGGATCCAGACTTTGACTGTCTGAGCGGTTGATTGACTGTGTCCAAACACCTGGACTAGTATCAGAGGCTGCCCTTGATCAGTTTAGGTACCCAGCCCACTGACCAAAAGCTGTCTCACTTAACTTGACTGAGGAATGCTAAAAACCATGACACATTTCCTGGCTTTGCATCTGTTAGATGACATGGCATCAAAGCAGTACTATTAACCTGATATCTCTGGCTGAGGGGCAAAGCACAAAAGGAAAGGAAAGGAAAGGCAAGATACTTTGAGCATTCAGGTAGGGTCAGAGTGAATGAGTGCTTTGAATGGAAGCAAACAGCCCAGAAATACAGCCTGGTCCAGCTATGTGCTTGTCCCGATATACAAAGTGTCCTTGCTTCAGCACTTTAATGATGATTGCCACTTCACCAGGAGGTACAATATTGAAGCACACATGCATTCTGAAAGTAGACTGGAGATGTGCCATAAGGTATCCTGGAAGTAGGCACATGCTGGATGCCAATGTCTGCCAATATGGGGTATGTGTAGCCATTGCCCACAGAGCATGTCCTGAAATGTTAGTACCCAATTGCCATATGGAGGCCCTGTTGGAGCAAGTCAGCAGATGCCTGCTCTGACTTCCATGTCAAGTATTCTGTGCATCTGGTTTACTCACAGCAGGTTGTAACATGGGAAACGTGGTGAGACATGCTGTAAATAAGGGTTTTAAAAATCAATAATCCCCCTTGTAGGCAATTTTTCTCCCTAGCGAGAATTTCACCGTGATGCCTGGAACTTAGTTAAAAGATACAGCAAATTGCTTTTGACATCAAAATCGGCCTCAGCAAATGTCCTGCATTACTCTGTCACCACAGGTCTTTTAAGGTAAGTTGCAACCAAGTTAGTAGATGAAATTTAGTGCTTACTAATAAAAATACACAAGATTCCATTTTTTTAAACAAACAAACCAAAGTTAAGTGGACAAGGTTAAAAAAGTAAAAATTGACAATAGATGGATAACTTACTCTAAAATCTGGAATTAACATCAGGTAGATATGAGTTAATAGACAAAATAGAGTCATAGAGTCATAGAGTCATAGAGATGTACAGCACGGAAATAGACCCTTTGGTCCAACTCGTCCATGTCGACAAAATATCCTAACCTAATCTAGTTCTATTTGCCAGCACTTGGCCCATATCCCTCCAAACCCTTCCTATTCATATACCCATCCATTGTAATTTTACCAGCTTCCACCACTTCCTCTGGCAGCTCATTCCATCCATGTACCATCCTTTGAATGAAAATGTTGTCCCTTAGGCCCCTTCTAAACTTTTCCCCTCTCACCCTAAACCTATGTCCTCTAGTTCTGGACTCTCCCACCCCAGGGAAAAGACCTGGTCTATTTATCCTATTCATACCCCTCATGATTTTATAAACCTCTATAAGGTCACCCCTCAGTCTCCGACGCTCCAGGGAAAACAGCCTTAGCCTATTCAGCCTCTCCCAGTAGCTCAAGTCCTCCAACCCTCATAACATTGTTGTAAATCTTTTTTGAACCTGTTCAAGTTTCACAACGTCCTTCGATAGGAGGGAGAACAGAATTGCATACAATATTCCAAAAGTGGCCAAACCAATGTCCTGTGCAGCAGCAACATGACCTCCCAACTCCTATACTCAATATTCTGACCAATAAGGGAAAGCATACGAAATGCCACTTTCACTATCCTATCTACGTGCGACTACACTTTTAAGGAACTATGAACCTGCATTCCAAAATTTATTTGTTTAGCAATGCTCCCCAGGACCTTACCACTAAGTGTAAAAGTCCTGCTCTGATTTGCCTTTCCAAAATGCAGCATCTCGCATTTATCTAAATTAAACTCCATCTGCGACTCCTCAGCCCATTGGCCCATCTGATCAAAAGCCTGTTGTAATTTGAAGTAACCTTCTTTGCTGTCCACTACACCTCCAATTTTGGTGTCATCTGCAAACATACTAACTATACCTCCTATGTTCACATCCAAATCATTTATATAAATGATGAAATGCAGTGAACCCAGCACCAATCCTTGTGGCACATCACTGGTTACAGGCCTTCAGTCTGAAATGCAATCTTCCGCCACGAACCCTCTGTCTTCCACCTTCAAGTCAGTCTATATCAAAATGGCTAGTTCTCCTTGTATTCCATGAGCTCTAACCTTGCTAACCAGTCTACCATGAGGAACCTTGTTGAATGCCTTACTGAAGTCCATATAGATCATGTTCACTGCTCTATGTGGACATATATCTCACAGAGCACTTCAGATAGCACATGTGGTCATAACAAATCTCATTTCTTTACTTATGCACTTACTCAGGTCGAACCTGTGATGAGCTTCTCCCAGCAAATGCACATAATGTGATTGTGGTTTTCCATGTGTTGGTGCATGTAATATATACCACAGAGAGTTGGGTTCTTATTGAGTTAGATATTTGAAAGTTTATTATAGCTAACAATTTACGCTACAATGATCTCACAGACTTGCACACCCAAATTGCATGAGAGAATCATCGATCATACAGTACAGAAGTAGACCATTCAACCCTTTGTGTTTGTAGCATCACCCAAAAGAGCTACCCAGCTCATCTCACTCTCCAGCCCTCTCTCTATGGCTCTCTGACCTCATCACTTTTAAACATATTTCCAAAACTCTTTGAAGCCTCCTATGGAATCTGCCTCCACCACTCTGCCAGACAGTGCATTTCAAATCCTAACAACTCTCTGAGTAAAAACATTTCTCCTTATCTCACTCCTAGCTCTCTTGCTGACAACTGGTGGAAACAGAATATCCTTCTTTACTCTGTCACAATTGTTCATAATTTTGAACACCTCAATAAGGTCATCACTTAATCTTCACTGCTCCAATGAGAATAGGCCTAATTTCTCTAATCTTCTCTTGTATCTAAAATCCTTCATTCCTGTCATCATTCCAGTCAATCTGTTTTGAACTTTCTCCAGGTTTTCACATCCTTCCTTAGGTAAAGTGCCCAGAACCAAACACAATACTTCAAGTGTGGTCTGACCAATGACTTGTAGATTTGTAAATGATTTACATCTGACCTATTCACTGAGTGGCTGAGTTGACTGTTCACTGACTGAATGCACAGAGAGTGAGATGCAGACCCTTTGTACCAGAACATCACACGGCATGATGTTACCTAGCTGTCTTAGAGGTATAGTGCTTTTCTGGGAAGCAATGTCCTCATGTATTATCGCTGTACTGTTCATCCAGAAACTCAGCTAATGTTCTGGAGACCTGGGTTTGGATCCTGCCATGGAAGATGATGGAAGTTGAATTAAATAAAAGAAAATATCTGGAATTAAGAATCTATTGCTGACCATGAATCCATTGTCAGTTGTTGGGAAAAACTCATCTTGTACACTAATGTCCATCTGGGAAGGAAACTGCCATCCTTACCTGGTCTGGCCTACATATGACTCCAGACCCATACAATGTAGTTGATTTTCAGTTGCCCTCTGAAATAGTCCAGCAACTAATCAAGTTGTACCAAAGTCTCTTCAAGGTCATCTAGGGATAGGCAATAAATGCTGGCTATCCAGCAATGCCCACAATTCAACAAATGAATTGTTTAAATCACCAAATAAACTAAACCAAGAAACCATCTTAAGCTCCACCTATCTTCGTGATGATGAAAGAAATCAAAGAATATGCATGCTGGAAATGCTTCATTATCATGACACAAAAACGGAAATTGCTGGTCAAACTCAGCAGGTCTAGCAGCATCTATGGAAAGAAAGCAGAGTTAACATTTCGGATTTAGTGACCTTCGTCAGAACTGAAGAACAGTGACTAGACCGGGAATGCTAACTCTGCTTTCTCTCCACAGGTACGGCTAGAATTTTACTGAGTTTCTATTTTTGTATCATGACGATGAAGCTGGCTCTGAGCTGTCCTTAATCTGGCCTTTAGAAATTACTGAACATCATTAAGTTATCATTACCCTAAGCTTTGAAAAAAATCATAGCTTTTCACCAAGCAAGCTCATCATCTGTTTCTATAATTCCAACACTTCAGTGCTGATCCAATAAACTAATATGGGCAACCTTCTGAACTGCCATTTGTTTTAGGCATTCTGACAATCACTTCTTAGCTATTAACCTCTTAAAATAATATGACCCAAACTATGTAAGCGCATTTGACTTCAAGGTGGTGTAATACAGTTATCCAATTTTCATCTTGTTGAAGTTTAATTTCTAAAATAAAAAATTATATTCTAAAATACTTGGGTAAATAGTGTTAAGGAGAATCAAAAGGGATTCTAGAAATAAATTATGGAGAAAAGGGTAACTAGGGAGAGAATAAGGCCCCTTAAAGATCAGCAAGGCCACCTGTGTGTGGAGCCACAGCAGAAGGGGGAGATACTAAGTGATTTTAAGTCATTGTTTAGTGTAGAAGGACATGGAAGATAAAGGATGTGGGGAAATAAAGAGCAATATCTTGAAAAATGTCCATATTACAGAGGAGGATGTGTTGGATGGCTTAAAACCCATAAAGGTGGATAAATTTCCAAGACCTGATCAGGTGTACCCTAGAACTCTATGGGAAGCTGGGCCCCTTGCTTAGATCATTGATAGTCACAAGTAAGGTGCCCGAAGACTGGAGCGCAGGTTCATAGTTCCTTGAAAGTGGAGTCGTAGGTGGATAGGATAGTGAAGATGTTTGGTATGCTTGCCGTTATTGGTCAGTGCACTGAGTATAGGAGTTGAGAGATCATATTGCAGCTGTCCAGGACATCGGTTAGGCCACTATTGGAATGCTGCATACAATTCTGATCTCCCTGCTATAGGAAGGAAGTTGTGAAACTTGAAAGATTTTAAAGGATGTTTCCAGGATTGGAGGGTTGAGCTATAGGAGAGGGAAGAGGCTGAAGATACTGGGCTATTCTCCCTGGAGTCTCGGAGACTGAGGAGCGACAGTATAGAAGTTGATAAAATCATGAGGGCCATGGATAGGGAAAATAGACAAGGTCTTTTTCCCCCAGGGTTGCAGAAGAGGGCTTGTATTTAAGGTGAGAGGGGAAAAGCTTAAAAGGGACCTGAGGGGCAGCTTTGGTTGTGATTGTATGGAATGAACTGCCAGAGGAAGTGGTGGAGATTGGTACAATTACAAGATTTAAGAAGCATCTGGATTGGTATATGAATAGGAAGAGTTTAGAGGGATATGGGCCAAATGCTGTCAAATGGGACTAGATTAGGATATTTGGTCAGCATGGACAAGTTGGACTGAAGGGTCTGTTTCTGTGCTGTGTATCTCTGACTCTGTGACATGACCTATGAATTAGATGAACAGACCAAATGGTAAATGGAAGCAGATTACTGATTGCAATTGGCACTCTAGCAGGACCTGACCCTATTACTTTGAATAAAGAAATCTGAAGTGGGAAAAAAATGAAAACCATAACATGCTAACAAAAATAAGTTTACATAGTGTTTATAAGCATCTGATGTGAAGAAAGTAAAAGTTATCTCAAGTGTTGTTTTTGTCAGTGAAGAAAAACAATAGCAACATAAGACTGTCATTTGATTGTACTATTGCAGGTTTGGTTTGTTCATTGGGTTCCATACCATATTTCAGTCCAATTGTATAAATGTTGGTATTCAGTTGTGGACAATGCCATCTATATGGGTCATCCTTACTTGCATTAAAAATAGTAATGGTTGTGATGGTATTCTCAATAAATGATTACTTTTTGTAAAAGAGTGGTTGACTAGGCCATTTCAAAGGCATCATTCTTCAATTATATAGCAAGGGAGCTGTCTTGCAGGGCCCAGCTGATGAATACGAGAGCTTTCCTTTCTTGAATACAATTGCTGTCTTATGACTTGGGGTACACTGTTGATGTGTATAATAAACCAAAGTAGAGTAGTAAATACTGGATTTCCACTTGTCTACTTTGCCTTTGAAAAGTAATGGGTCGGAGAATTATTTATTAGAAACAAATGGGTGGCATGGTGGTTCAGTAGTTAGCTCTGTTGCCTCACAGCACCAGGGTCCCAGGTTCGATTCTGGCCTCAGATGGCTGTCTGTGTGGAGTTTGCACATTCTCCCCATGTCTGTGTGGGTTTCTTCCGGGTGCTCCGGTTTCCTCCCACAATCCAAAGATGTGCAGGTCAGGTGAATTGTCCATGCTAAATTGCCCATAGTGTTAGGTGCTTCATTCAGAGGGAAATGGGTCTGGGTGGGTTACTCTTTGGAGGACTGGTTGGGCCGAAGGGCCTGTTTCCACACTGTAGGTAACCTAATCTAATCAAAAGGACCATTGAACACCAGTGATTACATAGTACGGATTTACGATAGTTACAGACTTAACTATTCCTTGCCAAAGATCAAAAAAACCCTTCATTTGTTATGTTAAACTGCAATGTAAAATATTTGAGCTAAACGTGTCCCTGTTGGCAGCCCATATACTCCCACTGGCTTACCCCTCTGTTGGCCTCAAATGAACTGCATAATTTAAACAAGGCAGACTGAAAAATACATTTCAGAAATCAACTGGGAAAAATGGAACTCAAATATATTACATCGCAAACGAAAAAAAAAGCTACCAGTCAAACATTTTTACAGATGAAACATGTGAAAGAGAGCATGCCTTTATATAGTGCCTTTTATTGCCTTCCGGCTATTCCAAGGCACATGACAGATACAAGAAAACCTCTGAAGTGTGGACAGTTTTACTATGTAGGAAAATAAAGCAGCTAGTTTGCACATAGCAAGATATTACTAATAGTAATAAACAAAAGATGACTTGATCAGTTGAAAAGTGACAGTAGTATCACAATTATGTGTTAATGATGCAAGTGCCTACAGTTAGAGGAAAAAGCATGTTAAAGGCATACATTAATGGCATTGTCCCAGAAATCCCACAGACAGCTTGTTGTGTAAGGTGAATCATCCCTTAATAAAGGATGATGAATCAAGAATGGTCAAAGGGACAGGTAGAAATCCCATTCTGTCAGCCCACCAAAGGCTCAGTTTCAAATTAGACAGTGCACTTAGCAACTAGACCATCAGATAGAATTTTATTTATGTAAGCTACTTTACAGCAGATAATGGAGTGTTAAAACATCTTAAGCATTGCACTTTAAAAGATCTCCTTAAGTGTATTTGTTCAATAGGGATTATAAATGTACAGGATGGTTAATCTTCCTGCCAATGAAAACATACAGTGTCATTTATAAATGTCTGTTTACCAACACTTACAAATTAGCTTGCAGTTGAAAAGCTCACACATGTAACAGCTCTCAACCATTTTTACTCTCACAAGGACTGACCTGTTCACTGAAACAGCACTTCAAGAGCTGTGAACACTAATTGAACCTTCAAGTTCATGCCAGAAGCACAAGTCAATGCAACATTCATAATTGGATTTTGCTTGTAACCAATGCATTTCATTTTATTAAGCTCATCTTTGGTATTTCTCTCAACCTTTTCTGTATGAAACAATAACTGCTCTCTTCCCTAGTAAGGGAATTAATGAAAGTGTCATTCATGATCAGAAGTAGTTACAAATCATCACAGGCATGAAATGTTTGAAAGGTTAACAATACGACCTGATTGAGACCAATAAGCATCATGACTTTTGACTTATGCAATGAGTCCCAGGCATTAATAATTGCTTGTTTGGCATTATTTGGTTGTAGCACTTATACGTAGGATCAAATCTCTGGCACCAAAGCAGGGAACTCAAGTACAAAGCTACCTAGATTCAATACAATCTGCCTGCATGAAAATGACACCTATCCAAATGTCTTTTAAATGTTGCAACTGTATCTGTCTCAGCCACTTTCTCTGGCATTTCATTCCACCAATGAACTAACTTCTGTCTGTAAAAGTTGCCCACTGGGTCATTTTTAAATGTCTTTCGTCTCACCTTAAAAATATACCCCAGGGGATCCAAGATTGCGGCAATCTACAAGGATCGCTGTGCTGAGCTCCACAGCACAGCATAGACACGGCAGAGTCTCAACTCACCCCATTCAGTTCATTCAGTAAATTATGACTCTAGAAGAGTCACAGAGTCCTAGAACTTTACTTACCTCCATTTTTGCCACCCACAGATGTCAAAGAAAGAAGCTAACTTGCCCGAGGCCGTGGCTGTGGCTCAACCCACAGCCTTGCTGACTCGATTACTTACCAGGCCTTGGTCTTGGAGCTCACAAGGTCTTGCGAGATGCTGGGGAAGCAGAGTGAGGACAAGCTGGCCCTGATCTCTGCTATGCTGCAGTAGCATGAACAGAAGCTGGGAGACCTCGGGAAAAGGCCGGATCACAGTAGTGAAAGCTGAGACTAACTCTTCTAAGACCCGGATCCAGGCCCTAGAGACGCAAGTCCGTAATTTTCTTGACTAGGTTGATGATCTTGAGAATAGGGGCAGGAGGAAAATTATTCGTATTATTGGTCTGCGGAAGGGAAGGAAGGTGAGCAACCAGTGGAATTTTTTGTGTATTGACTGCCGGAATTCCTTAACTTGCAGGGTGGAATGGGAAGTCTGAAGATTGAAAGAGCTCACCAGATCACTGCACGGAGGCCAGGTCTGCACCAATGAAGGGCTTTTGCCCAAAACATTGATTTCCTGCTCCTCGGATGCTGCCTGACCTGCTGTGCTTTTCCAGCACCACTCTAATCTAGACTCTGATCTCCAGCATCTGCAGTCCTCACTTTCGCCTCACCAATATCCTTGTCCTATCCTGGTGTGGTTCCATAATTACAGAGATAAGCAGAGAATCATGGAAGCTTCCAGAATCCAGAGGTAAGATCCAAAGGCTTTAGTTTACAAGGGCTCAGGATCATATATTTTCAGGACTTCTCCGCAGCAGTGATCTGGAAAAGGAAATCCTATGATGGTATCAAGAAAAGATTGAAGGAGCTCGGGATCCAGTATTCTCGAAGGTACCCAACAGTGCTTTGGATTACTGTCAATGAATCCGTACACCTCAGCTGTGAATAAGAATCCTAGGAAACATCAGCAATGAAGTATTAAAAGTATTAAAACACAGGAACACAGGGTGATAATTGCTTTTCTATACTGCACCAGATAGTACATTCCTACCTGACCATCAGTACATTCAGTAGGGAGTGTTTGTTAGTTTAATTTATTTGACATTTGCATAATTTTTTTTCCATATTTAGTGAGACAGAGATTTAAATAACCTCAGACCATGAGAATTAAACAGATGATATTGGTGCTTCTGGAAAATGTACATCTCCCCTGTACAGTTATGACCCGAACACTGCCAGAGAAGCTTGCAACAGTGGAAATTGAGTCATTTTTGAGTTTAGTGTGAATTTTGAATATCCTTCCATAGTTGGGGTTTCATTTCTAAGTGGTTCACAGTTTGATACTTGGGACCTTCCAGCAATGGGGATTGGAACTCTGGATCCTGGACTCTCTGCAATATTTAAAGGCCTCCAAGCATAGCTTAGTCCAGAGTATTTTTAAAATTCTGCCAGAGAATGTGAACATCACTAGTAAGACCAGCATTAATTCTCTAGCACTAATATTTATTGAAAAAGTGGTGGCTTGCTCTCTTGAGACACTGCAGACCATATGGTGTGGGTAAGGACATAGTGTGGTTAGGAAGGCGGTCCCAGCATTTTGATCCAGCGAGAGAGATTAAGAAAATGGTGATATAATTCCAAGTCAGGATAATGTGATAATCAGTTTGTTGTTGCTGTGTAAGTGGTATTTCAAAGTACTATTGAAGGAATTGCTCAGTTGCTGATGATTATGATTAGAGTGAGGTGGTGGTAATCAGCTGGATTTGATTTATCCTGCTTTTTGTGAATATGACATGCTTGGGTGATTTTTAACATTGTTGAGTAAGTGTCTATGTTGTAGCTGTAATGGAACAACTTAATTGGAGGATCTCCCCATCTAACAGCACTATGGGTGAACCTACTTCGTGTGCACTGTGCAGTTTAAGAAGGTGGTTCACCACCACCTTCTCAAGGAGAATTAAGGATAGACAACAAATGCTGACCTCATGAACAAAGGTAACATTCCATGAAAGGCAAAAACAATCAGAACCTACAACTTTTGCTGAACTCAGTGCATTCAGCCAGTTCAGGAGTGAGTAGAGAATTGAATTCTGACATGTGTGTGAAGGTAGGAATCTGAGGAGGGCATCAAGATAGATTATTTACTCAACACGTCAGGTGAACATGGTTGCAAAGATAAGACTGAAGCATCGGGCTCATAATGGAGTCTCCTCTTCTGGTTTGTTCATATAATCCCTATGGTTTTGAGAAGCAGGCCATTCGGCTCATTGAGTCCACACCAACCCTCTGGAGAGCATCGCACTCAGATCCACTTCATTCCTCTAACCTTGCATTTCCTATGGCTAACCCTTCTAACCTGCACAATTTCCCATAGCCAATCCCAAACAAACATGAGGAGAATGTGCAAACTCTACACAGACAGTCACCCTAGGGTGGAGTCGAACCTAGATCCCTGGTGTTGTGAGGCTAACCACTGAGCCACTGTGTTGTCATGCCACTGTTTGATTGTTCACCATCATACATGACTGGGTATTGTAGCTTCATCAGGTTAACACCTCATCTTTATGACTGGCTCTGCTCATTGGTCCCTTGGTAATATTGAGGGAGATGCCTAGTTGGGTAGATGAGTTGAATCTGCTGCTGCTGTTGGCTGGCAGCATCTGTGGATGTGCATCTTTGACCTTATAGATTTTCTCTGAGTCTATCTCAACTAACACAGTGTAGTGCCCTAAAACAGAGTGAAGGCTGTCACCCTAGCATGTGGACATTTATAACAAGGCCAGCACTCACTGACCTGAATGCCCTTCAAATGATTGACTCACTAGGCCATTTTGAAGGGCAGTTGAGAGTCAACTATGATCATTTTTTTGGCCCATTGATACTACTCCCTACATTAGTCCCAGATTAGGCCATAGCCTTGAATGTTACTTCAAGTGTTCATCCAAGTACTTTTTAAAGGTTGTGAGGTTTTCCACCTCAACTACACTCCCAGGCAGTGCATTCCAGATCATCACCACCTACTGGGTAAAATGTTTTCCCCAAATTTCCTCTAAATCTCCTGGCTTTCACTTTAGTATTATGTTGTTGACCCTTGAACTGAAAGGGTCAAAATCTTATACACCTGTCTCAGGCTCCCCCTCAAACATCGCTGCTCAAAAAGAAATTAACCCAAGCTTATCCGATCTCTTTTCATTGCTGAAATTCTCCATTCTAGGCAATGTCCTGAAGAATCGCCTCCAATATTGATTTGAGACTGGAGTCACAAGTAGGCCAGATGAGGTGAGGATGGCAGATTTCCTTCCCTGAAGAATATTAGTGAGATTTTCTATAACAAAAGAAATCATCATTGCATGGCCATCATCACAGGTTTTATAATTCCAGATTTATTTATTGAATACAATTCCACCATCTGTCATGATGCAATTGAACACATATTCATGAAACACAGAAAATGATCACTCAGGTGCAGCATGTAATCAGGAAGGCTAGTGAAATGCATTTATTTCAAGGGAACTGGAGTATAAGAGTAGAGACATCTTACTGCCACTTACAAGATGTTGGTGAGATCACATCTGGAGCACTGTGAGCAGTTTTGGTCTCCTTATTTAAGAGAAGACATCATTTGATTGGTGAAAATTTAGCGAATGGTCACTAGGATGATCCCTAGAAGGGTTGGATTATCTTATGAGCAAAGGCTAAAAAGTTTAGAACTCTACTCATTAAAAGTTAGAACAATAAGAGGTGATCTCATTGGAACATGAGAATTTGCTAGGGCTTGGCAGGGTAAATGCTGAGGCGAAGGTTCCCTCATGGGAGAGTCCAGGACCAGAGGGCATGTTCTCAGAATAAAGAGATACCAATTTATGACTGAGATGAGGAGAAATCTCTTCTATTGGAGGGTTGTGAGTCTTTGGAACTCCTTGCCACAGAGAACTGTGGGTAAGAGTCCTTCTATCCATTTAAGACTGAGATATATAGATCCTGGGGAATCTAGGGTTACAGGGAAAGTGCAGGAAAATGGATGTGAGAAATGTCACATCAGTCCAGATCATATTGAATAGTAGAGCTTTCAAGGGGCTGAATGGCCTACTCCAGTTCCTATTTCTTATGGTCTTGTCCCCATAGCTTTAACATGGGCATCTGGATTACTCAGTCCAATGACATTACCATTGTGCCACTGTCTCCTCAAATCAAGACAGTGAGAAGATCATCCTAAACAATATATAATGCACAATGCTGCTGTAAAGATTAGATTTCCATCATAGAAACTAGGAGTTGGAGTAGACCATTTTGTTCATTGAACCTGCTTATTCGATATGATCATGGCTGATCCTTTATCTCAATGCTTTACCCCAACTGTCCCCATACCTCTTGACATCTTTAATGTCTAGAAATCTATTCCTTTCTTAAACATATGTCTGACACCAAATAGTAAAATTCCATTGCCATAACTTATCTTTCACTAATTTAGATTGATGCAAACTACCTAATGCTTTATTGATCGTGATGTGATACTCCACAAAACCATGAGTCATCAGTTACATTAGATAGTCAGCTCTATTTTGTCATAATCAAGTGATATTCTTCCCTTTCCAAGAACTGTGCTGATAGCGATGGCCCACAGGGATCATACAATGAGTGACTCAGCATGATGTACACTTAGCAAATAACTATTTCATGGGTCAGACAGTTTGTCCCCTCGAAAGAGATTACACAAAAGTTTAGTTTGCATAATCATAGTCATCATCTTTCAGTGGGCTCCTAACTTCCAATTGTTCTTCAGGACAGAAGTAAAGAATGTTTATAGCCCTTTAACTCCTTTCATGATAAAATAATTTAATGATCATCACTTTAACTTCCATCGCCTGCATGAAGCTAGGGAGACAGATTCTGGATCTTAATGCAATGTAATAATTATCAGACAGTGCCAGCAGATCCCCTATGATGTTGCTTATCAAAGGAGAATGAATCTTTCTAAATTTGCCAGCTGCAGCCTGCATTGGTAAGATAAAAATGATAATGACTAATTCCCAGATGCTTAGTGGAAATTAAGGCAGTGATTTTCAATAAAAGTTTCAGAGGTTTGTAGGATTGAACAATTTCATTGGATCTCCTCATTGCCATTTCTGAAATGGGGAAAACAATCATCATTCATACCATTCTAATAAATTGGATTAGAATAGACATGATGGATTAACTAGTCTTTTGCTGCATGATACATGATATAATGTATCAAAAAGAGCATAGCACACTAAGATGATGGTGCACTCTGTCTGGATATACTGCAGGGCTCCCTACGCCAATCCAAGCATCAGAACCTCATCTCCAGTACTCCTGTCTTCTGTTCCTGGTCGAAGAATAGTTTCTATGTTCCATCTCAAGCAGAAGGTTGCATATCTGAATCACAGATATGGTGGAGTGATTTGTATTTGCCTTCCAGTGATCATCTTTGTAAGACATCTAGATTCTCAAACACAACAGGAACATTAGAGTTCTCAAGGGTGTAGCTATCATACTATCTCCCATTCTACCCATTGCAAAATATTTAAGAAGGTATTGATGATCATAAATCACTTGCATGTTGATGGAATGGGACCCATTTTCTACTGATGAGTTTGGCTGAGTTACAATATGTTCCTTTAATATGTGTACAGTGTTTTGTTCCCTGCACTGGTGAGAATCAATGATATTGATAAATTCTACTGCTAGGCCTGCAGCACTAAATTCATCACAAGGAAACAAATTGCAGGGGTGTGATGGGGCGTAAATAGCATCGGTCACAGTGTTGATCTATCATCGGTGGTCAATTGAGAGATTCCACACAGGGCAGTAGTGGTTCCTTTAAAAGAGCCAGTCTCACAAAAGTTCAGTGCAGCTGTCACTTTGACAGCCACTATGATAGGATGGCCATCACATTGCTCGAGGTTGCAGGCCCCATCCAGCAGGTGGCATGGTTCAGTGAAAGTGTCAATGACAGCAACATTGACAGCTTGTGCCAACACTGCACCTCAATTATCTGGAGGAAATGACATTGACAACAAAAAACTTTTGCTCCCTTATGCATCCTGTACATGCTCAGGGTCGCTTTGACTGCATCCAGATAGTATGTCCCCGTTAGGATGAACAGCAAAGCTGGTGGATGAAGAGAATGCTGGATGACTTGAGAAATTGAGGTTCTTACCAAGAAAAAAAAGGAAGCATATGTCAGATATAGACAACAGAGATCGAGTGGATCCCTAGAAGAGCATAAAGACAGTAGGAGTATACTTAAGAGGGAAATCAGGAGGGCAAAAAGAGGACATGAGATAGCTTTAGCAAATAAGGTTAAGGACAATCCAAAGCAATTCTATAAATACATTAAGGACAAAAGGGTAACGAGGGAGAGAATAGGGCCCCATAAAGATCAGCAAGGTATGGAACCACAGGAGATGAGGGAGATACTATGCAAGTGTTTTGCATTAATGTTTACTGTGAAGAAGGATATGGAAGATATAAAATGTGGGGAAATAAATAGCAACATCTTGAAAAATGTCCATTTTACAGAGGAGGTGTTGACCGTATAAAGGTGAAAGATCAGGTGTACCCTAGAACTCTGTGGGAGGCTAGGGAAGTGATTGCTCGACCCCTTGCTGAGATATTTGTATCATCGATAGTCACAGAGGTGCCGGAAGACTGGAAGTTGGCTAACATGGTGCCAATGTTTTTAAAAATGGTAAGAAAAATCCGTGGAATATAGCCCAGTGAGCCTGACATTGGTGGTGGTCATGTTGCTGCAGCAATAATCAGGGTCTATCAGTCACACTAACTCTGAACCTATGTGGGAAGCAGAAGAAACAGAACTGGACCTTAGCAACATGAGCAGTGACAGCTTTGTATAACCGTCCATACAGTGAGTCATGGAGCATTCTGAAAAGGAGGGCCATGGGATAACTCATCTCAGCATGTTGACATTGGGTCTTATTCCAATGAATGCACCACCAGTCGTGTGGCAAAGAGCTGGCTCGGAGAGTGTAATTACTGCATGAGTACTGAACCCATCCCCTAAGACCACATCATCACTGATGTCATCATTACTTATGATACAGTCTTGCATTATATATTTAATTCAGGTTGAAAGGAATAAGTTCATGCCCCCTGTGTACTCCAGGAGTTGTTCCATTAGCTGTGTGCACTGTGGCCTGCATTCCCCATTCTAACGTGGCCTGGGATTACTTCTGCTTTGCAGAGATGCCTGTTTTCAATTTGCAAATGCCAATGACATGATCAATTTGCTTGTGACCAGCATTTTCACCCTACACACATAGAGATGTATTGCATGAAAACAGACCATTTGGTTCAATTCATTCATGCCGACCAGATATCCTAACCTAGTCTAGTCCCATTTGCCAGCACTTGCACTGTATCCCTCTAAACTCTTCCTATTCATATATCCATCCAGATGTGTTTTAAATGTTGTAATTGTACCACCACCTCCTCTGGCAGCTCATTCCAAACACACACCACTTTCTGTGTAAAATGTTTCTCCTTAGGTCCCTTTTATATCTTTCCCCTCTCACCCCAAACCTATGCCCTCCAGTTCTGGACTCCCCCACCCCAGAGAAAAGACCTTGTCTATTTACCCTATCCATACCCCTCATGATTTTATAAGCCTTTATAACGTAATCCCTCATCTTCTAATGCTCCAGGGAAAACAGCCCTCCCTATTCAGCTTCTCCCTATAGCTCAAACCTCCAAACCTGACAATATACTTGTAAATCTTTTCTGAACCCTTTCATGTTTCACAATATTCTTCCAATGGAAGGAGACCAGAATTGAATGCAATATTCCAAAAGTAGCCTAACCAATGTCCTGTACAGCTGTAATATGACCTCCAAACCCTTATACTCAACGCTCTGACCTATAAAGGAAAGCAGACCAAATGCCTTCTTCACTCCCCTATCTACCTGCGACTCCACTTTCAAGGAACTACCTACTTTCAAGGAACTATGAATCTGCTCACTTGTCCACTGATGCCAGTGATAATGTTTGCAAATGATTTCAACCAGCACTCTGCAAGTGTTTGAATTATGTAATTGCTCCTTATAGGATCTCTCATCATTTAAAAATGGAGACTGCGTTTTTGCACTGAAAACACACAGTGACTCTGTTCACTCATGGTCTCAGTCATTTTCTATTCATGTTTAGGTCATAGTTAGCACTCAATGAATTGTGGATTCCATTTAACACTAAAAGTACTTGGCTCAGGTTCGGTTGTTATATTCTCCTCCAAACCTCTTTGCACTCCCTGGACAGTGCACCTTTATTGAATCCCCACATTCCCATCCACCACCTTGGAATACACTTCAACTCTTAACTTGACCCCTGGGCCCATGACTACACTTTGTAGATTCCCCCGGCCTCTGGAACTGCTCGGACGCCATTAGCTATGCGGCTGGTACAGCCACCTC
Source organism: Chiloscyllium plagiosum (assembly GCF_037043375.1). Classification (NCBI taxonomy): domain Eukaryota; kingdom Metazoa; phylum Chordata; class Chondrichthyes; order Orectolobiformes; family Hemiscylliidae; genus Chiloscyllium; species Chiloscyllium plagiosum. The sequence continues at coordinate 119,475,646 of NW_028270139.1, forward strand.
CCCACACTGATTGATGACGTCACTTCCACCCCTATCATGGCCGCTTCCGCAGCCATTTCCGTCCCTCACAATTCCTCATGTACCACATGTGACATCACTGCTGCCCCTCACATCATCACTGATGTCACACGCTCAGTGACTCCACCCCCCCACTGCCATGTTCACCACCACTTCTGCCCCCACCAATGCCACCCACCTGCATTCTGCTGATATGCCCCCCACAGATCCCACTGTCACCATCCCCGCCCCCCAGAACCCTGAGGGGAACACCACCCCTGCTCATGACTCCACCCCCATCCCCCCCACAACCATACCCACACCAGTTACAGGTTCCGCCCTCATTCCCAGCTCCACACCCACACCAGATCCCAGCTCCCAGCCCTGCTGAGTTTTCACCATCCCTCCAGACCTCCCCTTCACTGAGGATGAACGATCAGTCCTCAGCAAAGGACTCACCTTCATCCCCCTCCGTCCACACATCAATGAATTTAATACATGCCGTGACGTCGAACACTTCTTCTGCCGCGTCCACCTCCGAGCTTACTTTCACAATCAGGACTTCTGCCCACCTTCCGAGGACCCCTTCGCCCACCTCCAACACACTGCATCCACCTGGACACCCCGTGCTGGCCTATTACCCACCCTCGACTTCTTCATTTTCAACTGCCGCCGGGACATTAACTGCCTCAAACAGTCTACACCCCCCCCCCTTCCCCACTCTAACCTCTTACCCTCACAACGCGCAGCCCTCCAATCCCTCTGCTCCAATCCTGACCTCACCATCAAGCCAGCAGATAAAGGGGGCACAGTGGTAGTCTGGCGCACTGACCTCTATACCGCTGAAGCCAGACGCCAACTGGAGGACACCTCTTCCTACCGCCCCCTCGACCATGACCCCACCTCCCATCACCAAACCATCATCTCCCAGACCATACAGAACCTCATCACCTCAGGAGATCTCCCACCCACAGTTTCCAACATCATAGTCCAGGAACCCCGCACTGCCCGGTTCTACCTCCTTCCCAAGACCACCCTGGCCGACCCATTGTCTCAGCCTGCTCCTGCCCCACTGAACTCATTTCTATCTACCTCGACACTGTCCTGTCCCCCCTAGTCCAGGAACTTTCCACATACATTCGAGACACCACCCACACCCTCCACCTCCTCCAAGACCTCAGTTTCCCCAACCCAACTCCTCATCTTCACCATGGATATCTAGTCCCTCTACACCTCCATCCGCCATGACTAGGGCCTCCAAGCCCTCCGTTTCTTCCTCTCCCGATGTCCCCAACAGTACTCTTCCACCGACACTCTCATTCATTTGGCAGAACTGGTTCTCACCCTTGACAATCTCTCCTTTGAGTCCTCCCACTTCCTCCTGACCAAAGGGGTAGCCATGGGCACACGTATGGGCCCCAGTTATGCCTGTCTCTTTGTTCGCTAAGTAGAACAGTCCATCTTCCGTAATCACACCAGCACCACTCCCCACCTCTTCCTCCGTTACATTGATGACTGCATTGGCACCACCTCGTGCTCCCGCGAGGAGGTTGAGCAATTCATCAACTTCACCAATACATTCCACCCTGACCTTAAATTTACTTGGACCATCTCTGACACCTCCCTCCCCTTCCTGGACCTCTCCATCTCCATTAATGATGACCGACTTGACACCGACATTTTTTACAAACCCACCGACTCCCACAGCTCCTGGATTACACCTCTTCTCACCCCACCTCCTGCAAAAATGCCATCCCCTATTCCCAATTCCTCCGCCTCTGCCATATCTGCTCCCTGGAGAACCAGTTCCACCACAGAACACACCAGATGGCCTCCTTCTTTAGAGACCGCAATTTCCCTTCCCACGTGGTTAAAGATGCCCTCCAACGCATCTTGTCCACATCCCGTACCTCCGCCCTTAGACCCCACCCCTCCAACCGTAACAAGGACAGAACGCCCCTGCTGCTCACCTTCCACCCTACCAACCTTCGTGTAAACCAAATCATCCGCCGACATTTCCACCACCTCCAAATGGACCCCACCAACAGGGGTATATTTCCCTCCCCACCCCTTTCCGCCTTCCACAAAGATCGTTCCCTGGAGGAAGAATGCCTCATCTTCTGCCTCAGAACACTTCAACCCCAAGGCATCAATGTGGACTTCACCAGTTTCCTCGTTTCCCATTTCCCCCACCTGACCCCAGCTCCAAACTTCCAGCTCAGCACTGTCCCCATGACTTGTCTTACCTGCCTATCTTCCTTTCCACCTATCCACTCCACCCTCCTCCCTGACCTATCGCCTTCATCCCCTCCCCCACTCACCTATTGAACTCTATGCTACTTTCTCCCCATTCCCACCCTCCTCTCATTTATCTCTCCACCCTTCAGGCACTCTGCCTGTATTCCTGATGAAGTGCTTTTGCCTGAAATGTCGATTTTACTGCTCCTTGGATGCTGTCTGAACTGCTGTGCTTTTCCAGCACCACTCTAATCTAAACTTTGGTCATACCCACCATTGTGCTGAACAGTCTCATATTAAGATCACAGTGATAGTGACATCCTACCTACACACCCACTTCCCACAACATTCCATATCCACATGATCACCAATGGTTCCCTGACAGTTTTTGTTCAACATTTCTCTCACTTTGCCATCCTCCACAACCCAACTTGTTGTCTGCAATCTACAGTGTTGAGTCCTCCCACTTCCCTCCCACAGCAGGGACCCCAAATACCATAATCCATTCCATTGAATGACTTGGACAGACATCTCTGCTTGATGCGTGAACAGTTCCCTGACTTATCTCCATGATTCTCCCTGACTGATGATCCGCTAATGCCCTGAAAGCTTGCATTTGACCTCCAGGACTGACTGTGGCCCATTCCATGGACTAGTGAGATGACCCCCCCAACCAAACTGCCCCCAGAAGTTGACTGACCATGCTGAAGTGTCTGGAGAGACGGTTGATGCTGCCAATGACTGACTGCAATGGAATCCCAATTACTGACAGTAGCTCTCCTTGATTTAACTGAACATCTTTCCCCTGAGACCCGGCCATTTGATTGAAGTAAATGTGGTGTGTTTGCTGCACAGGCTGCTAGCAAATAGGTGTGAGATTGACACAGGAGAAAGTGAGGACTGCAGATGCTGGGGATCAGAGCTTAAAAATGTGTTGCTGGAAAAGCGCAGCAGGTCAGGCAGCATCAAAGGAGAAGGAGAATCGACGTTTCGGGCATAAGCCCTTCTTCAGGAATCCTGAAGAAGGGTTTCTGCCCGAAACGTCGATTCTCCTTCTCCTTTAAGGTGAGATTGATACAGCACTGTACCATTCAGCAAGCCTATTGATTAATCACTGCTGATAGACATGACAAACTACCTGGTTTTGTGTCTACACTAAACAGCAGTGCGAGTCAGACATACAATGGTACTTCAAAGTACAGCTGAGAAGACAAAGCAAGACAGGGCATGCAGAGATGTTGGGAGCATGCCAGTAGGCAATAAACAAGTCAATGTCAACAGAGAAAGTGAGAAGCTCTGAGATGCATCCTGGTCCAATCTGTGAATTGGGTGTCTGTCTGTGCAAGTAAAGTATCCTTGAGTAGACTTGCATTTGAAAGCTGCCAGTGCACTCCAAGGTGCAACATTAAAGTGCAGAAGTGTATTGTAATTGGATTGGAGATGTGTCATGATGGTGTGGAGAGGTTGAGAGTCCAAGTCCATGGGCCCAGGGAGCATGCAGCAGTTGGTCTGGAATGTGTCTTGAGATGTTTGGTAAAAGGTGTCCAAAATGAAGGTCCTTGGAGCAGACAGAGACCTGGAGTCACCAGATACACTCACTGACTTTCAGCCCAGGAACTCTTGGTATTTGGTTTCTATCTGACAGTCGGTAGAATAAAGTGAGATTAAGTAATAATGAGGATGATAATGAGCCCTTAACAGGACTCACACGGTCACTTGCGTGAATCTGGTTCTGACATTCAGTACTTAGTTAAAAAATGTCGCTTGTTGGTACTGGCATCAAGAAAGGCCTGAATTGACCCAGAACCATAAAAATGATACAGCACAGAAGGGGGCCATTCGGCCCATCTTGTTCATGTTAACTCAAAGACACCCAGGTGCCTATTGTAATCCCATCTTCCTGCACACGACCCATAGCCCTGTAGCTTACAGCAGTTAAGGTGCAGATCCAGGTACTTTTTAAAGAGTTTAGGTTCTCTGCCTCCACCATCACCTCAGGCAGTGAGTTCCAGACACTAACCACCATCTGTACAAAAATATTTGTCCTCATGTCTCTAATCCTTCTGCCACTTAGCTTGAATCTATACCTCTGGGTTTTGAACTCCCTGCCAAGGGAAACAGGTTCCTCCTGTCTATCTGTACCCTCACAATTTTGCATACCTCAAACATGTCACCCCTTAACCTTTTTTTGTTCTGAGGAAAACAACCTCAACCTCTCCAACCTCTCGTTGTAGCTACAATTTTCCGGATCTGGCAACGTCTGGTTAATCTTGACTGCACTGTCTCCAGACCAATTATGTCCTTCCTGTAATGTGGTGACCAGAACTTCACACAATACTCCAGTTGTGTCTTATACTTTGTTGTGTTTGTTGTGTCACCGTGGTCTTGCCAGCACATTGGAACTGCTCCCTCATTAGAGAGAAGTGACTGGTGATGATTTAACCTGTGTGGCATTAATAGATAATAGACAATCGGTACAGGAGTAGGCCATTCTGCCCTTCAAGCCTGCACCACCATTCAATATGATCATGGCTGATCATCCTTAATCAGTATCCTGTTCCTGCCTTACCTCCATAACCCATGGTTCCACTATCCTTGAGAACTCTGTCCAACTCTTTCTTAAATGAATCCAGAGACTGGGCCTCCACTGCCCTCTGGGGCAGAGCATTCCACACAGCCACAACTCTCTGGGTGAAGAAGTTTCTCCTCATCTCTGTCCTAAATGGTCTACCCCGTATTATTAAGCTGTGTCCTCTGGTTCGGCACTCACCTATCAGCGGAAACTGTTTCCTTCCTCCAGAGTGTCCAATCCTTTAATAATCTTATATGTCTCAATCAGATCCCCTCTCAGTCTTCTAAACTCCAGACCTCAGGCGAGGGAAAAGGTTGAGAAGGAGGGTCCTTCATGGTAGCTCAAACCAGTGATAGGAACTGAACCTATGCTGTTGGCATCACGCTGCTCTGTAAACCAACATTACAGCCAACTGCATCATTAAGTATTCTATATTCTACATTTGTGTTCTATACCTCTGCCAATGAAAGAGAGGGTTCTATATGCATTCTTTACAACCTTGTCTACCTGTACTGCTATCTTTAGGGACCTGTGCACTTGCACACCAAAATCTCTCACTTCATCAACCCCATCTCAGTATATTTCCATTTATTGTGTATTCCGTTTAGCTATTTGACCTCTCCAAATGTATTACCTCACACTTACCCAAATTAAATTCCATCTGCCACTTTCTTGACCATTCCACAAATCCATCTTTATAATTTTGGAGCTCACAGGTATCCCTTACATTACCCACTACATGACCAATTTTTGTGTTGTCTGCGAATTTCCCAGTTGTGTCCCCACGTTCAAGTCCAAATTGTTAATGTTACAGCAAGGATTCCAACACTGCACAGTATGAAACATCACTTGAAACAGCTTTCCATTCACAAGGGTAGACTTCTCTCATGGTTCTAGGAGAAAGTGAGGACTGCAAATGCTGGAGATCAGAGTCAAAATGTGTGGCATTGGAAAAGGAACATCAGGTCAGGCAGCATCCAAGGAGCTGGACTCTCCTGCTCCTCGGATGCTGCCTAACCAGCTGTGCTTTTCCAGCACCACAGTTCTCACATGGTTCTCCTAGATTTCTTGCCATAGCACATCCGCCATCATGAAGACCTCCGAGCCCTCCGCTTCTTCCTCTCCTGCCGACCCAACCAATACCCTTCCAGTGACACCATCCTTCGACTGACTGAACTGGTCCTCACGCTTAACAACTTCTCCTTCCAATCCTCCCACTTCCTCCAAACCAAAGGAGTAGCCATGGGCACCCGCGTGGGCCCCAGCTATGCCTGCCTCTTCGTTGGATATGTGGAACAGTCCATCTTCCGCAGCTACACTGGCACCCTCCCCCACCTTTTCCTCCGCTACATCGATGATTGTATTGGCGCTACCTTGTGCTCCCACAAGGAGGTTGAACAGTTCATCCACTTTACTAGCACCTTCCACCCCGACCTCAAATTTACCTGGACCATCTCAGACTTCTCCCTCCCCTTCCTCGATCTCTCCATTTCTATCTCGGGCGACCGACTCAACACAGACATTTATTACAAACCGACCGACTCCCACAGCTACCTAGATTACACCTCCTCCCACCCTGCCCCCTGTAAAAACACCATCCCATATTCACAATTCCTTTGCCTCCACTGCATCTGCTCCCAGGAGGACCAATTCCAATACTGTACAACCCAGATGGCCTCCTTCTTCAAAGACCGCAGTTTCCCCTCCGACATGGTCGATGATGCTCTCCACCGCAACTCCTCCACTTCCCGCTCCTCGACCCTTGAACCCCACCCCTCCAATCACCACCAGGACAGAACCCCACTGGTCCCACCCCACCAACCTCCGGATACATCGAATCATCCTCCGTCATTTCCGCCACCTCCAGACAGACCCCACCACCAAGGATATATTTCCCTCCCCACCCCTATCAGCATTCCGGAGAGACCACTTCCTCCGCGACTCTCTCGTCAGGTCCACACCCTCCACCAACCCAACCTCCAGTCCCGGCACCTTCCCCTGCAACCGCAAGAACTGCAAAACTTGCGCCCATACCTCCCCCCTCACCTCCCGCCAAGGCCCCAATGGATCCTTCCATATCTGTCGCAAATTCACCTGCACCTCCACACACATCATTTACTGTATCCGCTGCACCCGATGTGGTCTCCTCTACATTGGGGAGACAGGCCGCCTACTTGCGGAACATTTCAGGGAACACCTCTGGGACACCCACACCAACCAACCTAACCGCCCCGTGGCTGAGCACTTTAACTCCCCCTCCCACTCCACCAAGAACATGCAGGTCCTTGGCCTTCTCCATCACCAGATCCTGGCCACACGACGCCTGGAGGAAGAGTGCCTCATCTTCCACCTAGGATCCCTCCAACCACACAGGATGAATGTAGATTTCTCCAGCTTCCTCATTTCCCCTCCCCCCCACCTTATCTCAGTCCCAACTCCCGGATTCAGCACCCCCGTCTTGACCTGCAATCTTCTTCCTGACCTCTCCGCCCCCAACCCCTCTCCGGCCTATCATCCTCACCCTCACCATATCGTATTCCCAGCGCCCCTCCCCCAAATTTCTCCCCCCCCCCTGGCTACCTTTTATCTCAGCCCGCTTAGCACATCAGCTTCATTCCTGAAGAAGGGCTTATGCCCGAAACGTCGATTCTCCTGTTCCTCGGATGCTGCCTGGCCTGCTGTGCTTTTCCAGCACCACACTTTTCAACTCTGGTCTCCAGCTTCTGCAGTCCTCACTTTCTCATAGCACATGTTATTCAGGCTCTAGGAAGATTCCACCCTCCATCTCATTCCATTAGGATAGCTAGAAGTAATCAAACAAAATTCCAGATTATCTATCTCCACAACATTACAATTCTACTATGGCTGGTTATTTTCCATGGGAAATAGTGTAGAACAGAAGTTATCCTATCCCATAGAGCACTTAATCATTTCCAACTATAATTGTACTTAAGACCCCCAAACCAACTTTTAAATTGAGTTGGAAGTAGCAG